>NC_141141.1:91239965-91552436 GCF_053477565.2 Lygodium microphyllum
ATGATCACATAAAAAGCGATTGGTACAATCATGACAGGATATCACTAATACATAGAACATGTCTACATAGATCAGCCGACTCAAAAATAAAGGTGTGTGAGCTCCAGGGATCCAAGGGCGAGCTACGCATCCTCGTCCCCCGAAAGCTCGTCCCACCGCAAAGAAGCATCGAACGGACTCTGCAAAAAAAGAAACAACACATCAGTCCACCATACAATAATGCATTCAAATATCTCATGGTAACTACGGACAAGAAAGATGAGTAACTTACAGGGCCACCGCGTCTATACAATCGGTTGATCAATGCAGTGAGACTGTGCCTCTCTGCATATCGAGTCTCAAGGCCAGTCAGATCGCGATTTGTAATGGAGTGCTACAAAGAAACCAAAATGCTAACTGTTAGAAACATGATTGTCAACACAAAGAATATTTCAAAAAAATAAACAAGCAAAACAAAAGAAAAACTTACAAAGTCCTCCAAATATGTCCTGTGGCCGCCACTCCTAAGATGATGGACCACTCCGGCCTCGAGTTGTGCCCTCGCCGCCTCGCGCTGCTGACTCCAACGTCCTGGAGAATCTGTAGCCTCCTCCCTCAGTCGGCGCCAGTCGTCTGCATCTAACCACTCGGGCTTTGCAGCCCCACTCTTGATTGCCTTGCATGCGTCGGATCGTCTATGTGACATGTATGCACGCATGCAATCCATCATCCAGCCCGTAGAGAATCTATCTATTGTGGCTGGCACCGAAAACTCCTCGTGCAAGGATGCTACTATGTAGTCCTTTCTCCCCTCCGGTATGTTCTCCCAATGATCCAAGACATTGTGCCGAAAAACTTGTTGGCACAACTCTCTCATGCGAGCCATCACCCTCCTCCCCTCATCATTCATGATGATGGCTCCTGACCTACTATCGACTAGATATCCACAACCCCTAGGAGTCTGCCTAAGATGGGTCCTCTCCCATCTGCGTCCATGCTCTTGGGCATATCTCGGAGACCCCTCTGCATCCGGTGTACCGACGGGGGTAATCTCTCTCGAAGTGGCACCCATAGGGGTCTGCTGACGGCTGCACAAAAGCCGAAGTAACTGGAGTAGACGTCCCCACAGGTGTGACAAATCCGTCTGGAGACATGCATGGAAAGATGTCCTGTAACTCCTCATCGTTCATCCCTCGACTCATCTTGAAAATGTCACCTGCACAGACAAAAAATGATATTAGAATAATCAATTTAAATCATAGAAAGCACAGTAATATAAATCATTTAAAAAAGATCTCACTTAAAATACATATCTTATGTATCCTTATAAGCGATTGGTCAACGAATTGAGTAAGTGGATGCTCCAAGTATGAAGTATCCTATGGTCCCATGTTAATCTCCTGACACAACTCCGCATACACTGGAAGGTCGATAGACATGTCACCACAAAAGAATGAGTCCGCCTTATTCTCAAAGAATTCTTGGACTCCTATATTTTCATCATTGTTAGCCGATGTTGGCTCCAAGCTTTTGACGGCCTCCACCCCTTGTAATATCGACCCCTCTATTTGCATATTATCTTCATCTATGCTCGGAACATCACTTTGATCATATACTCTCGCACTTTGGGGAGTTGAAGGTCTAACATACCACCATTGAGGTTGTCAGGGGTTTGGATAGAAGATTACCTGTTCACAAACACGTATAAGAGAGTTCAAACCATTGTGACATAAACCATGTCGTAATACAATTAGCAAGCAAATGACTCCATGCACCTGTTCACAATGGGCCGGCAACACAAAGATGTCGCGCAAATCCGTCCATTTTTTTTCGGAATCTATTTCGAGAAATCCAGATGGACCTCGTTGAATTGTTGCTCCAGCTCCTCCAAGTACCACTTTGAACCACTGCACATCAAATAGTACCATAGAGAAGCTACGGTAATCAATCGTAATAATACTTTGCAAGTTTCCAAAATACTCCATCTCATCCACAACCGTGTTTGGATCCGTTGCTCTTTGCCGGTTCTCTTGCTCGAACCTTGCCATGACACCACAGTTCATTGTGGAGTGCATTTTGTCAATACGCTCCACGCAAAAATGCCGTCCGCCCGACCACGCTGCAGTATATATTTTGTACAGTACATTGAAACACTCAAATTAGATGTTACATATAAAATTTAGATACGACAGATTCTAAACCCCTCATCACCTTTGGACTACATCCCCTGAGAATTCCGACTCCTCCATTGAGACCTTTGTTCCTTTGCGAGACTTTGCGGTCAAGGCTCCATGCAACCATCATGTTGACATAAACCGCGGCATCTCCTCCATGCCTTCGGGATATCAAATCGGTCGATGACACGTACTACGTCGGAATTCAGCTCGCGCTTCCTCTCGATCTTGCCTAGCGATCTGGTACTTGGCAAGCCACGTCTCCATAGAGGCATGGTGCAACATACAAAAGCGATTCACCTTCTGTTCCATTGAGGCATCCATTCTTTTTTCTACCCCATTTCCAACCACCACATCTCCAATCAGCCTATCATCATCCTTCAGCGAGACCATAGCATTTCATTGTCTGGTTCCACCATTGGTAGCCATTGTAAAATATGCACTAGTGCCTCAAACACCAACCAACCTTCGGCCATGCTACCTTCTGGCCGAGCTCGTTGTCGCACAAATCCTTTCAGGGTTTTCATGAAGCGCTCCAAGAAGAACATCCATCGCGTATAGACAGGTCTAGCAATCTCCACTTCATCCACAAGATGCACAAGAAGATGGATTTGTATCGTGAGCATGCTGGTGGGCAGGTATTTCTCAAAGGCACAGACCATCTCCACTGCTCCCCATCACAGATTCAATAGAGGATGTCTTAATCTCCTTCTGTGAGATCCATTCCACCAAAGTCGACAACTTGTAAATGGCCCTGCGAATTTCTGGAGTAAGACATCCTGCGATCGCGATCGGTAGTACAAACTGCCACAAATGAGAAAGCATTATGAATAATGGCTACATTCTAAATAGCAAAATGCCCATGCTAATTACAATCCATTCGTAGTACAAACCTGACATATCTTATGCCAATCATGGGATTTTAGCCTTGATAATTGGTCGTCTTTAGAAAATGCGGACCTGAGAGAACGCATCATACCCGTCGGAGTGCGGATAGACTTGATTACTTTCTTCACAATGCGCTCTTCTTTAGTGGACAAAACCCAAGGAGCGCGAGGAAGCTGCACGTGACCATCAGCACTCGACTGCGGCCAAAGCGCCTCCATCTTACCTACCTCCTTCAAATCCATTCGTGCCTCTACGATGTCTCTCTTTCTTGTGATGTGGTCCCATAACAAGCTGCCCACATTCTTGAAAATATGTATGGGATCCCCAATAAGTGGTTGACCTGTAAGTGGGTCCAATATGGCAACTCGTAGAAAACTGAGAACCGCCGCATTCCATTTGGATGTGATTCCGCGTGGACCATTTTCAGCTTGTACCAGCTTGCGGTGTTCATACATGTTGGAGGTCGTCCAAGGAAACCTTCCCTGAGTTCATGATCCTCCGGTAAGAAAGCAGCATGTCCTTGATATACCATCTTCTTCATGGTTCGTGACCTTCGGGAGTCTAACTATGGCCTGCACAATGGACATGCATGATAACCTGAGGTAACCAGACCTGTTCCAACACCACAACCTAGTGAATACTTGATTGAATGAGATAAAATATAGATATTACTAGCGACAACAGAGGCCTGCTCACCTGAGCACTCTCCTAATCCCGAAAAGTCATGCATCATCCACATGAGAATGGCTCGAATATTGCCTGACCGCCGACCATCGTGCCTGCTCATATCTTGCACAGTGACCCCCTCCTCCCACAAAATCTTAAGCTCATCGACTAATGGACAAAGATACACGTCCATATTTTTTACTTTGTAGCAGCCTGGGATGAATAAGCTAAGAATGAGATGTCCTTTCTTCGTAGAAAGCCATGGAGGGATGTTGTAGTTGACAAGGACTATAGGCCACACATTGTAAGAAGTTGAGCGCAGACCGAATGGGTTCACGCCATCCATTGTGAGACCGAGCCGAAGATTCCTTGGCTCTCGGGCAAAGCCTGGGAAGGTAGAGTCAATGTGGCTCCATGCGCGTGAATCCGCTGATATTCGTTGAACTCCATCCATGGACCTATTTTGCGCATGCCATGTTGTCAAGCTCGCCATGCCGGACGTATGAAACATATGGTTTATGCGGGGGATGAGCGGAAAGTGTCTGAGAACTTTTTGAGGGATGGTTTTCCCTTGCAAGTCCTATCAATACCCATGAGCACTACACTTTGGACATGTCTCCATAGTCTCACATTCTCCTCGAAACAGACAGCAATCGTTGATACATGCATGGATGTTATTGTAATCCATGCCAAGCTTCCGTAAAACATGTCGTGCATCATCAGGAGACTCAAGCATGGTATTTGCCAGTGGTAATATATGATATTTCAATAACCTAAAAAAAATCATAAAACACCTTGAAAAAGCACAAATGTTTGTAATAATAGTGCCAAAAAAAAATCAATGAAGCGTATGTACAAGGTACCCGAACAACTCGGTCACACTCGTATCGCTCCACCCGTATTTTGCTTGCACACTTAAGAGTGCAAGTAGTGTCTTCAGCCGAGATACCCGGCACCCATCATATAATGGTATGGATGCTTCCTCTCTAAGCGGATCAGAAGTCTCGACATCCATGGGAATCAATGCATCGATCATTGCCTCCATCTCAGGCTCCAAGATTGTAGGTAGGTCTGGAAGGTTGTATGTCTCCTCTGGCATTGACGGTATAGATTGGCCTTGCGAGTGGTGGATTGGCTCCTGCGCTCCATCCATCGCACGCCCACGTACTCTTCTACTTGGCCGCAAAGGGTGCACTCCCCCTTAGGACAAGACATCACCTCCCTGGATAGAAAATTTGCCAACAAGACCCAATCTTATTATATATGGTATTCAATTAGCTTGCGAGTACAATGCATGATTGATATTAACTTCAAATTACCGTTTGTTGAAAATTCGCAATCTCCTGATCAATGATCTCAGATTGAAACTCGCCAAATCGTCGTACGTATTCTATAGACAATCGACATTTTCATCTAATTGCCAACTTGCATTGAGAGCAAGGACATGGGACATGCTGATTAAGATACGCATCACGATCTTGAACAATAGGACCTTCTTCATTTTCCATCTTATCTACGTTACAACAAACAATTTAATGACTTGTAATACAATTTGGGAAAACCCTTCACTCATTGTTTATTGGAGGTTCTAGAATGCACTTGGATTGAGATTGAAGCTTAGTCTCATTGAGTTTGACTGTCACTTCTCACATCAAGCATTAATTTAAGACACTTTATGCCTCTTATCATTGGATGATACATGAGCCATTTGCTAGATATATTATAGTGAGACAATAGGACTAATTGTGACATGTACATGCTCTCTTGATACTCATTAGATGCAGTACCCCTATTTCTGGATGGTTTGATGTTTTGTCTTGATGTTTTGTCTTGGATCTATTAGCACCTTGCCCATCAAGTAGAAAAAAATTCAATAGTGCATAAAGCTTCCATTGACATAGAATGCTTGCTTTAGATTACCTAAAAAAATTATGTATTTCTTCTTGGTTCCTATCAAAGAAGAGGGCCTTACAAATAGTTTCGACATCAATACTCTTTTCCTTTACCTATGTGGCATATGGCTATGCTTCGATTTCCCACCATCCTAAGTGACTTAGAATTTGAAGTGTTGAGGGAGGCCACCTCCTACCCTTTTTCCCTACATGCATCCATAAGGAGAGGACAAATGCAGCGATGGAGGAGTAGTCTTTCTTGTCAACACTCATCTGATGTCTTTTTTTTTTACAAACTCAAAAACTCATTCAGTGCCCTTGAAATTTTTAGTGACAAAGGTACTTGCCATTATATAAACATAAGAATGGGTATATGTATACGATACAAACACACTAGATGATCTCCTAGTAGCACTTATTGGGGCTACTTGTATTATTGTGAAGTTGTGAGTCTACATCTTGCTCATGCATTATCATGCATCTACTTCTCTTTGTTCATAAAAGAAGAACATACAATAATTTTTGTTTGGTACAAATGATGCACTAAGTAATTATGTGCAAAACCCCAACATTCTCAAGAGGTAGAATGTTATACTTTTACCAAATTAAAAATATTATTACAAAGAAAACACATTGATAGAAGAGCAAAACTTCCTTTTCACAAGAATTATATATAGAATAACATAATTGAATTGTAATTAGTTATAGTAAAATGTCAAAAGTAAATCATTACAATCGGTTAGTGTGCCTAAGTAGAAATATGAGCTTAGAACATGGGTAAAGAGAGATGAGAATAGAGCATGGGGCATGTAGGCTCGGGGGGTCCACTAGGGTTTATCGTATGGTACCATGTGAGTGTAAGGGAGGGGGTTATTTAAGGGAAGGAAGGTAGATTTTATAAGGTAAGGTCCCATAAATAGGGGGTAGATAAGGGGTATTTTCATATATTTCTTGCATACATGTGACGTATCCTTATTACTACTAGTGAATCCCCTGTGCATGTAGGCTTTGGGAGAGGGTTCACTATGCTTGATCATGTATTGATCGTCAAAGCTATTATATAGGAGGGTAGGACACATCGGAAGATTATTTATTGCTATTTTTTAGATTTTTGCAATGCATTTGACATGTGTCTTGTACTAGGCTCAAGTTGCAACCATAGGATAATGGCACACTAGAAGATCTATAGCGGGGATTCATGCCTTGTATGATTTAGTGATTGGGAGGATACATGAACTAGGAGGGACTTTTGATGTGGTGGATAGTTGCATCCAAATGAAGGAGTGGTGCACACTTTCACCTACTCTATTTTGTGTTTATGATGATGAGCTCTCAGATTATGTGTATAGTTTGGGGGCACCAATTAGCAGGCATATTGATATCCATTTTATTGTATGCAAATGATGTGGTATTGATTGCAGACTCTCTTGAGGGCTTTTAAAGACACATGGATGCATTGCAAACATTTTATCTGCATAGAGGATCAATAGTGAACCTTTGGAAGACAAAGATGATGGTGGTTAATAGTACATTCAAGTCATAAAAATAGACCTTGCTCAATTAGATGTCAAGACATGGATAACACTGATATAGAAAGTAGAGACAAAGATGGCCTTTTATTGAGAGCATCTCCTTCATACCACAAAGGTTTTGCCCACAACCTCTTCCATTTCCTCCCTCTCCCTCCCTCTCCCTCTCCCTCTCTTTCTCTTTCTCTCCCTCTCTCATTTCCTCCCCCTCCCTCTCTTTCTCTTTCTCTTTCTCTTTCTCTTTCTCTTTCTCTTTCTCACCCTCTCCCTCTCTCTTTCTCTTTCTCTCCCTCCCTCTCCCTCTCCCTCTCTTTCTCTCTCATTTCCTCTCCTAAACAAGCAAAAGAGAAAGTGATTTAAACCATAAACAAGCAAAAGAAGGAGAGAATAGACTCATTGATGAGGTATGGCGACTGTGGGGCGTCTCCTCTTCGCAATGAAGGCTCCTCCTCTCCTTTGCGAACAACGGTGGTGGCAGTGGCGGCAAGCCTTCTTCCTCTCCCTCTCTCACGACGGTCGCTCTCTCTCTCAAAACATAAGATGCAAAAACACGAAATAAACCCGCGCTCGATTTTGGCCTGTTTTTTTTCCCTGTGGAGCGTCGCTATTTGCGTCGCTATTAAAAAGCGACGCCGGTACCTGTGTCGCTACCTGTCGTCGCTATAGGCTTAAATCCTTGTAGTGTCTTAACATACGCAAATGTATTCTAGAAAATGGATGGCCACCAATATCCAACTCTCAAAGCTTTTTGTGCAATCAACCATCTAGCAAAGTGCCCTCCACAAGTGGAGTCATGACACTCTTCCAAGTGGAGTCATGACACTCTTCCAAGATAAATAGAACCTCATCAAGCATGACACATTGGTGATAAACATCATCGACCCCTTGTCGATATAGTGTTCCTAAAATCAAGGAAAATTTTTAGGCTTTTTTCAGCCTTTGACAAAGTGTCTCCAGCCTCTCCTATGGATAGATAGTGTGTTATGGCAGCATACCAGGATGGAATGGAGGCCATAGTGATTTTGAATAAACCCTCAAGGTCACTACCTTTAGCCAAGACTTCCTTCAGCTCCTTGAAATCCACAAGACATTCAACAATGCCGTGCAACTTTGACAACTTACTCCTAATTTCATAGTCAAACTCTTGCAAAGTGATCAACTGCTTTGCTAGGTGGTTAGGCAATTGCAACTTATTCAATAATAGCCTCAGTCCCTCTACCCTCATATAAAATACTACCTTTTTATACAAGATGTAATGCCTAAATTTTTTTGTTGCAAAGACCATCCCAAGGCACAATTTCTCCATGTAGGTATAATTAATCTCAAACACCCCCAATTTGTGAACTAGCAAACACAATCAGATAGTACCACTTCTCCTCCCAAATTTGGGCTAAATAGCAAGAGAGATGATATTATATACCGTAGCCACTAAAAATATATAAAATATCTCACTCCTTTTAGGTGCTTTCAGGACTGGTACTTTTGCCAATTCTTGCTTCACATCCTTGAAGGATACTTAACACAAATGACTTCAAATAAACATAAAGTTAAAGAATAATAGATTCATCAATGGCAATGTACTCTCAGGGGCCAGTGCATTAATAAATCATCAATAATATTTGACTAATGATAGAAAGCTATGCACTTATTTAAGAGTATGTGGTGGGCTCATAGCAATGATAACCTTTATCTTTTTAGGATCAACAGTCACAATACCAGTCGAGCTAACCACATGGCCCAATAACAATAATCCAAAAGCCATAACATGATATACAAAGGTACCAAATACAGTAATAAATGTCGTTTTCAACTTATCTTCCTCTATGATAGCCATTTGGTTATAACAGGAAAAGCAGTCCATAAACGAATAGATATCCCTATCCACTAACTGATCTAGAATCTAATTAATGAATGGCAATAGATAGTAATCTTTGACCATCTATTTGTTGACCTCACTACAATCTATGCCAAGCTGGATTTGATTATTTTTCTTTTTCTTGATAACTATCAATGAACACCACTTTGTCTGTTGTACAAGAAATATCAAGCTAGCCTTATGCAATTTTTGTAGCTCCTCCATCCCTCAGCTCAAAAGGCATACACCTCATTTTTCGTCAAATAGGGCAACTACCCTCCTTCAGGGGAATAGTCTGCATAGCCAAACTAGGAGGAATATCCCTCAACTCATCATAACTCCAAGCAAAAATATCACAGAATTCTCAGATCAAGGGCATGTAGTCCTTCCTCTCTTTTAGACTAACCATAAATCCTAATTTAATTGGCGTGGCTCATTCAACATGCCGAGATCTAGCTCAATCACATCTTCATATATGATTCTATCTTGAGCTTCTATCAGCTCATTCAAAGTCACTTGGTAGACATCTTTTATAGTGGACCCCTCTCTTGATGACAAAGTCTTAATTCCAAAAGAATCATGTAATGCATCTAATTCTATCAAAGGTAAGGACACTCTATCGCTTTTAGGAGATTCAATATATACATCCACTATTATGTGTTTGGAACCTCTATCAAAAATCAAATGACCAATGGGTGTATCAACTTGATAGTCGAATTACAAGATCCATGGCCTTTCTAATAATACTTGATAGCTTGGATGTCTTGCAAACCTAATAACCCTAAAGTTCAAAATGCATTCCACATTAGCAATAGTCACATGAACTTTGGTAATGCAACCTTTCGATTGCCTTACAATATCATCAACCATCCAGAGAATTGTGGAGGCATCCTTTTGGATTTCGAGTCCCAACCTTTCCATTAATTCTAAACTCATAATGTTGACAGACAATCCCCTATCCACAATGGCATGATCCACTAATATGTCATAAACATATGTTGCCACCCTTGAACAATGCTTTTTAGCTTGTTCAAACCAATCATCTCCCATATGAGCTATTTCCAAGGGTTCGATGATATAACCATTGCGAAGGATCTTCTTAAACTCTTTATGCACTCCTGTATGAGCTATTTCCAAGGGTTCGATGATATAACCATTGCGAAGGATCTTCTTAAACTCTTTATGCACTCCTGGAGTGATCAACTACAAGAGATTTATATCATGCTTTACCTTGCAAAGAGAATGGGCTAAGTCAAATTCATTATAATTAGCAATGGTTCTCTTCTCCCGCCTAGACCACTCTTTCTCTTGGTCACATTGAATAGGCTTAGGTGCCTCTTTCTTAGCTTTTATCTTCTTCTTTGGTAGCTCCTTATTGAAGTTATCTTTACCATCAACAACTTTTAGAAGACCAACTTCCACATTAGGGGTTAAGGACTTGCATCCCCTTATCATCATGTTTAAGGTTTTCCTTAATAGGCTTTATATTATTCCTATCACCTTCTTTAACATTTTGTCCTCTTGTAGTTACTCATAAATTGAAAGACTCAATAGTGTTAACACACACAACTTTGGTAAGGCTATCACCACTACCACTAGGCAACTCTTCTACAATAGCTTGGGCCTCTTTGCAATATTTGCATTGGTCCCTCATCCTATTGAAGGTTATTCCCTTGTGATCAATGAATAATCAGACATGGCTGCTTACTCCATTGCTAAAGAGAGATGATCTTACTCCAGCAAGTACTAGCTAGATGGCCAGGACTTTCCACATATGTCACATTTGACATTAGGGTAGTTTCTCAAAAAGTGATGACCACCACACCACTTACAGCTAAATCGTGATGGACCACCTTCTTCAAGATGTCAACTTCCTATCAAGTTTTACTTCTTCTTTAGGAAATTATCATCTATGGCTATTTTTTTATATTGTTTCATTATCATGTTAGTAACTTTGACAAGAATATTTGATGTACTAGACTCATAGCCGTGATCATCTACTTGTTTTTCAGCTGGCCTAACCACTTGGTTAGGGATCGAGTGCTAATTAGTTGGCATGTTATTAGGGTTCCTCATTTGGCTTCCATTATTTATTAGTAGGGTCATTTGGCTAGCCATCAGCATAACAACATTAAGAGGAGTTGGTAACATAGGCACATTCTACATTGTGCTTCCCCTTCCATTTGGATTGGTCATAGGTATACTAGTCACACCTTGACTTCCACTGATCAATGCCAAATTATTCCCAGAAACTAGACTCAAATTTAGATTTACACTAGATGCGTAGGCCACTTGTAAGTGTAACCCTACCTCCTCTGCTCATGTAATAGTAGTGTCTATATCAGCAAGAGCAACACTACTCAGCTGCACTTGGATATTGAAGTCTAATGAATATAAAAAGTATTGCAGTTGGATAGTAGATGGAATATGAATAGAGGTTTGCAATTTGTGAAACACCTCTTTCAATTTCTTAACGTACACTTGATCATTCTCATGGGGCTCTTGAAGTGTCACATTCACACCGGAGCCAACATTGACTACCTCTCTCAAGGGTAAAATCTCTTCAGAAGGCTATAAAGAATAAGTCAATTGTGGTTATAGTCCCGGCTTCCAAGCCACGATACCACATTGTAGCTCTTCCTTTCATAGTCATGTTGAAAAACATCATAAGATGTCCTTTATCCATAATTCAGCAATTAAACATTAATTTTTGGAACTTGCTGATGTGGTCTTCCTCTACTAACCCATTAAAAATGGGTAGAGGGAAACCTAGGGCTAAGAAATTTGGCATTCCTATAGGTATTGCAATGGGTTGTGCCATAAGGATGATGGGATTCACTACAAGGGTCTATATCAATGGGGACTACACCCCCACTCAATGTAGGTTGACTTATCAAGGTAAGATGTATGCTAGAGCTTTCCCCTTTCCTTAGCAAGATGGCTGGGATAATAGGGTCAACAAGACCTCTCTTTCTCAAGGATATCAAACTACTACACCTAGGAGAATATCTCCTAAAAGGATCTCAGCTCGTCGTCTAGTCCTTCCATCTCTTTCTTGAGGTTGGATTTTGGCTTGATGTTGTCTATCTAGAAATAACTGATCTATTTCAATGCTCTTTGGCATACACTAAATAATTGGTTCCTGTTAACCAAGATTTGGAAATTGCCACTTATCTAGCAGCTCTCGAAAAATGCACCACCTGTGCTATCAAGACCTACAAACACTAGCTCTAGGGCTCTAGTTGAGTCTCCTATTTGCTCACCAAACCATCCTCACAGCCTCACGACCAGGAGCGTCTAGAGGCTCTATACTGATCTAGCTAAATCACGCATTTGTAATGATTTGTAGTCCAATGAATTTTTCCATCCCAACTCCAACAACAGAGTGAGTATACCACACCCATAGGTGAATAACACCTTGTTGCATACACATACAGAGCATCCCCTAGCCAATGGCTATGGCTCCTGTAGCTCTCTACACCCTAGGGATTGACCCGAGGATGCATCGTCTCAAACATAGAACACAATCATGACATTGTCCACTCTTTTGATAAAGTGTTCTAGGAGAGAATTTTATTTCCTCACATAAGAGTTTTCAAATAGAATCGTTCTATCCTATAGCTTAGGGATCCTCACACTCTCATCATTGGTCAATAGTTTTAGCAACTAATTACAATGCATCCAAGAGATTTCCTATTTCTCGATACCATGTACAAGAATGCAAATGCAAGGTGTAATATATATAGTGCTCAAACAAGCTAACCACAAATTAGCCAACGTGTCATGTGAAAAACATTCTTTCAAAGATTTTTCTTTCTAGCATACTGCTGCGTTGCTTAGAAAAAACACCGAACTAGTCCGTGTTATGGTCTCTTTAAAAATATTAAAAAATCATCTATGCTTCATTTCAATGCACAAGCACTTATATTCTCATGTAAAATTCTTAATATTTTCACTTCTTTATGTGTTCATTTATTATGTAGAGTGTTTTCTATGCTTCACGATATTTTTTGCATAAAAACACTCTCTAAACAACCATTTTAACACACAAATGGATGTAGACTAAGGGAAACCTCATGCTCTGTAGCCATTATACACTCATAGACCTTCCTCTAATTTTGAGTAATTTTTTCCATCCTTAAACAAAAATTTTCATCAAATTTTATTTTTTTTAAATTTTTATCATTTATTTTAATATTAATTACTAGTTTTTCTAATTTTTATATATTCAATATAACTTTATAAGAACACCATATGTACCATAAAATCTCACAAAATTATTATTTTTCTATTAAATTTTGCATTGCGGGTTTTAACGGTTTTGATTTCCATTATGTGAATTGCTAGAAATTATTGATTATTCTTTAATTTCAAGTATAGTCAACCATTTCTGATCATTTTCCATCACAAGAACAAAATAGTCATCATAAAAATTTAATGTGAAAGATGAGAAGGATCGAAGCGTGCACTCGAGAGCTATGGCGGAAGAGCAAGAGCAAGAAAGAGAGAGACAAGAAATGGGAACTCCAACAGTCACAATGTGTGACCGAGCCTTCCTTTATTCAAAATATCACTAAAAGAATAAAGAATAAAGTGACGGGCAGTGACTGTCAGTGTAGTAATACACGAGCGGCTAGGCGAAGGCGCCTTTACCCCCAACAACCTCCCACTTAAAGGCGAATCTGCCCTAGTGAGGAGTGAAAAGAAAAAGAAAAAAAAAGGCAGTACAATATGTACACATGTACAACAGGATGAGGAAAGACGTCATCTTATCCCACACCCATCAACCTCCTGAGGAAGGCAAAGCGCTCTGTAGAGAGGCTTTTTGTGAGCAAATCTACAAGATTCTGGTCAGTCATCGCGAGATCTTGACAAGATCAACAGACTTGTCCTCAACGACCCCATGTATGAAGTGATACCTCACCTCAATGTGTTTCTTCTTCGCATGGAAGACCGGCATCAATACCAAGGTTAGCAACCAAACGACACAACCAAATGGACTCCTTGCAAGCCTCAGTGGTTGCAACATACTCGGCCTCTGTAGTAGAAAGGGCCGTGCATTTTTGCACCCTAGACATCCAAGAAACAGCACCTCTAGCATAGGTGAATACACAGCCAAAAGTGGACTTCCTACTACCTGCATGTCCTGCATAATCAGAGTCGGTGTACCCCATGACTCCTATATCATGGCTGCCATAGCATATGCATATATCTGCAATGCCCTTCAGGTACCTCATGATACCCTTCACGGCATCCCAATGCTTCTTGCCAGGTGTAGCCATATAGCATGCCACAACACCAATTGCAAAGGCAATATCTGGACGAGTGGTGATCATGGCATATATAAGATTGCCCACTGCAGATGCATAGGGAATCTTGGCCATCTCGGCCCTCTGCTCATCTGTCTACGAACAATCAGCCTGTGATACCTTCACATAAGAAGGCAATGGATAACCAATAGGCTTTACATCCTGCATGCGGAAGCGCTCAAGGACTTTATGAATGTACTCCCTCTGTGACAAGTAGAGGATTCCCTGATGCCTGTCGCGTCTAATGCGCATACCAAGTATGTGAGAGGCCTGTCCCAGATCTTTCATCTCAAAGCTCTTCTTGAGCTGAGCCTTAAGAGCATCTAGCTCATCATGATCTTTCCCTACTATCAATATATCATCCACATAGAGTACCAAAATCAATAAAGAACCATTACGGGCTTTCTTCGTGTAAAGACACAGATCCATAGCACTCCCGCTGTAGCCCTGTGACTACATAAAGGCATCAAACTTATGATACCACTCCTTAGGTGCCTGCTTCAAGCCATAAAGGCTTTTCTTCAATTTGCACACTAGGTGCTCCCTGCCAGGTTCTGCAAAGCCCTTAGGCTGCTCCATATAAATCTCATCATGCAAGTCCCCATGTAAGAAAGCCGTCTTGACATCCATCTGGTATAAATCTAAGTCAAGATGAGCAACCAAAGCCAAGACAGCGCAGAGTAGTCATCTTAACCACAGGAGAAAAGACCTCATCAAAGTCCACACCATGTTCCTGCTTAAAACCCTTTGCTACCAATCTAGCCTTGTATGCCGTCTTGGGGTGTCCAGGGGTGCTTTTCAGCTTGTACACCCACTTGCATGGCAAAGCCTTCTTGCCCTTAGGCAAGGAAACCAAATCCCAAGTCTCATTCTTATGCAAGGAGTCTATCTCAGACTGCATAGCCCTCTCTCAGGAGTGACTGTCACCCCTGCGCATAGCCTCATCATAAGTGAAAGGCTCTCTTGCATCTGTAACCAAGACATAATGCATTGAGGGCTGAAATCTATCAAGTGGACGTTTGTCTCTAGTAGACTGTCTCACGGTAGGCTCTGCTGCCTGCCCAGCTGTCTGTCCAACACCCTGACCATGAGCATCTGCTACAGCTGTAGGCTGTCCAACTAACCACGGATGACTTTTCGCGCCTGCAGATCCTAGAGACGGTAACCCATCTCGCCTGCATCCCCATAACCAAGGAAAATGCATTTGACACTCTTAGGATCCAGCTTACTTCTCTTGTCCCTGGGCACATGGCAAAATGCCTCACATCCAAAGACACGGAGATGCACATAAGAGGGATGTTTTCTAGTCCATACCTCCTCTACAACCTGGAAATCCAAACCACTAGAAGGTGATCTGTTTATGACATGCACAGCTGTACTAACTACCTCAACCCAAAAGCTCTGTGGTAGGCCTGCATGTCTAAGCATATTGCGTACACACTCCTAGATGGTTCTATTCATCTGCTCAGCCAAACCATTATGGGGGGGGATGTAGGGGGCGGTCAGCTGATGCTTAATACCCCTCTCATCACATAACTGCTCAAAAGCACATGAGACATACTCACCCCCATTATCTGTCCTTAGGCATTTTAGCCTATACCCAGACTGATTCTCAACCAATGCAAGCCATCTCTGAAACACAGCCAAGACATCGGATTTCAGCTTAATGGGATAAGCCCAGACTTTTCGTGAAAAATCATCTATGAAAGTAACAGAATACTTTGTACCACCCATAGACTGAGAAGGCATGGGCCCACAGACATCCGAATGTACCAATGCCAAGGGCTCACTCATGCGTGGCCTATCAGACTTCTTATGTGTAGACCTAGTCTGCCTGCCATAAAGACAATGCTCACATGAATCAAAACATGCATAATCAAGGGGCGGTAAGTACTGCAAACCAAAAAGCATTTTCATTCCCTTCAAAGATATATGGCCCAAACGGGCATGCCAAAGAGATACATGTGGGATAGAATCCACAGGCAAAACATGATCAAGGGAAGAAGTGGATACAATTAAGGGATAGAGGTTGCCAGCCTTGGCACCTCTCGCAATCACAAGTCTGCCATGAGTGATCTTCCATGCAGAGTCTCTAAAAGATACATGATAACCTGCATCATCAAGCTGTCCAACTGACATGAGACTGCATGTCAAAGCAGGTATATGATGTACATCCTGCATAACAAAATTGTTGCCAGAAGGAAACTGCAGCCTAACAACACCAATGCCCACAATATCAAGAGAGCTATCATCACCCAAGCACACAGAACCCAAAACAGTACGTTATGAATGAAACCACTATCGGCAAGGTGTCACATGAAAAGACGCACCTGAGTCCAAGAGCCAACACTGTGCATACATAGAGTGTATCTCTGTCATCTGCGAAGCACTAGAAGAAGCTGCAAGGATATAATCATCATCAACAACATCCTCAGGCTGCATAACATTGATCTCTTCAAATTTTAACACTGGACTTTGCAAGCACTATGATGAAATCCGAAGACTTATCTTGCACTTTGTCTTTCCCCTTATCTTTGCACCTTTCATTGCGCAATTCATGGCAATGTGGCCTAATATGGTCCTTTTTCCCACAATGGTGACAAGTAACATCTGCATTCCTGCCACGAGATTTGCTACGTGACTTCCCACAAGACTTGGACTGAGATTTCTGAGAATCATGTCCACCGCCACTGCCACTGCCATGCTTTTCATATCCATCATTCCTGCCTCTAACTGTCATAGCATGCGACACACAAGAGGCATCCAAATTCTTACAATTAACCTCTTCCTGTAGAAGAGCACTCTCAACATCAGATAATTTCAAGGTAGCAGTAGAGTCACATAATGCAGTGCGGAATACATCCCATGACTCATTAAGAGTACCAAGCAAGAAAAGAGGAGTGACATCCTTTGCAAAAGTGATGTCCTGCGAAGTCAAGTTCTTGAGTATAGCATGGAACTGGCTCAAGTCAGTAGACATAGTCACATTCTCCTTCATGCGCACATCCATAAGCTGCTTCAGCCAATACATCTAACTCGCTGGACTTTTCTTGTCATAGAGATTCTTGATTTTATCCCACAACTGCCATGCACTTTATTCTTCCTCAAATACATTGTAATGAACCTGTTCTGTGAGAGATAATACAATAGTGGACTTACATAACTCATCAAGCTCAAACCATTCCTCATCTGGCATAGTTGCAGGCGACTGCCCGCCCGCTGAACCTCAATGGTTTGATCTGCGATTTTTGCACCAATACCTGCCAAATCTGGCTCTTTCAATAAGAGTAATTCATACCATCAAGCTTAGTGATGTTGAAAATATCATGATCAGTGGACAAACTCGCCATAGCGCAGGCTAAAAGACTGTAGACTGTTCAAAACTGCTTGCTGTTTACTGCAGAAAATGACCAAAAAATCACCAAAATCAAGAGAAAATGGCGAGAAAAGTGTAACCAAAGCTGCTACCCACCAAGTACTAGTGAAAGTACATCATTTCACAATATTTCAGCATGAAAAATCCAGGAGTTATATGCTTGCTGTAATAAATGACAGCAGGGTACTATGAGAGGCAATTGCTAACCAAATCACAGCACCAAGTCAAGAAATGACAGCCAAGACATGATCAGCCATAAACGGGCATAAATCAGCACCAAACAGTCATCAATACCCTGAGCAAACACCCAAACATATCACCAAAGCATCTGTCAGTGAGTAGGCATACCCCCTAGACAATAGCTCAAAGTATACATAACACTAGCAAGACTTGACACCAGTAGGTATATGCTCACAAGAGTGCAAAGCCCAAGCTCATGTCAAAAGCAATTCCAAGATATCAGTGCATGAACCATGCATCATTTAAGTGTAAGAGATCCCAAAGTCTCAAGTATCTGCAAAATGCTCAAAATAGCATAAACCTCCTACTCAATGTCGATCAAGCATACAAGATTCTCCCACTGGCACAAAAAGGCAGATAAATGAGCTCAACAGCTCAAGCAAACCAAGTCAAAGTACCAAAGACATGTAACCAAGGCAACGCCTCAATAACATCCAAGGTCATAATGGAAAAATCCAAGTCAATGTCCAACTGCTCAAGGGAATACTCAAACGAATGTCGAGACGAGCTCAAACAGCTGCCATCCACCACCGCCAAAGCATAAAGCATTCACCAAGACATCATAACCCGTACTGGGTAGCCTAGGCATAAACCATGTCATAGATAAAATGCCAGCTACAAAAAAGTGACAGTCAAATCCAAATCGAGCTCTAATCTCAGCTCAAAAGCATTCCGGAGCATAAACTAGACATGTGGCATAGTCCAAATACATCATGACATCATACCGAGTAGCCGGGAGCACCCCGTGATGACCAATAGGCATAACCCAACTGTAGCATAAATAAATTCAGCACTGAAGTTTCCAGCAGTAACCTCTGTAAACTGAGCAAATCAAGGCTCAATCCAAGCTCAAATCCATGGGCAAACCATAAGCATACATTCCCATATGTATAGGCATTAACCGAGCATAATCGGGCATCAAATGCCAAGACCTGTAAGCATAAAATTGAAGTAATAGGTGGCTGCCCTGTTTTGGACATATTTGAGATTGTTCAAAACAATCAATGGCTGAGCTAAATCAGCTCCAAATGCATCTCACATAAGAGGCATAACATCCACAAGTGATCCGGTATCAATAGACATCAGTAAAAGCATCACATAAGCCATAAGCATACAAATACATGCTGTCTCAGACCTAAAATATATTGCAGAATATTTTGTCATCATAATTTGGCAAATCCGACATCTTACCTTGCCTGAATTGGGTTCTGAATGCCCGAGATATGACAAAAAGAGTGATTTTTGGGCCAGATTTTGAAACGGGCGCAAAAAAAACGTAAGATGGCTAGGGGGGTCTGCTATCCCACGTGTCAACAATTGGGCTCAAAGGGGGCACAAATGGGGGCCAAAGAAGGCCTACACCAAGCCTCAGCAAGCCTTGATAGGCTAGAAGCAAGATCCAGGTGAAGGAAGCTCCAAGAGGTGTGAGCTATGGCTGCCCACAACCTATGAAAACCCTGTTTACCTAGATCTGTGGAGGACTGAGATAAATCTTTGAAATAATGAAGAAATACCTCAATGTCAATGCCTTGATGGTGCCTCAATAGGTTGGGAAGAAGCTCGGGAAGCCGGGGAGTGATGGGAGCTCAAGAGAATGAGCTATGGCTGCCAGCAGGAAGGGGACCCAATGCGAGTGGGGAGTCGATGGGAAGCTGAGAATGCCATGAGCCAAGCTCAAGAGTCAGGAAGCCATGCTCTAATACCAATTCAAAGGTGAGAAGGATCGAAGCTTGCACTCGAGAGCTATGGCGGGAGAGCAAGAGCAAGAAAGAGAGAGACAAGAAATTGGAACTCCAACAGTCACAATGTGTGACCGGGCCTTCCTTTATTCAAACTGTCACTAAAAGAATAAAGAATAAAGTGACAGTGTGACAGGCGCCCGCTACCTGCAGTGTGCAGTGGCGGTGATTGTCAGTGTAGTAATACACGGGCGGCTAGGCGGAGGCACCTTTACCCCCAACATAATAAAGGATGCCTACACTATAATCCACATACTTTTTACAGCTCTTGGACCACTTTTTCCCTTTAAATTCGGTTTTAAAATCATCTCTCACGTAGTCTCATAAGTGCTTCATGCTTGTGCATCGAGAAGAATATGTTGTTTGTTTTTGCAATTTGTATGTCTCGAAATTTACAAAGATTATGTCTTGGATTGACTAAAAATGAGATAAGTTGTGCATTGGTAAATATTGTGTATAGACTCTTTGGAGAGTAGCTACCCAAGGAGTTTCATATATTTATGGTGGCTAAGAAAGGAATCAAGAATGAATGTATAGTGCCTTATACTCCAAAGCAAAAAAAGTGACCCAAAAGAACAATACGATTCTTATGGAGATGGAATTATATATGGTGAAAGTGTAGACTTTTCTGCATAATTTTTTGGTGCAAGATATTTCACATGCTAATTAGACACTCAAACACGTGACATATGTGCATGCTAGAACAAGTGTATACAACCAAGGCTCTATATATAGTTATGCCTTATGAAGCTCGAACAAGTGCTAGTTAATTTCCATGAAGGTAAAAATTCAATTAGGATAAAGTGGGTCTTACAAGTTGAAGATAAAAGTAAATGGTTAACAGAAGGGCCTTGATTATGATGAGACCCCTTCCACCTTCTAATCAATGGTTTGTTGCATTGTGCAATAACAAACATTAGAATTACTTTTCATAGGTATTTATATGAGGCAATTTATGTATATCATCCTCCTAGTTTGGCACATGGGTAAAACGTACATAAGCTAAAGTTTACAATCTCAAGCAAGCAACTCAAGCTTGGTAGGAGAAGGTAAATGCATGCTTATTGGCACGTGCTTTTTGCAATATTGTGATTGAGAGTAGTCTTGATGTGTGATAAACATTAGGACTCTCTAGTCATCAACAAGAAAATTTTCTTTTCCTTATCAAATGAAGGTGAATGAGCCCAAACTTTCAACATTAAAATCTTATTTGCACTTTTCTTTTTGAGATGTCAAACAAGTTCAAAGACAAATAAGGTTGGAATTCTTGGTAGCAAAAGGAATATGTTTTAGATTTGCCAAAAAAAATATCTTTTGATTGTTATAAGCCTAGTGCTATCCCATGACTACCCTTTGAAGGGATTGGTTCACATTTTAGTCACATCAAGATCCAACTGATCCAATCAATTAAAGAGCCAATTCAAGTATCTAAAAATTGGATCTTCAAATAGCCATTATTCTAACTATTATTTGGAGAAAAAGGAAACAAAAACTTGTGAAAAAAGTTTTTATTTAAGGTGAGAAGTGATTCAACATAAAATATTTATCAAACCTTGTCTTATATTGTATTATATGGCCATGGTCTTTATGTCTCTAAGGCGTGATCCAATCAATTAAAGAGCCAATTCAAGTATCTAAAAATCGGATCTTCAAATAGCCATTATTCTAACTATTATTTGGAGAAAAAGGAAACAAAAACTTGTGAAAAAAAATGTTATTTAAGGTGAGAAGTGATTAAACATAAAATATTTATCAAACCTTGTCTTATATTGTATTATATGGCCATGGTCTTTATGTCTCTAAGGCGAGACTAGATGTGTAGTTTTAATGTCATACGGGTAATTTGTGAAGTCAATCTTTGGTCCTTCTAGGGTAAAGATAGAAGCGTACTTTATTCTATCAAGATGATGTTTATCCAAACACCTACTTACTTCAAGTGATTTTGATTAGGCAAGTTACTATGACATAGAACGTACCTAAGTGAGTTTTACTTCTACCTTGGTGCCTCATATATGCTACCTATGAAATTTTTTTCCCAATATTAACACTTCCATCTATGAAGTTGAGTACAAGGCAACCTTTACACCTAGAGTTTAATGTATTCTATTCTCAACTTGGATGTTGACCAATCATCTCCTACCACTATCTTCATAGATAGCCACAATGCTTTCAGTAATTACAAAGAATCCAATCTTCCTTACTTGCAAGAAGCACAAAGTGCATTAGCATAATATGGAAGTGACCTTCACCAGGCAACTTAGCTTGGTCAAATGACAACTTGATCTATGAACACTCATAAGAAACCATTTATGATCTATCATGAAGGTACTCTCTTGTTAGAGATTTTACAAATGTTTAAGCTTGTTACCCTTCCTAGATATTCATGTAATTTTTCACATAATCAATTGTAACTTTTAGTACATGTATGATAATTATGTGCAAACACACTTAGTTC
Source organism: Lygodium microphyllum (assembly GCF_053477565.2). Classification (NCBI taxonomy): domain Eukaryota; kingdom Viridiplantae; phylum Streptophyta; class Polypodiopsida; order Schizaeales; family Lygodiaceae; genus Lygodium; species Lygodium microphyllum. Next base: position 91,262,068 of record NC_141141.1, read on the forward strand.
TACTTAAGTTTTTTAGCTCATTGTATTTTACAATAGAGCTATACATGTTGCATTGCTTATTCATAATAAAGCTATAAATGTTGTATGATGATGATGTACAAATACATTTAGTCCTACCTAGGTCTCATTATATTTCACAATAGAGATATACATGTTGCATTGCTTCTTAGTAGCTTGCGTTCTTTCTTTTTCCTCTTATGATTATCCTAGAACTAGCTTTTCCTAATATTTATAGTGATAGCTAATCCATTATTGAAAGTCAATAATGTCACATTGTGTTGCTTGTCATTGTACAAAGATGACGACATTAAACCCTTGACGACCCTATGTATCCCTTTACACTTATGTTTCCATGCATAGTTGAGTTATACTATGATATTTTTAGATTCAATGTAGTATGATGAAACTCCACTTTTAAAAGCTGCATGTGATCCCTTTCTTTTTTCCCCCAATGCACATGTTCTCAAATTTTTCTTGCTTCAAGCCAAATGAATTAGTTTATAGACATATGTTTTATGGTTTCCTTATATACATGGACCAAGAATATTGTTAGGGAAATTTTGAGGACTCCCCTTTTTAGGATGTAGAGAGAGTGTGTTCTGGACCAATAGGAGCAAAGCCTCCATAAGGGAACTTCTATTTAGAAAAATCAAAAAATCATTTTCCAAAAGGATATAAATATTTATAATTGCAAATGTTTATTTTGAATATCTATTTTTTACCTCATGTAATTATGGTACCCATTACATTAACACTATAAGGTCTCATTCACTTAACATTAATAACACCATCGTGATTACATGATAATCATGATTAAATATACATTTAAAAAATCACAAAAAATCTTGGTTCTTCAAGCTTCCCTCTTATCTTCTTTCCTCGTTTAGGTTCTCTCTCTCTCTCTCTCTCTCTCTCTCTCTCTCTCTCTCTCTCTCTCTCTCTCTCTCTCTCTCTCTCTCTCTCTCTCTCTCTCTCTCTCTCTCTCTCTCTCTCTCTCTCTCTCTCTCTCTCTCTCTCTCTCTCTCTCTCTCTCTCTCTCTCTCTAAGCCATGGATATAGAAATTCGACCTTCAATAAGTTGCTCAATAAAAGATGTACTACTAGAACATCACCACCACTGAAAAAAAGTTCTCAAACATCCCAAAAAGACTTGGCATTGAATATACGAGTTATGAAGACAATGTAAGGCCTCTATCAAAGGATAAGCCAAATAACTTATAAATCTTTATGATGAGTGTATTCTTGAAGAAGATGAAAATACCAAGGCATGCAAGAGATTTTAGGATTTTTTAATGGCATAACATGTAAATTCTATAGGTATAATAGATAAGTGGTTTTAAGATTTTCATCCATTAACAAAGAAAACTTTTTCAGTTGTTATGAAAATTGAAATTTAAGACTTTGACAACTTCTTAGGAAGAGCCAAGGGCTCTCAGACATTGAAGGTTGTGGAAAAAGTTAGGGCCTTGGCCACTACATTGGAATCGTTAACAATTGAACAATTGCAATTTATCACAACAAATTATCTTGACCTCCAAGTTTACCAATAATGGCCTTAAAAGTTGTTTCCAAAGTGATTGGATCTCAACCTTTCAATAGAGAAGTGGAAAATATAATCCTTGTAGAGAAGTAAGAAGCCATAAGAGTGTTTGGGGGCTACATGCCTAGTTATAGTAAATCTAGAGGTAACGTGCCCAACTAAGGAATCCTCAACAGTTTGATTTAGTGGTCCATCAAGAGATTTTCCTAATGATGCTACCTGGTACTAGATTAACACGGAATTTTTCATCTAGGCTCTCTTGAGTCCACTCAGCAGCAAAAGGTTCTGGCCATAACCTATAAATATAGACTTGAATCCAATTCTTAATTTGATGCTAAGGTCACGTAACAACTTAACTAGCATTTTTCCTTAAGCCACTACATTTGCAAAGCAGATCAATGCTATACTTGGTTCATAGTGAGTGAGAAATGAGGAGGAGTGATACACATTGACATCTCTACCCATAAGATATAGTTTCAACTCTGATCCCCTAAAATAACATTGATTGGGATCAAAGATGATACACTAGGCAATCAAGCGGGGGGGGGGTTCCATCCTCTCACTTTCCTCAAGGGTATATTTTAGTTATGTAATTATCTTAATACATTTATGTTTGACATGTAAAGACAGTGTTCTTAATTAACCATTAAACACTAGTTTCTTCATGTAAATTATGGTTAAAGACACAAAGACAATGTCAAAAACCCTTTGAAAGTAGCTACAAAACAATATATTTATCTTGGGTCTTCTCCAAGGCGCAGTGCCAACTTGACATTCCATCCCTTAAACTGGGACTCACGTCTAAATCTCAAGCACATGATCCACCAATTCGCCCTTATCTAGCATCAAGGCCTTCCAAGAAGTCCATCCTAGGTTCATAGGGGTTAGACCAATCTTCAACAAACCCAAGGGATTTACAGCCAAAGCCCTCTTAGCACCCTTGTCATCTCCTAGCCTAACATCCTCTCTATGAAGAGACATCTCACATTTGGGGTTGGTCCTAGCCTCTAGTGTGGCTAAACTAGCCTCTTGGTGAAGGGCTCCCACCACTAAAATTGGGGGAGATTTAGTACTATGTAGCTAGAAATCCACACATGGGGTATAAAAACTTTTGTACAAATACACAACCAAGGCAATCAGCCTATCATCAATAGCTAGAAAAACATCCCTTTTTCATAACATCAATGAGTGCAAAATAGTAATGTGCATTAAATATTCTTATTATAGCATACAACTTCCTAAACGAGGGAATAACCTTAAACGATATGTAAGACTTCCATTTAGAAATAAAACATACATCATAATTAGCTACATGATCACCCTATCCTGAATGTTACAAATCACAAATTTCCTGAATGAAGGAACATGAGCAAACATCAACTTTTTAGGATTACCACATAGATAGGTAGCATGCATCTTGATTAACTACAAGAACATACTATCCTGAATATTACACGTCACATATTTTATAAATGAAAAATAGTAGCAAACATATAGATAGGTATCATACATAAGGATTAGTTGTAGGGACACACTATCCTAAATACTATAGGTCACATGCTTCTTGAATGAAGAAATAGTAGGAAACAACATATCATACATCAGGATTAGCTGTAGGGACACACTATCCTAAATACTATAGGTCACATGCTTCTTGAATGAAGAAATAGTAGGAAAAAACATCAAATTTTTAGGATTGTTACATAAACAAGTAGCATACATCATGTTCAACTGTAAGAACACACTATCCTAAATATTACAAGTTGCATCATAAATAACTCTAATATTGGACCATCCTGAAGGATTTGCATTTTGTATAAAGAATAGATCCAAAAATATGTATATTTATTAGACTCTCCATACAATACACTTATTACAGAGAATCAAATTGATGTACATTTCCTTTTTCTTGCCTGAGACTAAGTGTTATCTACTAATTATAAATCAATTCTTTGAAATAATATTGAATCCCATCACTAATCCAATATGAGTCAAAAGCTAACTATCCTTTTGAACCATAGAACAATTAACTTCTACAACGTATAGGGATTAGGGGAGCTTGCATTTTCATGGCAAGGATTGAAATGTTATCTCTATTCATGTTTGCTACTATGGCTCATGTAGCTCCCATGTCTCCCATAGCTCTCATGATTTTCCTCTTTGAAGCCATGATGGAGGTGCAAATTTGGACTTGAAGATATTAGATGGAAAAAATTCTTCTTATCTTCCATATCTTTGTCTCTCTCTAATCTTCTTCTTCTTCTTCTTCTTCTTCTTCTTCTTCTTCTTCTTCTTCTTCTTCTTCTTCTTCTTCTTCCTCTCTCTCTCTCTCTCTCTCTCTCTCTCTCTCTCTCTCTCTCTCTCTCTCTCTCTCTCTCTCTCTCTCTCTCTCTCTCTCTCTCTCTCTCTCTCTCTCTCTCTCTCTCTCTCTCTCTCTCTCTCTCTCTCTCTCTCTCTCTCTCTCTCTCTCTCTCTCTCTCTCTCTCTCTCCAAGGGGAATAGTATATCAACAACGATTACCTCCTCTCTCTACCTTCTATCTTCTCTTTCTCTTCTTAGAGCTAGCATATCACTATTATCATTTCTCTCTTTCTTCATCCAAACATAGCCTATAAGGGGGGGGGGGGGGGGGGGGGGGTATCCCCTCTCTCTCACCTCTCCATGTCTCGACCTACCCATTGCAACGATCGATTGCATGGGAATGCATCTCCATGTCTACTCTCCTTCTTGGTGATGATGGCACTAGCTAGTGGAAACACATGGACTGTTGGCGATCCATGGTGACAAGAAATGACAAGGATTATGATGTCAACATCAATGACATGTGGAGTGTTGGCCATTCATCACAATAGGGATAGGTAAGAAACATTTAAAATTTTCATTTTCCCTATAGTTTGGCTATTAAGGCTTTTAATGTTTTTAGCCCTTGTTCTTGTGCAGGGAAATCGAAATATTAAACCCGTGATTTATTTTCCACCTATGAAGGCATTGAGAGAGGAATAATATTCTATCCGATTAGAAGTAATGCTTTTCGTGCATTGTGGGGTCAAATAAACTTGTTTAAGACCCACGAAATATTACATCCTCTAACTTAAAAGACCTCAGTGACACATTACATAGAGCAAGACATTTTAGAGTTCTAGGCTCCTACTTACTCTTCCATGTAGAAAATAAGCTTTTGAAGCTCCTCCAAGGCTATAGAAAATAGGAGTTCTTTGAATTTGTGGCCTCATTGAGTGGGTTGAACCAAAGGATCCTCTACAATAGAATCATACCAAGAGGAATCAAGGAGTCAAGGGCTTCCTTAAAACCCATCTTTTGCCTTATCTCTACCTTGGTTGTAGCCATTCTGAAAATATATGCATTGCACAAGAGTTAGTATATACCTCTTTTCATTTTTTGGGAAACATTTGTATAGGTTTTGCCAAAGAGAATGTATGGCATGTTGTGGTTGTGTCTTTAAGCTTGAATGTGTGCCAAAATTATTTATAAACCATTGATAAACCTCCAATAAGCAATTATTTTCTTTGACTATTCCAGCTCTATGTCTTGTATATTTGAAATATTTTATTCTTGCTTGATAATGTGATTGTTCCATGCCTTGAGTTGACCAAATAGAGAGACTTCTATATTGCTTTATAAAATATGTCACATGATTTTATAAAATGTGATGCATAGTGAGCCAACAAAGAAGTTTAACTGAAAATCATATGAATTAGTCAATAAATATAAATAACAATGTAAGTTTCTTACCATATTATGAGTGAGGTATTGATTATCCCAAGCTTTTGTCATTGCCTTTTTGAAAAGCTCTAATTAGTCTTTGAAATCTTCGAAATAACCATCTTGCATATAGTTTTATTGTAATTAAAAAATATTTTTAAATGTTTCTCAAACTTTGGCTTTTCTACTTCAAGCTTATCCATTATTAGCATGATCCTTAATTATATTAAGAAGAGATTTCCATTGATTGAACTTAATAGTTGAGCCACCTTCTCTACACTTTATATTTCCAAGTTTTCCATAAAAGCTAAATAATCTTCTAGCCATTACCCCACCAATAGATGGTCTTTTGGGGATACAATTTTCATCCTTAGATCTATGAGAATCTAGTTCAATGACAACATTACCTCCATGGAAACACATTGAAGATAACACTTGCCCAATCTTTGGTTATAGCATCATTTCTAATTGACAAGGGCTTTAACACTAGACTTGTAGCAAAAAAGCCACAATTATGACTATTTGTGAATTTTCATTTCTATTTAAATATACCTTCTTAATGAAATTTCACTCAAGGATTCATAGTCAACATATAGTATGAATTTTAAAAAAATACAAATATATTTTTTGATTTAAAATTTATATTTTTCAAGGGGCATTATTGAGGGTGTTTTACAAAAAGATGGTTTATTTTAACCAAATTCTCCATAAATTTCTCAATACTTTTTTTAACACTTCAAAAAATGCTTTCACATATATGAAAGAAATCCATATAGGTATCATATCAATTGAAGGAAAATTTTCAAATTTTTGAAGCATTTGAAGTTAGGGATGCAGAGAAAAATAATACCACTTTTGTGGCTTTCTTTGTAATGCCATCTTAAAAATCAATAAAAATCATGACATAAGATTATTCCATTTTTGTATCATGGTTCTTAATATAAATTTGATCATTCTCATAACTTTAAAATAATTCATGTGAAGCTTATTATCAAATTAGTGAAATCCTATCAAATCCTAGTTTAGCTACTTATGTGGCTTTAGTTAGATTTTGTGGCTCATTGACAAGACTAGTGTTAAGCTCCCAAGCAGACTTTATGTAAAGATGAACAAGCTTTTCAATCATTCTACAAAGTATATGAAAAGTGTACAAATGAGAGCATTGGCTAAAGGAATCTTCAAGATTTTCTTGAATTTTGGATCTTTAATATGCCTAAAGGGATCTTTGTTTCAATTTTTTTGGGTTCAACTCTGCTAATTGGAGACATACAATAGAGGCAAGGATATCTAGATGTGGCTTCCTTTTAAATATTATGCATGCATTTCAGTATCTCTAAATCCCTAGTTATGTGCTATTCTACTTACTAGTTTCCTAACCCCTCAACAAAGAGCTCATCTCTTGCTAGGAGGTATTTGTCAATCTACCCTAAAATATGTTTAGTACATATTTAGTAGATATTAAGAGATGTTCTGAAAATATTCTACACCATGGGGATTTTGGCCTCATCTCAGTAATTGGATAACATTATTACATTAGCTTTTATCCCTTGTAAAGCCCCCTTGGTAGAAATAGACTTGACCATAAAAGAGGGGGAAATGGTCTTACAAATGAAGAGTCAAGTTACAATTTTTACTTGAAGAATGCCTCCAGCTAAATGCATGTATCATAGATAATGAGTAGATAATGCATACATCAACATATCTAGTAATACTAGTAGGTAGTGTTAGGACATCCTTATGGGGCTCGATTCCTCACCCATGTGGTGTAATCTCTATCTTAGCTTTTTAAATACAATTTTTGCAATCAATTAGCAAATGCTAGGAGATATGATATTTTAAAACATTTCTCACATACATTCAGATTCTATGTTGATTTGCTTCTTGTTAATGTTCATGATGCTAGCATATGCTTATGCCAATATCCTTCATCCATGTTTTCTATTTACCCTAGAATCTCATTGGAATTTGTAAGAAGCTGGGAATAGTTAGAATGTTAATAATATGCCATGTCACATAGACATTGGTATATAAGGAGAGAAGTTGTAATTTTCCACATCTTTTTGACAAATCAATACATTCACAATCTTTCTCTCCCTTCTTGCTCTAAGCTTCCATGGCTTCTTCATCTTTCCTGTCTTTCTCTCTCCAATTCTAGTCTTTCTCTCTCCTCATCACTCTTATTCTCTCTCTCCCTGCAGTCTTTCTCTCCTCTGCGGTCTTTCTCTCTCCTCTTTCTCTCTCCCTGGTTCTCTCTCTGACAAGTGGTATCAGAGCTTCAGTCTTTGATCCATTATTTTCTTCCATTTTCACTCCTATTTTCCTATTTCAAAACCAATTTCAGACAAAAATGGTACAAGACAGTGACTAGTGGAGTGCTGCAGGACAACTACAGTTAGCAAATGACTACATCTGGAGATATCCAAGGTCAGATATGGCGGATAAGGGCTTAAATGGTTGGACGTCACCAAATTTTATGCAAAATTGAAGGTAACTAGGGTAAAGGATGGTTAACCGGGCTTAGTTTGAGAACAAACTGTGGTTACTTTGAAAAGAGGGGTTTCTCTTTCCCCTTTCCTGGAAATTCCTACAGGTTCCATGGAGGTTCAGCCCCAAGATCTGTTCATATCTCTCTCATCTCTGATCTTCTTGACCAAAAACCACCTGGAATAGAATCTATTCATCAGGAGCTTCAGATTGAGCACAAGATTGCTCAAGATTGGGCAGCATTCAGGCCAGAAACAGCTCCGAAAATTGCGGCGCAATTTTCGGGCTGATTCCAGCCCTGCCCTGCTTCAAGCTTGCTTCCTCTCAGCCTTGGCACTCTTCTTGATCCATTCCAAGCATAAATCTTCAGCCATATTGAGATTCTCAGCCACATTTAAAGATTCCTCAGCTCCTCTTGAACCCTAGGTGAACAGTCCATGTGCAGCCATGAAAGCTTCAGCCCAAGCTTCCATTTCTTGATAATTTCTTGAAGATTCTTCATCCTTTTGGCCCGTGGAATTATTTCAGCAAGGATTCTTCAACAAATTGCAAGGATTAAGCACGGGATAGCTAAAGATTGAGGATCAAGAGCTTCTATGGAGCAAAAATTTGGGAGAAACGGGTTTAATGCTTCAATTTCAAGCATTTGAAGCTTCAAGATTGGTCTCAACCATCAGATAAGCAAGCCTTATGGATTATTTTGCTAACATTGGACAACCGGGAGCCCTATCAAGCATTTGGCAAGTTATTTTCAGCCATGTCAAGGTATTTCTCTTCAATTTTTAATCTCTCTTGTTAATCCAATTGTTGAGCTTAAGCCATTTGACTGAGAGATTAAAGAATTGAACATTTTCATCAAATTCTCAGCCAACCTTTGCTTGAATTCATCTATTCATGAATGCAATGCTTGCCTAATGCATATTAGCTTCAATCAGTGAATTAAAGGCCTCAATCTAAGATTTCAACATAACACTTGAATCTTATTCACTGGATACATTGATTGGTGCCTTTGTTTACTCTAATCCAATTGATTGGTTGATTCTCTTTTGCCTAAATTGGAAAATTGTAAAAGGGTAAGTACTAGCAATCAGTGAGTCACTGAATTGCATAGGTAAAACCCTTCTTCCATCTCAAGTTTTCTTATCTCAATCAATTGCATCTCATGAAAGGCTGAATGGATATTTTTGAATTGCATATCATGCTGATTGCTTAGCACACTAGCCTCTGCCATGTTGATATTCCCACCGAGGAAAAAGGTGGATGCCGGGGGAGATAGTGGGACAAAAGAGAGGTGACCCTCCCTCACTATCGAAGATCCCGAAGGGGTGCAACCAACCGACCCAGGGGGAACTTTGCCCACCTCCCGGTGATTCGGAGCCCGTGTAGGAAGCTTTCCTGCCGTTTTATCCCTCACACAGGTATAGCGAGTGGAGGATTGAAGATTCAAGACTTTCCAATGACTCAAGTACCTACTGGACTAAAACAGGGTAAAACAGGGAATTTTCAGGTCACCCACAGGGTATTTATAGGTGGATACAGGTATACCCTTCATTACTGAAGCACAGGTGCAGGTACTACAGGGTACCCACAGGTCCTATATATCTCTTTGCAGGGTTTGGTAGCCATTTGAGGTTACTCTCTTGCATTACAGGGTCAAAACAGGGCACTTACAGGTCTAAACAGGGTGCAGGACTGGACAGTTCAGACTCTGAAATTCAGTTACATAATTTTTTGTCCTAAATCTGTTATAGCGTCCTATAGCTCATCTCGAAGAGGGCATTGTTAGCTTCGATTCGCACAAAAAAGTTCTGCAATCGGAGTTTTCTAGCCAAAGTTATAGCCGTTTTACTAACAGGGGATACTGCAGGACTGCACTAGTATGGCAGGACATAAAGGCAAAAATAAGGTCCAGGAGGATTATGCACAGCAAATCAGGGATTCCATGATGGAAAGCGCACTTCAAGAGAACCCTGAAGAGCTTCAACAATAAGGAGAGATCAGTATACTCAATGATACTCTGTGTGTCCATGAACTAAGACATAGGGAACGTCATGAGGCCATTTTGACAGCAATGGAGCAGATGATTCTATCTCATGGTCAAACGAAGTCTACTGTTGAGAAGTTGATGGAATCAACTATCCAAACCAAGGCTTCCATTGATAAATTAGTAGAATCTAATGCTCAACTTATGGCAAAATTTTCTCAATTAATGCAATCACAAACGGGATCAAACGAAGCCAATGAGAAGGCTTGTTCAAACAGTGACCCTTCAGTCCCACTTCAGCCATCCAACCAAAATGGTCATGGAGATGGGATCATTGGAAGAAGAGGCATACCAAATAGTCAGTATGAAGTAGAAGAAGCTTCACAAAGGTATGATGACTATTTGGGCAGTTTGAATGGAGCCAATACTCAAACTTTTGGACTGCATACTCAGAATTCCAGGGGTGCCTTACCAACAGGAAGATTACATGGTAATTCACAGTCACCTGTTGGAAGATTTCAGTCTCAATTTGGGGGTTCTGTACTTAGAAATCCTGATCAGCCAGTTTTGGGAGAGCAACCCTTTCATGATAGAGAATTCAAGGACAAAATTGTTTTATCCAAATTCAATGGCCAGTCATCTTCACCATCAGAATTAGAGGAATGGACCTCTAAGATGGAGTCTTATTTTGACATATTTCCTAAAACTGATGATATGAAGATACACTTTGCCTCCTTGCACTTAGAAGGATTTGCCCACACTTGGTGGAGGTATATCAAAAAAGAGAATGTACTTATTGAGAATTGGGAAGCTTTCAAGGCACTTATGGCTGAAGTCTTTGTTTTACCTCTTGAAAAAGAGAAGTTAGAACGAAGATGGTATAGTTTGGAACAAAGGGGCCTAAGTGTAAGAGAATATACAAACCAATTCCTCAACTTGACCATGTATGTGGAAAACATCAGTGATGAGGCCAAGTTACACAAGTTTATGTATGGTTTAGAACCATTCTTGTCAGCTGATGTTATGGCGCAGAATCCTACTTCACTTTTCAAGGCTATTGAGCTTGCAGAGCGCTATGGAAGAAAGTATAGGAAAGAGTCTTCATTTCAGCCAAGTTATGGACAGCCAAGGACTGTTTTAAAGCAAGGGCAAGTTGGTAACAATTATGGCAGCAATCATATGCCTAGTGGGAGCTTACAGATACCAAGTTATCCTCCATTTAATGCTTCTAGGCTTCAAAGCAATTTCAGGACAGCAAATAGTCCAAAGGTTGAATTTAAGCAAGGTGACAATAAGCCTAAGTCTACTTCAGCCAATACAAATTCCAAAAATATTCCCATGGATCTTTACAAGGAAATAAAGGACAAAGGCTTATGCTTCAAGTATGGAGAAAAGTATACTCCTGACCATGCTTCAAAGTGTGTATACAAAAATGCCAAGCCAAAGTTTCAGAGTATGCTAGTTCTTGAGGACTTTGAAAATGACATAGATGAAGCTAATGCAGTCACAATCAATGCTGAAAATGAAGATTTTGAGGATGATGGTGGACAGGAGTACTTTTATGATCCATCAGACTCTTTTCCTTTTGATCCAGGAGGTGATATTCCATTTGATCTTGGTGGATTTTGTAATGATTTGCCTGCTACCACTAATTGTTCTATCTCTATGGATGCTTGGATGGGATCTAAGAGCCCAATAATTCAGCAAACCATCCAGCCTTGACAGCTCTTCTTGAGGAGTATAGAGATTTATTTGAAGTACCTACTTCATTGCCTCCTAAGAGAGCGGTGAATCACCCCATTGATTTGGAATTCAACTCAAAGACAATCAATAAGCCACCTTACAGACTATCAAAATGTGAATGAGAGGAAGTAGCCAAGCAAATCAAAGAGCTTCTTGAAATGGGATTCATTGAACCAAGTTCTTCACCTTATGCATCCCCAGTCCTGTTAGTCAAAAAGAAAGATGGATATTTCAGAATGTGCATTGACTACAGGGATTTGAATAAGATAACAGTGAAGAACATGTATCCTATACCCAGGATAGATGATTTGCTTGATGAGCTTAAGGGGGCTCGATTCTTCACGAAGATTGATTTGAGATCAGGGTATCATCAGATTCGCATGAGAGAGGGTGATGAAGTCAAGACTGCTTTTAGGGCTGATCGTGGGCTCTACCATTTCTTGGTGATGCCATTCGGCCTTACGAACGCTCCAGCTACCTTTCAAAGCCTGATGAATAAGATTCTGCAACCTTTCCTCTTTCAGTTTGTCTTAGTGTTCTTTGACGACATTTTGATCTATAGCAAGACTTTACAGGATCATTTGTCACATATGAGGAAGGTTTTTGATGTATTGAGACATCATAGGCTTTTTGCTAAGGAGAAGAAGTGTTCTTTCATGTAGACTGAAGTGGAATACTTGGGACATATAGTCAGTGAAAAAGGAATACAGGTTGATCCCAAGAAGGTGCAATGCATAAAAGATTGGCCAACGCCTACTACTACTACCTCTCTTAGAGGATTTCTTGGTCTATCTTCATTCTATCGCAGATTTATAAAGCATTATGCGGCAATTGCAGCCCCTTTAACTGACAAGTTGAAGAAAGAGGCTTTCTTTTGGGATGCTCTTGCAGATAGCAGCTTCAACCAGTTAAAGGAATTACTTACCTCTGCTCCTATTCTTGTATGCCCGGATTTCTCTAAAGAGTTTACTATACAATGTGATGCTAGTGGCCGTGGCATTGGGGTTGTTTTGCTTCAGGAGCATGGAGTAATTGCATTTGAAAGTCATAAGCTTACTGATAAGGAGATGGCCATGAATGTTTATGACCAGGAAATGTTGGCTATTCTGCATGCAATCAAGAAATGGCACCATTACTTATATGGCAGCCGATTCAGAGTACATAGTGATCATCGGGTACTCAAGTATTTCCTTACTCAGTCAAATCTCACTCCAAAGCAACGACGATGGGTAGCAACATTACAAAATTATGACTTTGACATCACTCATACAACGGGCAAAGATAACATAGTGGCTGATTCTCTCTCTCGTATGTGGGCCTGCAAAGTGTCAGCCATGACAGAATTACATAGTGATTGGATTGAAGAGCTACAAGAGGCATATCTCTTAGATGAGGAATTCAGCCAAATCTTTCAGAAATTACAACAAGGTCTTATGGAAGAAAACTCACATTACCAGCTTAAAAATGGTCTTATTTGGTGGAAGGGCAAGATTGTTATTCCCTCTACTTCTTCTTTCAAGTGGAAAATTATGGAAGAGTTACATTATTCCCCTTTAGCTGGACATTTGGGAGTTTTCAAGACTTCTGACAGGTTCAGCAAGAGCTTTTATTGGAAAGGACTGTGGAAAGATGTCAAGGACTTTGTTATGAAGTGTATGCCTTGTCAGCAAAATAAGGATAGCACCCATAAGCCAGGAGGTTTGTTGCAGCCATTGCATATTCCTACGGGTAAATGGACTCATATTACTATGGACTTTATCACTGGCTTACCTACTACCACGAAGGGGTGGAATAGTATTTATGTGGTGGTTGACAGACTCACCAAAGCAGCTCATTTTATCCCAACAAAAATTCAGTTTACTGCTTCTCAAGTGGCCAACCAATTTATGGAGCATATTTTCAGATTACATGGATTACCGCAGGTGATTGTCCATGATAGGGACTCAAAGTTTATGAGTAACTTTTGGCAAGCAGTATTTACATCTATGGGTACTAAGTTGGCTCCATCTACGGCTTATCATCCCCAAACTGATGGACAGACAGAGAGAGTTAATAAATGGTTGGAGACTTATCTTCGCCATTTTTGCTATGATGTCCAAACCTCATGGGATTCTTGGTTACACCTGGCTGAGTTTGCTTATAACAATTCCACTCATGCGAGCATAGGAGTTTCACCCTTTGAGGCTTTGTATGGTTACAAGGTGCCCTTACCCACAGTCATTTTTAATGAAAATATCAACCCTCATGGGAAGGAAGAGTTGAAAAGAATGCAGACCCTTCTTCAGCAATGCAAGGTGAATCTAAGGAAGGCTCAAGATCAGATGAAGATGTATGCTGATGAGAAGAGGAGGCCTTTAGAGTTCCAGGAAGGAGAGCTAGTTTTGTTGAAGGTGCCCAAATCTAAGTACTCTACATTGAAAGATGGATCCAGTAATAGGCTTACCCACAGATTTTATGGCCCTTACAGGATCCTTAAACGGATTGGAGATTTGGCATACAGACTAGAGCTTCCCTCTTCTACAAAGATTCATAACGTCTTCCATGTTAGTCAGCTCAAGCCCTATTATGGTGATCCAGTGGATTTAGTTGATGAGCTGCCACCTATTGATGAAGATGGTCTTGTTCAGTACATCCTAGAGGTTGTTATAGGTCAGCGTGAAAAGAAGCTTCGATCACGTTCTATTGTGGAATATTTGATTAAATGGAGAGGTTTACCCTCTGAAGAGTCTTCTTGGAGACCTGATTCAATATTGGATGAGTATCCATACTTGAGGGATACATTGGTGTGGCTGAAGTCTATTGTCTATGGAGCTAGTATTGATGCAGACTGGTTTAGGACAGCACGTTGTTTTAGAATAGTTTTTGTCGTACTTCATTTTCAGAATTGAGCTATCTACATGAGCTTAAAGTACTCTTCAAAAGCTTCGTCTTGATATGTGGTATATCTCATTTGGACACTTCTATCAAAAGTTATGGCAGATTTAGTCCAGCAGGGACTGTTTATTCAGCAAGCTGTCTACTTTCTTCTGGAACTATTTGTTGAAGATTTTATGGCTTCATTTGCTTCTGAAGTTCTTCAAATCATGTATATAGTTGGGTCCTCTTTCCGTTCTTCAAATTCAGCCCTTGTAATGATAATTCTTCATTCATTTCCCATTTGTAAAGCTGTAAAACAGAGTAGTACTCTGTTCTATCCATCTCTTCTTTAGTTCTTTCTAGGTTTGTTTTTTAGGACAAAAACTTTTGGGAAGGGATGGATTGTAAGAAGCTCGGAATAGTTAGAATGTTAATAATATGCCATGTCACATAGACATTGGTATATAAGGAGAGAAGTTGTAATTTTCCACATCTTTTTGACAAATCAATACATTTACAATCTTTCTCTTCCTTCTTGCTCTAAGCTTCCATGGCTTCTTCATCTTTCCTGTCTTTCTCTCTCCAATTCTAGTCTTTCTCTCTCCTCGTCACTCTTATTCTCTCTCTCCCTGCAGTCTTTCTCTCTCCTCTGCAGTCTTTCTCTCTCCTCTTTCTCTCTCCCTGGTTCTCTCTCTGACAGAATTTGATCTTTCAAAAGACTCATTTTACCTTGAAAGTGGACACCATATCACTATCTATCTATTTTCTTAATATGTTATTCCAATGCCCACCATTAAGCATTAGTACTTATGACAAGGAGGACAAATTTCCCTTCAATTGCATCAGATACATCCATAGGAGTAGTAACAGGCCTTCAAATTGGTCACCCAATGTCATACTTTTACTAGTTAATGTTGGGATAAACACACAATAGTTAGGATATTGGACCTCAGGGGGTCCACCTATAAGAAATCATCTATATAATGTGCATTCAAAGGGTATTTCTTTGCATGCTATAAGGCCTTAAAATGACCCTTTTACTTTACTAAACTTACAGATTTTTTTCAAATTGTAATTTAAAAATCCCATTTGTAAATATAATCCTATAAATTTTACTAATTATTTATTTGCTAAATGAGCAACCATGGTTCTTAACAATCAACAAACTAGCAAAGATTTCATATGAACGGGTGGATTATATTTGTGGCATTGATCTACACATGAGTCAAGGAAACCTTCTCTGAATAGTTCTAGGATTTAGTGGTCTCAACTAGACTAATTGTGGTAATTGAGTTAGTAGGGACACTAGTAGCTTTGACCTTAGGGCCTAGAGTCTCAAGCACATTGCTTCTACTCTACTATCTCTTTGTTAGTAGAAATTGTATGTTCATCACTCTAATGCACAACATTCAATAGGGATGCATTTTTCATGGTAACTAAAGTAGAGGAAAGATGAGATTTTGTGTCATTCAACCTTGGAATAAACCATTCATAGAAATCAAGATTGTACTGAAGAGAATCATCGCCATCTAAAAGTTGTGGGTCTTGGGTGAGATAGAAGACATATCTAATGACATTAAGCAACATATTGATTTGTCTCAATCAACTTGCAATATGAAGCTCTTCCTTTAAAAGGATTTTGTCACATATGAGATCTTATTCGGTAAGTTTAGAAAGGTTGATGCCTCAGATAGTTGCAAGTACTCTTGAGGATGTAGGGGCTACATATGTCGAATCATGCATTGAAGTCGAGAATATTTTTCTTTGCTCAATAATAGTCATTAGGTGGTTGCTATATCTTGTAGCTAGACCTCGACTAGAATACCATTTTTGTTCAAACTCGCTTTGTTCTTCCATTTTCTTGGCCAATGTTGTGACTTTCTCCCTTCTTACCTCACAATGCCAAGTGTGGAATACAAGAATCAAGCAATTCTTCTTCTTCTTATTAGCCTTGATGATTTGCTTTACGATTTTTCCCATGACTTTTGGAAAACATCGACAAATTTGTGCTTACTCTGACCACCTCAAATGGCATTTCTGTGAGTTTCTCATGCTCAATAGTCTGAATTCCAATGTCAACATGAGTATATGTATGAGTGAGTGATAACATTATGTCCTCTAGCTCCTTCTGATGCTTAGCCTTCACTTGATCTTCTTGTTGTATTGACTTACCCACTTGCTCCAAGAGAGATCATTGAGTGTTTAAGTGTGTAGGGGTTTTGGTCCAAGAAGAACATGACTTGTGAATCAATAGATTCATTGTGCTCTTTAGGTTGGAGTTTGTATTTGTGATAAGGAAAAAGCATTGGAGGCTTGTTCCTCAACTATAGTCCTGGTTGCAACCAAATCCTGTGATAATAAGGATCCCACATCATATTTGAAAGTAGTAACTGTTGATTCAATGGGTTGGTCAATCTTGATAGTCAAAGATGACTATGTACTTGGATCCTTGAACTAATTGCAAGTATTCTCAATCTTAAATTTTCCAAATTTGTTTTTGAGAATGCTCTTCAAGGGAGGACATCTATCCTTTAATGTTTGCTTAGCTATCCTTAGTAGATTTTGTTTCTTAGATTGAGAAAATGAACTAAGGTATTGATGTTGTTGGATTTTCTGTTTGGACTTAGGTGACAAAGGTTCTTTTAGATTAGGAGACTTTGGCTGAGAAAATGCATCAACGAATTCCTAGGGTTGTTGCTTATCAATACTTGAGAGCTCTATCTTCTCATTTTGTAGACGTCATGTGTCAACGTAAGGAGCATCACTAAGAAGTGGTTGCTCTAATTCTTCTTTCTAACTTGATGACTTCTCAAATACTACTAATTCCATTGGGGTGGGGGTTTTGGGGGGGGGGGGGGGGGGGGGGGGGTACACCTATAAGAAATCATCTATATAACATGTGTTCAATGGATATTAAGAAATGCCCTTTCTTTACATGTTGTAAGGCCATATAATGACCTCTTTTACTTTACTAAACTTATAGATCTTTTTCAAATTATAATTCTAAAAGCCCTTTTGTAAATATAATCCTCTAAATTTTACTAAATAAAATAGCCCTTTTTTAAAAACTCACTTGGTATCTTACATATTCTATAAGGTGCACCCCCCATGCTAGTTCCTTATGTGGATTGACAACAAGTACTTCAAACTCCTGCACTTTCAAAATTGTGGATGTAGGTGTCACAAGAATAGCTTTTTAGTCACAAATTTGTTTAATTTCATCTCCTCGAGCATGTTGGCCCTTAAACTTGATTTTTGTTTGAGTCTCGTTCTCTTTCTCTTCGATTTCAATGGGACTAGGAATGTGGTCAATGGAGGTAGCTATGCGGGTGGTTTTTGCAACTAGATCTAATGATTTCCCATATAAAACCCTTGAGCACATAGTAATGCTTTGGAAACCTATCACAGCTTTGTGCTAACTCTCCATCAACATTGTTGATCATATACATTGTGTCTTCTCTTCCGTCTACATGAATTTATATTCTTGATGAGAAGTTATTGTGTTATTTCTAGTAACTTGGGTCTTTTCTTTGATTCTAGGAGGTTTCCTACTAAGCAGTTACCTCTTGTCCTATTATGCCTTGAGGAGTCCCTTTAGAACTCTCTAGCCATCCTCACTAAGGTTCTTATCTGCCTCTAAGGCAAGTTGCTTGCCCTTCCCTAGAGAAGAGACAAGGTTTCCTTTACTAAAAGTGATTACAATCTTGATTCCTGGCAAGCTAAAGTGTATCATGTGTACTACAATCCACTTCAGATTGGGTTAGGTGCTTGAAAGGTCTTTCAAGTAGGATTTCTTTTCCCATACCTTCTTGATTTGAAAGCACATAGAATACTATGGGTATGCTTTTGGTCTCTACAATTAGTAGATTTTTTCATTTTCCTAGAAGAGAATATGGTGATCCTCCCTCGATCCTCCATAGAGTCTAATAGCTACATTTGTTGAGACAAGATCAGCTTGATTAAACTCACAATCCATATATCATAAGTTAGGATATTGTAATCCAAATCTTCATCAATGAGATCATCAATGATGAGATCTCACTTGGTGGTTCGTTTGAATGTAAGATATGCTAAAGGTATTTTCTCTTCATCTTCTAGTTAGGGTTTGTGGCTTTGACCTTTCAAATGTTAGGTTGGTTATAGACCCAGTTAAGGTACTACTGGGAATCTTGTGCATTGGGAAATCATGATAGATTTGATTGATGTCGTACTCAATGCATCTTAGAGAAACTTTTGTGGATTTATCTATCTCCATCTAGTCTGCAAGCGGTAGCCATGGTTGTTGTGTTGCTAGTTTTGGTATCTTGTGAAAAAAATAGTTGGACATGAATGTTCTCTCTTTGTTGCTGACTCATCTGGTTTTAAGACTTGTAGATTTCTCAATCTAGCCCATTATTAAGCATGTCAATTGAGTATCAAGCTCTCAATAGTCAAATGAAAACTTTGTAACTCTTCTTGCAATGTTAACTCTATGTTTTGTCTTGGTTATGTGTGTGTAACTTCTCTTTGAATAGCTAAGATTTGTCGATTCTTCCTTGGTCTCTCAATTTTAACTCTTCAAGTTCTTATCTCTCGATTTTGTCTCGTTGAATTTTTTATTCAAATAGTAGGCTTCCCTTTGGTCAATTTTTATATTGATTGTGTAATTAGTATGATGGTCCTTGGACTTCCCTTAATGTGTCTTTATCTCTAGATTATCAAACTTCCTAGGACCTTGCTCACTTGCAATTACGGATCCCTTGGAGTCACAATCCGATTGATATTACTGAAATGCGTTTGTTTCTAGACCTTGTGGCAAGCAACTTGCTCTCTAGTCAGAATGGGTCAATGAGAAACCTAAGGTGTTGCTCTCTTATCCTCTTAGGATCAAGTACCAATGCCTATGGCAAGCTACTTAGTGAGTCATGATCAATGAAGTAGTGCAACTCACTTTAGTTTGGCTTAAGAAAACAAGGTAATATCAATTGGGTTTAGCTTCAAGTTCACAATGCAACACTTCGGTCTTAAGATTTGTTGATGTTGAAACTTGGAAATAGGCTTCTCCTCTCACTCACTTGGTCACGGTGCACTTTCAAATTTTTCTCAATAAGATTATTTGAATTTGGCTTTGTACTCTCAGTCACTCCATTCATAACCAATTGCTCTTCATTAGGCCCTTGAAATGATTGAAATTGAGTGCACTGGTGGGTGGTTTGGCTAGAAAATTTTCCCTCTCAATGAAGGGAGTGAACCCTGAAGTGGAAGCACAAAGCAGAAGTAAGAGTTGTGGTGAAAGGAGCAAGAGCAAGAGAGAGATACACACACAATGTGGGAACTCTAGCAATCACAATGTGTGATCGACCTTCCCTTTATTCAAATGTCACTGAAAGAATAAAAAATAAAGTGATAGTGATGGGTGCTTGCCACCTAAAGTGTATAGGTGTGTAAGTATATGGGTACTATCAGTGTAACTCTAATACAGTGTAACTCTAATACACAAGCAACTAGGCACTGTCAGTGTAACTAATATACATGTGGCTAGGCATAGGTACCTTTACCCCCAACAACCTCTCACTTAAAGGCAAATGTGCCCCAATAAGAAGACAACAAGAAAAAAGTGACAAAATACAAATATACATAAGTACAACAAGATGAGGAAAGATATCATCTCTTAGAACACCCATCAATATCCTAAGGAAGGCAAAACACTTTGCTAAGAGACTTTTAGTGAGTAGATCTATAGGATTTTGGTCATTTGAGATCTTGACAAGGTCAACCGACCTGACCTCAATGACCCCTCTGATGAAGTGGTAATGCACATCAATGTGTTTCATCTTTGCATGGAAGACTAGATTCTTGGCCAGTTGAATAGCACTCGTAGAATTCGAATGAACAAGATCCAAAGGCTCACCCACGAGTTTCATACCAAACTTTTGATGCATCTTGTGTGTCTACCTACCATATAAACAATAATCACAAGACTCAAAATATTTATATTCAAGGGACTGAAGATACTGCAAACGAGTAAGCATTTTCATTCCTTTCAAGGAAATGTGCCCAAGGCAACGATACCAAAGAGATATATGTGGAACTATATCCACTGCCAAAATATGGTCAACTGACCCAAATACAAGCAAGGGGTAGAGAGTATTGGACTTAGAACCATGTGCAATGACAAAATTCCCACGAGTAATCTTCCATGAGGAATCCTCAAAAGAAACTACATAATCTGCATCATCCAAAGTAGAGATAAGGCTTTTCATGAGAGCTGATACATGGCGTACATCATGAAGAGTAAGCATGCAACCTAAACCAAATTGCAACTAGACATTACCAATGCCAACTATCTCAAGTGCCAAGTCATTATCCAAACTGATAGATCCAGTCAAACTTTGACAGGAGTGAAATCACTCTCTATGTGGGGTCACATGAACGGAAGCCCCTAAATCTATCATCCAACACTGACTATACCTTGACAAAGCATCATCCAGCTGTGAAGTATTAAGAGAAAAAGCTGCAAGTATAAAATCATGATCAGAATCAATTTTCACAACATTAATCTCTTCAATCTTAACACTGGACTTGCTAGGAACAATGTTGCGATCATCATTTTTGTCATGTACTTTATCCTTTCCCTTTTCTTTGCGCTTGTCCTCGCGCATCTCATGGCCCTATGGCTGAATATGCCATGCTTTCCCATAGTAATGACAAGCCAATGAGGACTTACGGCCACTGGACTTACTACAAGACTATCCACATGACTAAGAGTGAGACTGTTGAGATTCTCTCCCATGGTAGTCATTACCGCTCCTACCATTATTGCCTCTAATTGTCAAAGTATGAGAGGTATGGGAAGCATCGATATTCTTTTTGTTAACCTCTTCAGTCAAGAGTGCACGCTCTACATCCTACAACTGCAATCCATCAGTAGATATGTTGGCACACATAGTAGTACAAAAGGTATCCCATGATTGAGGCAATATAACTAAGAGGAATAAGCCTGGAAGAAGAGTGCCCTTGAATTCAATCCCCTGCGAAGACAAATGATTGATAATGGAATGAAACTCATTCAAGTGAGCTGACATAGAGGTGCCCTCCTTCATGTGAAGGTCCATGAGTTGCTTCAACCAATACATCTAAGAATCAAGGCTCTACTTGTCATAGACATTGCAAATTTTATTCCCATAATTCCCATGCAAACTGCCCATTAGAGACAACATTATAGAACACCTTCTTAGAGATCCCAATCCTCTGCATCAATAAGTTTAGGCTTGTTACCCTTATGTTTCAAAGTCCTAACCTACATTTTTTACACTAAAACTTGCCAGATTTGGGCCTTCCGGTAGCTGTAGTTGATGTCATCCAACTTGTCAATATTAAATATACCACTATCACTAGAGCCACCAGTCATAATGAAGGCAAACAAGTGACAAACTATCAAATCAGGCTCCTATAATTACTACAAACAAGCCTAAAACCACTACCAAATCAAGTTGAAAATAAGAGGTACTAACCAAGTAATGAACCCTCCACAAACTCAATACCTATCAAATTGAAGGTGATTGCTTGCATAAACAATGTAGTAAACTGCAACTACAATATGCTAAAAATAAAGTACATCAATAAGAAGTCAATGCCAAAGAGTGGCAATCACTAATAAAAGACAAATGCAATTGCCACCAAGGAATAGCTCCAACTAGTAATGAGTGAATATGCGATTGGCACCAAGAACTATCAAAGAATCACTGTGTAAGATTAAGATATATCCCATAGGCATAACCATCATGAATAGAGTGGGTCAAAAGAGACCAAGTGAAGGCACAACAATGGACTGAGGAATGTAACAAAAGCTCAATATATAACCAACTAAGATGCATACTTCACTAACAATATCGTGATAGAGATAAGTGCCAGTCCAAAAGTAATGTTAGATCAGCCCAATAAGCATCAAATGCGTACATAAAGCATGGCATGAGCATGTACATGTCACCAAGTCTCACGGTCTCACTGTAAGACCCTCAAGCTCAATTGCATAACCAAATGCTTAATATAACATCCAAGTGTTAAGTAATGGCTCCCACTAGAATAAAAGTCGAATGACAAACAAGCAAACAAAGCTCAAAGCATCATGTAGAAGGCATCCATACATCCAAGATCCAAGTAGCACATATCTGGGAGCATCCGACCCAAGTAACGTGCAAGGCCCTTATTGGAGCATCAAATAACCATACATAATAGTGAATGCTAATGTCAAGATTCAAAGCTCCAATCTCAACTTAAAAGCAATCCGAAAGCATAACCAAGCATGTAACATGAACCATAAGCATCGGTACATCAACCTAAGTAGTCTGTAAGAAACCAGGAGCAATATGTATGTATTCCATTGACCAAATAGGCTTCAACCCTTGTTATTATAGTAGTAAAAGACCTCTCTAAAACTGAGCAAAATAGTTTTCAAATCAGTCCCATAGCATTCCAATACATTAGCATAGCATCCCTAGATGATCCTGCATCACAAATAGGCATCCTGAGAAGCATAAGTAACCTCTAGACACTGAGTGAACTGCTGTCATGAACTATATGACAATAAATTGTCACAAACTATGAATCAATTGGCTGATCCCGAGAGCTTCGAATGAGGTGTAAGATGACATGGCTGATGCCAGGGAAGATTTCAAAGGTTGTTAAGTTCTGTGAGGGGTGCCAAGTGTTGGAGGATGAAAATGATAGTGTCAGGGAGTGGGCAGCAACAACAAGTGCAATTCATGCTGTTGATACTACTCCTACTCCTGTTGTTGATATTGAGGACTTGGGAGCAGTACTCTAAGGTGTTCAAACAAACTGAGTGATGCCCTAAAAGAAGTTGTAAAAGGGACGAAGAAGCCAAGTAGAAGATAGGGCTCAATGCATATCTCGGGGTGAAGAATCCATGGATTCCATTGAAACTGCGAGTTGAAGCTTTTTTCCACAAGCTGATGAGGCAATGCCGGGTCAGGCTTGAGCTCTTGAGGAAGATGGCTATGATACCAATTGAAGGAAGTGAGCCTTGAAGTGGAAGCAAGAAGCGTAAGCAAGAGCTATGGTGGAAAGAGCAAGAGCAAGAGAGAGAGACACACACACAATATTAGGACTCTAACAATCACAATGTGTTCCCGGCCTTCCCTTTATTCAAATGTTACTGAAAGAATAAAGAATGAAGTGACAATAATGGACTCCTGCCACCTATAGTGTACAGGTGTGCGAGTATGTGGGTAATGCCAGTGTAACTAATACATGGGTGGCTAGACACAGATGCCTTTATCCCCAACAGTCAACTCGTAGTATGTCTTGTGCCCATGCTTGGCTACTCTAATGTGTTGTGGACTGTGATTCTAGTGGGCCTAAGTGGTTTCAACCTAATGTACCTAGTGTAGCTACTATGTGAGTCAATTTTTAATGATGCAAACCTAGAAATGTTGTGCCTAGAGTGTGAGAGGTGTAGGCTTTAGTTAAAGTCTTGGTGCCCCTAGGAAAAATATGCAAAAACCTAGAGGATTAGAGCATGTTAGTGGGTTCTTGTAAGAGTGCACCTAAGATGATGACCCTATCTAAGGTCACATGTGGTTAGGTCTTATGCTAGTTGCTAACTTGGGTTGTGTCCTTATGCAAGTGTGTAGGATTACTTCAACGGATATGAGGGTGGAAACATTCTAATGTATGACTCAAGAGTATGCTACTAGTTGTGCATACGAAGGATAGCGTGGTAGGTGAATTGAGTCGGTGTTTTGGGGCAAGTGCATGTGCGCACGACCTTCCTAGGTCCTATCATCTAGATAAGATTGACTAGAAGCACCTTTTAGTCTCACGTAGTGTGTGTTATTAGTGTGTGCCATGTGATGACCTTAACTTGCATGTGAACTCCTATTAAGTGGACCAATAGCCTAGTGAGACAAAACTAACTTATATGTGGATAACCTATGCAAATTTCACTAACCTAAGGTGTGTTGCTTGATCCTATGTGACTGACCCACGCATTTGTTTGACTATCCTAGGCAAGTCTATAACCAACCCAGTGTATGAGTGACTAACTTACATTGGTGTTGACCTACATGACTAATCATGGGATGTGACCTCCATGACTATCCTGGAATACTAGACTTGTACCTATGGCGACTAACATACATGCTAGGATGACTCGTCTTGGATGGTCCACCCTGACTCGATGGTCACCACCTACGTTGAGGTAACGATGGAGCGTGCATGGCGACTGATTGCTGCGCGATGATTGGCCTGTTCTACAACTACCCGTCATGATGAGAGAGCTGCAACGTGCTCGACGACTGCAGGAAGTGTAGAGACTGGACCAGACGATATTGGACGAGACGACACTCTGATGCGCACGAGACAGCAACCGAGTTGGCGGAGTCAGACAGCTGGAGGCGCATGATTGAGATCAATGGTGAGTAAAGTACATTATTATGGAAAGTTAGTCACATTCGCATACTTGCACTTCATTAAATTCGTCCATGCTTGGAAAATTTAAATCGCAACATTTGTATATAATAAAGGCCACATATTTTATAACTAGCACTAACTATGTTTTGGTAATGAGGATAATTTGTTATTATTTATGAGGTATTATAAGCAAATTCACAAGTGGAAGTACTTCACAAACCCTCCCAATACAAACTTATGAAAACTATATTTATAGTATAAAACAACAATAGCTGGCCTAGTGAATTGTCACTTGGTAGTTAAGCACACTTGAGTGACGATACTGTGGGGATGGGGTGATCCCTTAGGAAGTTTTTTCTATAAGTGAGCAATGCCTTCTTGCGTCGTGTAACCAACAATGCCAAGAAAGCCTTTGTAGCTCATTTTCAAGTATGCCAAGGTCTATGCCTAATTCGTCCCCTTACTTCTGAGCCTTCGAGGAATGCCATGATGCAATGCCCATACCCTTGGCCAATTGCTACACATCTAGGGTCTCTCTTTTTTTTTAATTTCATAAAAACTTTCTATTTTTCCTAGACAAATAGGAAAAAAAGATGTCATGTTTCAAAAATGGAGCCCCCACCCTAATATCATTGATGATGTTAGCTAAAATGCTAAAGGCAAACAAGAGGTGAACACCATCTCTCCCCCCAAGTACTATATAATGAAAATAGACAACTCCTATAGAGACTCTATCCAAAATACTCTAAGCTCTTCCCCACATGGTGTGAAAGCTCTACCAAATTTTGTTGATTCTATACGTGGCTCCCAAGAGAGACGAAGATAGTGTGCAAGCTCCCATGCACAACAAAGCGGTTGCTAGTGATGATGCTTAACCTAAATCTAAAGCACACTCTGAAGTCATTCCTATACCCATCCAACCTGTAGAATCAATCATTGGACAACAATTCAAAGTTGCAATCATATCCCCTAACAATGACAATTGGCCCCATGAGGATAATTAGGTTTGGAGAAAAAACATGAGTTATTTCTAAATCTTTAAACGTTATCCCAAAGAATTGTATAAACTCTTTAATCAACTTATGTGGTTATTTTATTGTAATTGAAGAAATAAGCTCAAAACATTAGAAAAACATGTAAGATAAGTCTTTTGCTTTATAAATTAAGTATGTACAAAATTACTCAAATTTACTATTAGAAAACACAAAAACATACTAGAATCATGATTGGCTTTTAGGAAAGGATACAAAATTTGATAAAGATATAGACTTTATGCATCACATACATTAAGAAATGTATTAAAAACAACGTCTCTATGGTTATGTCTTATTTTGGATTTGAGAATAATGAGAGATGTATCTTAAGGGTATGTTCTTGTAACAATCAAGCATGTTATGAAATATTGGGGTTTTTGAGACATTAGGTTCTCTAGCCCAATACACTTTACAAAGTGTGGAAAAACTCACCTGTAGGAGAAGGGAGTCCTACACTCCAAGGGAGGACGTATGTGTTTATTTTGTTTTGATTGTTCAAGCATCTAAGAGAGTAAAGGATCGATTGATAAGTGCATCTATTATATAGGACACCTTGTGAGGCGGCTCAAGGAAGCTTAGAGGGATTCTAAGTCATTAAATTTATTTTTGGATGTCGTAGATAGAGTGTAATCACATACAATTCCATCATACGGATTGGAAGGTTCTATCCTAGGCTAGACGGTATCTTTCTAAGAAAAGATGATTTTGTATCACTCTACATGGTGAAGATTTTGATTACTATTATGAAATAAAGTATTTGATTTTTGAATCATTAATTATGTACTAAATATTGAATTTAACAAAATGAAACTTTTTCTAGGTGTCCAAATAGTGTGACAGTATGCCTAATTAGAAAACTAAAGAAAACTCAATTGAGGAAAGTGAAAGGCTTCAATCTTGGATGATCCAATACCTATGGTTGGGTCCAATAAGTTGTGTAATTTTTTAACACTAGATAGAATTAATTAGCTAGTGATCCCCAAATTTCAATAGGACTAGTTTGAGGTGTAACGTCATTTTAGGAGACCGGAGCTGAGATTTTACCTTATGGGTAGGGGAATGGAGTTGCACTCTCCCTCATCTCTCACTCTCTTTGAACCAAGCGTATGTTAATCCTTCTCTCACCTCTAATTGATGACAAAGTGATCCTTCTTAGGTAGGTGCTAGAATTTTGTTAGGGGTGACATGTCTTTATCTCCCCAATGTAGGAAAACTGAGATTCATGTGTCTAACTAAGCATGATATTTCCTATCTAGAGATTGGATGGTATTAATGTGTATGGATATGAATTTCAATCAACTACTAGAGAATTTCTCTGGGCTTGATGGAGGAGGTACCTCACAAATCTTCCTCTTAAATCTCACTTTTCATGTTTTCTTAGTCAAGAAAATTCAAGGAGAAAGCCTTGAGTGATAAGGCGCTCATCGATATTTGCCTAATGCACAACTAGTAACTACCTAAGAATGGGAATAGGGAGCAATCAAAGCCAATGCAGAGTTAAACCTAGAGAATAATCAACTCAATACACACAACACTATGATTAAAGGAAACAAGATTATGATCAAAGAAAATAAAAAGCAAGATTTTGGGTAATGCCACTAATGGCCTATTAAGGTTTATGGTGAGGGTGTTTGAGTCCAAACTCATGCATTAGTCATGCCCCTCTGAATGACAAGTGCTAAAAATCAAAT
This sequence comes from Lygodium microphyllum, assembly GCF_053477565.2. NCBI lineage: Eukaryota > Viridiplantae > Streptophyta > Polypodiopsida > Schizaeales > Lygodiaceae > Lygodium > Lygodium microphyllum. The sequence goes on from NC_141141.1 coordinate 91,289,536, forward strand.
TTCCAACATAACATCCTCATTTTAAGAGCTTGTCTTTTGAGTTTGCATCTTGCATTGTATATTTTCCATGTGGAATGAGTTTTGAGTTCACACACCTTATTTTATCCATGCATACATAACTAATCATTCATGAGATGAGCAAGGTGTATCTTCAATTCTCAATTATTGTCACATTACTTGTGGAAGCAAGAAGATTCTATGTTTGAGTTTTACATTTTGTATTTTGCATTTTTTTGCATTCGTGTGTTTTTGTATTTTTTTGTTATTCTTTTAAGTTTTATTGTATCTTTGAATTGAAGGTTTGTGTTTACTTTTACTCTAACATATTCCAATGTCTTCAATCTCAATCTCAATCTAATAAAATGGTATCTTTTAATTTGGCCTTCCTAAACTAGTCGCATTTGTTTCAAAGTATGTATGTCACAAGTATAGACTATCGATACCCAATCAATCTCATCCATACTCAGGTGGAAAAGCCTCATATTATACCACATGATAGGAGGGTAAGAACCTCAATGGTTACACCATCCTTTATTTTGAAAATGGAACCAAAATGTGGGTTAAACGCACAACAATTGAGACATTAGATGGACTTCTATTATTTCAGAAGCTGCAACTCACTTCAATAACAACCTCTTGCATTGTCTCTCAACACTCTACTCTAACTAACTATGTATCCTTCTTTCCAACTCAAGAAACCAAGGACATAAAACTAGCCTTGAAGTGTAGTAAACTCACCAACTTACCTTCCCATGTTGTACTTTGAAAGTTTGAAGGCTTGGTAGTGGATGCGAAGGAGTGATGGCATCCATCACCAAGCACACCATGGTAAAGAAGCTAATATAGAGAAGAAGAAGAAACAAAAAGACGAGGTCGGGCTTTATCATCCCTTAGTGTCATGCACACACAAACACACACACACACACACACTCTCTCTCTCTCTCTCTCTCTCTCTCTCTCTCTCTCTCTCTCTCTCTCTCTCTCTCTCTCTCTCTCTCTCTCTCTCTCTCTCTCTCTCTCTCTCTCTCTCTCTCTCTCTCTCTCTCTCTCTCTCTCTCTCTCTCTCTCTCTCTCTCTCTCTCTCTCTCTCTCTCTCTCTCTCTCTCTCTCTCTCTCTCTCTCTCCAAGACAAGATAATAGAATAGAAGAAGAGAATGGAAAGCTTCAATATTTGCATTGGCAGAGCTTTCACAACATGAATACATCAAATGGGTAAATACAAATAAGATCTCTCACCCTTATATAGACCAAAATTAAGGTTAGGGTTAGGTCACTTCTCTAGGGTTGCACTCCATTTGCATTTTAGGGTTTGTGCCTATTTTGCATTTGAGGGTTCTCACAACTGTGAATTAGGGTTTGCACCCTCTTTTGGGTGTGCTACCCACTTTGTGGGCCCTAGGCTAGTTAATCCCTAGAGCATGGTTTCTCCTTAGCCTATTTATACCTATCCTACACTATTATAATCACATTTGCATAGGTGCAACCTACACAACAATTGTGGGTTTGAAAAATGCAAGTGTGTATAACAAATACAATGTGCATAAGAGTGAGCTTAGCTCTCATAAAATAATATATCTATGATAATATGATGTCTCTAAAGTAAAAAAATTAAACAAATGCCCAAAAATAATATACTAAAGTGTTCCAAAATAACAATCTATCATAAAATAAATCTAGAACTTATACCTTGATTTTGCCTTCTCAAAATACCATTAACAATTGGACCAATTTTATATTCGAACAATTCAGCCCATAAAGCACATGGCCAACTCTGGATTCTTGTATAAATATTTTCTAACGACGAGTTCAGAAAAGCATAACTTTGGCATCTTGTCTCTACTTACAAGATGTCTAATGTACCATTAATCAAGCTAAAACTCATCCTATTGAGACTCTTGTTATGTAACTAAGTCATGGTGGGTACCTTGGGACCACCCCCATCATGGGTGGTGGTCCCTTGGTGCACCACCATCCATTCATAGCCTCCAATGATACGGATTGATGGTGGGAAACACAACACACTTTGCGCATTAGTATTTGTGTTTTTAGGTTGGATAGTACTCTCAAATCAAGTTTCTGGAAGAAATTTTTCCTTTTTTACCTAGCAAGAATTGTCCTTCACTAAGTAACCTTCTCTTATTACACCGTGAATATAAGTTGCTAGGACTATATTAATCTCTAATATTACATAACCATAACTAAGTTTAGCTTGGGGTTATAATAAATAACCCAATCTTCACATCATGACTTTTTTCACTACAATAGTTTATCATTACTGTATAATCCTTGGACCTATTGTATGCTCAAATCCCATATAACGGGGTGGCTACGACTCAATTGATCTATCTTGGTACTATCATCATATTCCAATAGTTGTAACATATTCTAGTCCCCAAAGCTTACCCTTTATTATTTGTAATATTTTAAACTAATTATTAAGATACCAAGTTTGAGATGAAATTGTTTTCCAAGCAATCTACTTTTGCCTTCTAGTGCAAATCCTTCCTTGCCCCAAAGATCCTAAAACTAGTCCAAATTGGTTAATGACCTAGCATTTTCTTCTAGTAACTCCCAAATGATTCTATTCAAATACCATTTAACACTCCTAGGTGAGTCATTGATATTGTCTCAATTGATTAGATTAGTGTCAAAATATTCTAATGCTTGCCTTTTTTTAAAGCTTAGAATCCACTCTACATTATCCCATAGGATTTCCACATAATGAATAGGTGTAAATGGGCCTTAGTAAGGGTCTCAATCTTTACAACACAAACACCTTACCCTTTTCCCCTTCCTCTCATTCACTCCTATTGGGGTTGCTTGCATGGATGCTCTCTAGACCATTTGCAACTTCGCCCATGGACTACTGGCCTCTCCAGTGACCATTTCTACAACCTGGATTCATTGTTGTGGTAACCACCTACCTACATATGGAACAATCCAAGCTCTCAATGACCCCTATATCCTTCAATCATGACATCGGTGGCTATGACTAGGCTATGACTAGGCTATGACCTAGGATGCAAATACCCTAGACCTATCTCACAAGTATCCCCTGCCATATCATGGTATAGTCAGCATGGAAAATCAACTTCTAATGTTGATTGTAGTATCCCAACAAGGTTTGTTATTGATCTTTACCTATTGTAAATTTCTTTTCCCTCATGTTGGTCTTTTATTTGTATTCAACTACACCTAGGATTATATTGCATACCTCTTTGATGACAAACTACATCTCTATTGCTAGTGATTTCTGAGTGTTTTTTTATAATGCGTTGTTATATTGAATTTTTTAAAAAATGTTTACATCTTTCAAAAAAGGGGAGATGGATTTAATTGAGAAGTCTCAGTTACTACACTTAAGAGCTATGCAAAGGTTTCACCAAGGTTGACTAAATTTTCCAAGGTTTCGCCTATGTGTGTGCTATGCAAAAAGGAGAAGGAATCCACTCAACATCTATTTTGGGATTGCACTGATGTCAGGTGGCCATGGAAGGCTTTAAGTAGATGGGTGGAGAAGGTAGGACTATAGAGGCTAAAATTGGTGCAAGGGGAGCCCTTTTCAGTGATTTTGGGCCTCTTCAAGAAGCCAAGGCGCCTCTTTGGAATGTCATCAGGGCCATAGCCATTAGGAGCGTTTGGAACCATAGGAATAAGAAGATATTTGGAAGGGTCTCTTTTTTTGTCCCTCTTAGTCTGCAACAATGTAAGTGTGATGTATTGACTGCATTTGAAGGTCTAGGAAAGAAGGTCTCTATTTATAGAGCATGTTTCAAAGCAATTTCTAAGTTTCTTGCCCCAAGTTTTGACATGACTAACAGCCTAAAGACTTGATTCTTTTGCTATAACTTGCATGCATACTTCATTCTACTACACCTAGATGTAGTTTTCAGTGCATCTAATCCAACCACTTGAGTTGTAAAAAATCATTTAGGATATTTTCCAATTATAAATTATGTTGAGTATCTTGCCCCTATCAATCTAGGCCCTACCTTTCTATGTGTGAGAATGATCTTTTTTCATGCATATGAAGCTATTAACTATAATTATTAAATCAACTTCTTGATTTATAATATAGTTGTGTAATTTTTAAAAGAAAATGTTGGTATTTAAATCATTCTACTCAATTATTATAATTTGTGGTAATGGACATGATTGTAGATACTTAAATTTTTCAATATTTTCTTAGGCATGGTAGCAATGATGGTGTTTTTGGGTATTGGATTACTCCTACCTTGCCTTGATAACTCCAAAGCTCCCATATACCATTGTTACTTCTTACTAAATATGAAGCTTCACAAAATGTTGATGTTTATGTGTGGCAAACTATTATGGTACTATGTCTTTATGCTAGCTAAGTTATGCAATATTTTGAAATGAAATATGATATTCGAGTGTGACATTTAAATTAGGGATGATGCTTAATAGTTGGGTTTCATTGATTACCCTCTGCTAAGTTGGTCATATGCATGGGCCCCTCAACATGAGGATTGGGTACCTTGATTAACTAAGGTTTCTTAATGTAGTAACCTCATGGCGCATGAAATCCAAATTTATAGATGTAACTTTAAAGTTGATTGGGACATAGTCATTTTGGCTTGAATAAGATCTCATTTCATGTATAAACACATATTGATATCTTGTATCTTTAACTTAACCAAGTCTAGTTGAATCTCATCTAGAATGTACCTTCGGTTAAACCAACTATAATAAGTAATAGGATTAGACTATCCTTATGTTTTTTAAAGTGTTGGGTTACATTGGGATGGGACCCAAAAGTTTCAATATACATTCATCGATATTGGAAAGGAAATCTCTTAGTCAAATAACTATAGACTATTCCATTGTATAATATTTACACTTCTCTATTTGAGAACTAGGGTACACCTCATTTCACCCCAAGCATAGTACGCTAAACCTAGAATTCTTAGCTCTACAATAAATGATTAATAAATTTAATATAATTTTGGTGTTGGCCATAGGATCCATTTATTAGTATTATTGGAGATTTTATAATCTCCCCATAAGCCGCATGATATTCCTTATAGTAGGAACACCCCTTAAGTTTAGGGGTGATTTGAGAATATGGGAATACCATATCCACCCTAATAACAATACATTTTTAAATCCAAACTTACTAGAGATGTCAAAATCCACATATCTCGCATACTATTCCTCCATAAAGGCCCTTAGTTCATACTCACTTCAAAGTGTGCTTGACTTCCAAACTTACACTACTCAAGTCTTTTGGGACTCTATTTTTTAATAGCTCCATTGACATGAATAGGGTAAAACTTGTTTTTGCAGTCGAGTAAGCAAGCACTATCCATGACGTCTACGATACATGTTGGATTATTTGGTCCTTACTAATAATTTTCATATTTGATTTTGTAGGTAATAGTCAATACAAAAGTTGCAAATAATAGCAGTTTTAAGATGGAGGACACAAAGGCCCAAACTTTGTTTTGGGAATTTCTCAATAGGGTCATGGAGAAGAAAGGCTATGAGAAAGAAAACTTTAGAGGATTTATGGTTCGTTGATGAGGCTCAAGCCAATTGGCATGCACTAAGGGTCGTTTTCAATGGTGATTCCAACAAGATTATTCCTGAGAGAGAAAGGTCATGTTCCTTCCATTGGGAGCAAAAGTCTCCAACATCATGCCAAAAAGTGCATCACAATCAAGAAGAGTTCAAATTAAAGTGTAGACTTTGGAAAACTGCTCCCTTGGAACAAGCTACCAAGTTTGAGCTGCACGCTTTGAGGAGTTGGTTGAAATATGACCATACAAATAGTTCACAACTGCCCTGGTAGAAACAAGGCTTGTGTGGTTGCATACAAGAGTTGAGCATTGGGGTGAATATATGCTTGAGGTAATGTAGAACCATAAATCAACTTCATTAGTATCACTCTTGGTTTTTATATTTTTCTAACACTTTAACTCTCTTAATGTAAGCACTTGACAATGATGACAAATAGCTTGTTCCACTTACAAATCTTTCAGAGTCAGTGCATGAAAGTTGGCTAGCCTCCCATGATGGCATTAAATATGTTACTCTTTACAATGCATACACCTTTGATTTGACAATGGCCATGCTATATAGTGCAATAAATGTTGCCTTCTTGAAGGATAAACATATTGGAAGTGGTCCTAGTATGAAACACCTCAGAAAAACAAGAGCATCCATTAACAATCCTCCTGCTCCAATTACCATGATCAATCTTACCAATGATGTTATGGAGGAATTGCATGTGCCAAAAAGAAGGTTTTCAATTGATGGGATATGAAGAAGTGCAGCAAAATCACAGAGAAAGTATGCAATGTGCAATAGCATACAATGAATCCCATCGACCAAAGTATGGGTATGTAACTCAACTAGCTAGAGCTTGTAAAAGAAGGATCCATAGGACATGTCCCTCCCTTATCATTGAGGAAGATGCTCACAAAACAATGTGGGCTATTCATAGAGCTAGTGCTGGCAGTGAGGTGAGATATCAAGGGTACACTAAGGAAAAAGGGAAAAAGTGTAATAAGCTAGTTGATAAAAAGGGCAGGGTTGGTTTGATTGGTTTCCCAACTCCCAACTTCTGGGGAAAAGTCAATGTGCATGATTTTAGGAGGCAAATGGTATGGTTTGTGGTGGTAATGTAGATCATACATGGACTTCATCCAATATTTTTTAAGAGCATCTTGGGAGGTCCCCTCAAGAGTGGTTGGTTGCAAGGGGCACTAATTTGCACAAGAAATATAAGAGCTTGAGAAAGGGGGATTTAATTTTAAACAAGGAGCTACTAGAAGACAAGACTTGCTAGTGTGGAGAGTTTGGATGCTTATACTACAAGTTTGGATGTAAGACCCTCACATTGTGGTAATAAACTTGTTGTTTTGAAAATTTTTGCAACAAAAGATATGGCTGCAAGAATAAACTCTACCGCTCAAATGGAATGTGTTGTGCATAGCAAAAAAGTGATTACAAGACATGAGCATGTGGAGTACATTATATCTTTTGAAGGTGGCCAAAGAAGGGAAGAGATATACAAAGTTGTTATATCAAGCTTCCCACCATGTACTTGCATGCACTTCAAAATTCAAGTAGAGAAAGGAAGAAATTATATGCCATACAAACCCCTATACTATATATTCACAAAGATATTGGAACTTGATGTAGGAGTACATAAGTTCATACATCTAGTTGCATCCACCACACGAAAACTATATCAAGCTCTTAAGTAGCTATCTTCATGCCTTTGATGTACCTCTCTCAAGTTGCAACGTACTAGACCATGAACATCTTAGCTGCTGCTTTTTTGTTTAAAGAAAATTGAAAAGGTCATCCACATCTTTTTTGTCTCTACACATCTTTCACCTCTTAGTGATGTCATTCACCACATAGTTGCTTTCTTTTTTGCTTAAACAAAAATATTGGCCCCTAGATTTATCCCAAGCTCATTTGTATGGACTCATTGTGAATGCTTTCGTTTTTGTTTGTTTTTTTTTTAATTGGTTTCTTTTTCAAGATATGATTTCTTGGTCTCTTTTTGCACATTCTTGCCATTTACTTGCATAGATATTTGATAGTTTTAGGTATACTTTGTAGTTTCTCAACAAAGCTATAAGTGTAGAAAATGTCTACAAGTATAATCTTAGCTTGTCATTTGCTCATTCACTCACCAATTTGTGCTCGCTTTCTGTATATCTCCCACTTTAGACATAATTCCACACCTCTTTTTATCCCAACTTTGACCTAAGAAGTCCATGTTTTCTAATTTGCATATGAACACTGATCATGTTTTCCAAACATCTATATAGCTGAGGATCTCAATGCAAAAGACAAACAATGACTTGTAGATCTACTCAAGAAGGATCGCAATGTGTTCACTAGAATTACTGTGACTTCAAGCGCATTCTGCCTCAAGTACTAACGCATACTATTGCTTTGAAGTCGAATGCCAAGCCCACTAAACAATGACTCTACCCATGAATCCTAACTATGAACACCACATGTAAGAAGAGCAAGATTTATTTATGAGACTGAGCATAGAGACTAGGTATCGTGCATCATTGTGGTACTCAAGAAAAGCACAAAAATTTGAGTATATATTAACTATAAGAAGCTAAATGCAACAACCAAAAGAGATTATTAACAGTTGTCTACACAAACCACAAGATTCAATGCATGCAAGAAAAAAAACTTATAGCTTCTTGGATGGCTTTTCGAGCTATAATCAACTACAAGTGTATCTAAATGATTGCCCTTTCCATCGAATGGGAGGTGTTTGCCTACATTTTCATTCCTTTTGGTTTGACAAATGCATTGTCGATCTTCTAAAGAATCAGGTACGATTTTCAAGGACATGTTGAGATGTTGGCTCAAAGAATTTGTAGATGACCTCTATGTTCACTCTAGCTAGGAATAAGGAACACCCCAAAAAGTGAGTCTCAATCAAACCCAAGTGATAGCTAAGCTCAAAGGCCGATATGACCTCACGTGTAGTGTGTGCATTGTGGAGGGAACCACTTGCCATTTGAATGTCCTGATCCCTAATCTCAGCCTTGTGCCAACTGTGGAAGATTCAAGAATGATGCTATGCATTATCGATTCCCAAGATAGTTGCCATACTAGAGACCCTCTGCTCAGCCAAACTATCCAAGAGTTAGACAGTCTTACTTCGACCCGCACCTAATGATTCAAAGCCAGCCGCTCCAAGGATTGACATCAATCCAACATGAATCCCTAGATCGCCATGGCCTATAGTGACCCATCCACCAAGTGATGCTTGAGTGCACTTTGTAGAAGAACTGCTAGAGGAAGACTCATATGTGAACCCTTATGTCTCTTATGACAAGGAGGGTAATCCCATGTTGATGGACTTTACGCATGTGCTAGTCATGGCTTTAGGTAGAGAAAGAGGTAGAAGCCTATGAGTAAGGCAGAACCATGAGCCCATAGCATGTTGGATGTGTCATCATCTAGGATATATCTCATCGCGCTGCCCTAAAAAGGAGCAAGAAAATAGAGAGAAGGCTAACTTGAGGAGTCATGAATGCAGAGTTACACACCTTCTTTCCGATTTTCCTATGGCGAAAACCTTCCACTAGCTTGGCAATCGTTATTGTTAGTGCTACTCTGACTCTTTTGTGTCGAGTCACCTAACAATGATGCCACACCTAACCCCATAAATGTCATGACACGAGCCCAAACAAAGAAGGCAAGTATCTCATTACTCACGGATAGTAACCTAGATGCATCCTCTATAGGGAAAAAGAGCTGGAGAAGGAGAAGAAAGAGGACTGAGGCAAAAGTAACACTTAAAACAAAGAGTGTGACCACCTTAACAAAGGAAAAGCAAGTTATACTGATGCAGAAGCAGAAAGCTCTGCTCCTAAGACAAGGGAAAAGGAAACTGCTAAGGTTGGAGAGTACCATGAGCCCAACCAGCAACAACTAAAGGTTGTGGATAAGGTCAAGGAATGGATAAAGGAAGCACAAGCCCACTTGCGAGGTAATGAACCTATCATTGAGGATGATACCAATGATCTCTCAACCATGAGCCCACTAGCCTCTCCCACGTATTTAAGAGTAGGAGAGGCAACATCATCACATGCACAGTCGCATAGGCAATGCATGGATGCCATGAATAGATGGGCTGCCCACCAAGAGCATTGGCAGGAAGCCCCTGGAGTAGAGGAGGGAAAGATGGTTGGAAATTTGCTAACCACACTAATATCAACTCCTATGACATTGTCAATAGGAGAATTGCTTAAGCAAAACCCCACACTATGGAAAGGGTTGAAACGATGGGCAAACCAAACTAATAAACATGAACCACAAGACTTGCCTAATCATGACACACATACCAAGCCTAATGCTAAATCCAATGTCTAAGTCCCCACAAGTGAATGCCTTATGGGAAGGCACTGAGATGCATGCAATCTTACATGTCATTGCCCTAGAGGATACTATGCAAAGGGGGATATTAAACACAGGATCAGGAGTTATTGTACATAGCCATGTAGTCCTACAAGCTTGGGGATAGTAGAAACAGGATCAAGAGTTAGTATACTTAGCCCATGAAGTCCTACAAGCTTGTGGAAACCCACTGATAGAAACTGCACGGTTCAATGTCACTCTAGCGAATGGAATGAAGGTTAGACCTTCTGGAGTCCTAAAGGATTGGCCTTTAAAGATAGCGGCAATCCAATTCTCCATGAAATTCATAGTCATGAAAGGCTATGGATTATGATATCCTGCTAGGCAGATCTTAGATGAGGAATGTCCAAGTGATAGAGGATTGGGGTAATGGCCTAATATTCAGTAGGCAATAGATTATAAGTAGTCCGAATAGAGATGGACACTTCGAAAACCTCACCAGTGGACCTAGATGCCATCTTTTCCATTCTAAAGGGTGACTCAAAGGCTAGAAGTAAGCATGGACCTATAATGAAGTACATTCCTTGTTCTGAGGATGAGCACAACTGGATACATGTGTTGGCAACCATTGATCTTCCATTCTCAGAAGATGAGAGTGAATGTAGGCAAGATGTAGATTTAGCTAGTAAACCCAACAATGCCACAACTTCAAACCTACCCATAGTACCCCTATGCATGTCGACCAAGAGTTCCATAAACCAACTAACACCAATCACCTATCGCGTCACTAACAAATTGGAACTCCATAGAATCCTCAAATACCTGTCAAATGAGCTAGCTGGCAACCTAGCTACAAACCTAAAGCCCCTCAAGGATCTCATGGAAAGCAAGAAGTGGTGATGGACTAAGGTGTATGACTTAAACCTATGTCATATAGCTGGACTCTCATGACAAGTGAGAAAAAGGTTGAGAACAGGAACCCTGAAAGTGGCACACAATTTAAGTATGAGGATTTCGAGGATGAGTACAAAGACTGATGTTCCATCAGGGAGGGAAGCAAAGAGGAAGGGGAGACCATAGAATATTGCACTGATGGAAGAGTGATTGAGAAAATCAAAGCAGACACTAAACCTTGAGAGTTTAACACATTTAAAATGAACAAAGGAGTTTCTAGGTTGGATTGTGATCGAGCTTGGCTAGAATGCCTAGAGGTAGTAGATTATGAGCAAGTGGGATTAGTTCATCCTTGCACCACACCATTATTTAGAGTGGTCAACCTCAGAGCTATGACCACTAGGGGAGATAGCCTCTTCCCGTGAGACGATGAGTACAACTCTAAATTAGGGGTGAGCTCTGATAGTGACCCCGAAATGCCTCGACCACCTGGGATCAAATGCACCAAGGGGGACCTCCTAGTCCACCTAAGGTGCAAGAGGCTAAAGGAAGAGAGAAGAAAATAGTTAAAGCCTTCTAAAGCTGACTGACAGAAGAAACCCCAAGACCTGCCCAAGCGATTCAGGAAGTTCAAGAAGGGTGATTGAATAGTGTGTTAGTAGGAGCCAAGAAAAAAGGGAAAGCAAGTGAACCCATTGAAGGACCAGCCAAAGTCAAGGAAGTCAACTTGGCAAGGGAAGGGAACAATCCTCGACCCGTGTACATACTGGATGACCTAACTGAGGAAGAGAATAATCTCTTAAGGAAATTCTTCGACATGTTTGTATGGTCCTTAAATGAGCTAAAAGGAATAGACATGAGTATTGTGACTCATAACATTCCTATGACCCCCCTGATGCAGTACTAGTTAAGCAACGAGTACCATATGCAATGAATCCTAAGCATGCACATGTAATGAAGGAAGAAGCTATTGAATGCCAGATTTGGGTGAAGCATGGGTGTATTTTAGGGCATGTTGTGTTGAGGAATGGGATAGACATAGACTCCTCAAAAGTCAGGGTAATTGTAGACCTTCCCTCTCCAACCAACTTCAAGGGAGTTCAATGCTTCTTAGGTCACACATGGTACTACCGGTGGTTTGTGAACTATGCATTGATTGCTAGACCTTTGTACAAGCTATTGATAGTATTTGAGTGGACTAAAGAATATCAGCAAGCCTACAAAAGGCTCAAATGGGCTCTAACTTCAGCCCCTATCTTAAGAGCCCCAGATTGGTCCATTACCTTCCATGTGCACATTGATGCATCAAAATTTGATGTGGGGGCAATGTTGTGCCAACTTGGTGAGCATAACCTTGACTATCCAGTGACCTTTGCTAGCAAACAACTCATTGATACAAAAATGAACTATTCCACAATAGAGAGGGAAGGATTAGCCATGGTGTTTTCTGTAAAGACGTTGAGACACTATCTTCTAGTGAAACCCTTTACCTACTTTATGGATCATCAAGCATTGCTCTATCTTGTGAACAAAACATGCAACAGGATGCATTGCTTGATGGTTACTTTTGCTTTTGGAATTTGACTTCTGTGTGATAGTACACAAAGGCAAATAGCACTATATGGCGGATCACATGTCCTGCATACCCACAACTGCAGCGATTGGATAGGGCATCATTGATGACCTACCAAATGCATATCTTTTTAGAATGTCACAGCGAATGAGATTTGTTTAGAGCAGAACTCACACCACATTGGGAGGATGATATAGTCCACATTCTAGAGAATGGATTGCCTGAACGACCCATAGACAAAGCTAGGTTAAGGAGACTAATCTTGAAAATCCAACCCTATCAATTAATTGTTGATCAATTGTATCGGTTAGGACAAGATGGACTCTTAAGGAGATGTGTCTGTGAACATGAAATGCATGATGTGCTCAAGGAAGCACATGGTGAGATTACTAGAGGACATTTCAATGGAGACACCACAGCACGCAAGGTGCTCTAGTCTCAATTGTGGTGGCCTATGCTATTCCCCCCACGATGCAGCTAAGTTTGTAAAGCACTTGATGAGTGCCAATGGACCAAAGTCTCTATTCATAAGGAAAAAATGGAGTTGACTTCGGTGATCACACGCCAACCATTTTAGAAATGAGGAATTGACTTTATTAGTCCAATTAGCCTTGCGGCACTATACTCACAAGCCAAATACATCATTGTTGCCATAGACTACCTCATCAAGTGGATGGAAGCTCAAGAAACTCACAAAAATGATGCTAAGACCATAGCCAAGTTCCTTTGGGAGTAATTAATCTCACGGTTTGGTTGCCCTGTAGAGTTGGTCAATGACCAAGGCACACACTTGATTAATGAAATGATTGCTCACTTGTTATCCACCTTCTTGATAATACACAGGAAGTCCTCATTGTATTATCATCAAGCTATTGATCAAGATGAATCCACAAACAAGATCTTGGTGAATGTCCTAACAAAGTAGTCTTCTCGCCTTCACATAGTGGCTGGGACAACAAGCTCATGGATAGCTTTAAGGGCATATCAAACGGCCTACAAAAAAACCATAGGACAAACCCCATTCAAATTGGCCTATGGAACTGAAGCAATTTTGTCAAGTGAGTTCCTCGTTTCGAGCTTGAGAATAGTAGCCCAAGAGAGATGGGAGGGCAGGGAAACATGGACAAATTGGTTGGTAGAGCTAGAATGCTTATCTGAGACTCGTCTCATCGCAATCCATGCTCTAATCTGTGAAAAGGCACGACACAAGATTTGTTTTGACAAACACGTCAAGCAAAAAGAATTCAGGCAAGGAGACCTAATCTTGCTAAAATCTATCAAGGGACACAAGCAAAAAATAAAATTCATGGGATTGGGACCTTTCAAGGTTTGCAATATCAATAGAATGGGCAATGTGAAACTCAATATCCTAGAGGGGGAGGGCATATGCTTTTTCAATGGAAGTCACATAAAAAAATAAAACCCTCCTTCACATCCACTTCATGAATCTCTGATGATAGAACCACTAGTGAATGTGAAAGTTGCAACCATCATTGAACTAGAGAAGGAGGATGAGGAAGGAGTGGCACTAGCCTACCTGCAAATAACTGTGACTGCTCAAAAAGCATAAACCTTTGATGCACTAATTGATGAGGGAGCTCACTCAAATATATTAACGTGTGATCATTGGACTACCATGGATCAACCCCAATTACAAGCAACCAATGCAAAACTCAGCTCGTTTGGGAGGCAGTCCTATCCACTCTTGGGGAAATGCAAACTAATGGTTTCTATCAAGACTGAGAGCCTACCCATCATCTTTTATGTGCTACCTAATAAGCAAAGTGTTGATAAGGAATCACCATTGGGTCACGTGTTCAAAAAACAAGTCCACTATAATGTTGACTACAGCCATCGGCAATGTTAGAATAGTAACGGCTTTCACCAATCAAGGGCACCACAACCATCCAAGATCCTATAGTGCCACAGGTAGTTAAACCTAGTGTCAACCCTAAGGAGGGGGGTAGTGTACCACGACATACTCCCATGGTAAAGTCCCACCAACATCTAGAGACCACAATCAAAGCTACAATCCAAACACTCAAGTTGGTCCCCAAGTGTAGACCATAGTCTCACAAATGCCAATCATTTGGAGCTCGTCGTTTCTATGCCTCATACTCCAGGCCTAAATGGAGGAGTTGGAACTCCTACAGTTCATAGGTGATTACATCTCACTGGGTTTCAAAAGCCCTATTGTGAGCCCAAGGCTACTATGAAGGTGACACCTTGGTGTGGCTGCCTAAACTCACAAGTGGCGTGTGTACGATCCTCAATCTCACGCCCTAAAAACTGAGACCCAAAAACGTAAATCAAAACAAGGGAAGAGAAAAACCAAAAGGAAGGATGCTCAATCCATGAGTACTCCAATGGTATATCGACCCAAAGCTCAACTAGTAGTCATTAAGCTACCACTTAGTAATGAGCTCCCACCTAATGACTCTGATGTGATCACCATTGTAAAAACTGACGACAAAGTATTAACTAAACTCCAAACTTCTCAAACCAAGCTTACCAAACCTAATGAGAATCTCAAGGTGGAAATACCACACTCCAACTTGTCCAGTCTAACGAAACCAAAGCCATCGATGTAAGCCTTGAGCCATCATAGCAATGGTGATCCATTATTGAAGTGGCTTCCAACATGGCCATGGATACAAGGGATGACATGGTAATGTGCATTCGATGATTGGACTCAACTTTCACATTGTTTGCTCGAAGTTACAAACGTTTAGTAGACCTAGGCCTACTTGACAAACCCATAGCAAACGAGGTACGTTCCTTGTTGTGTTCTTGGGAAGAATACGAATTCATCTTCAATACAGCCTTCACCATTGCATAAGAGATTATTGCTAATGAAATCTCACAAGAGAAGCCTTAAGCCTCACATCCTACAAGAAGAGAAAAATTCCCATACCACCATAGGAACTTGCTGAGTTCCAATGATTAGTTGAGTTTTAGCCCACCTTCTTACGCAAGTGATATACTCTACGCATTTCATGGGCTCAAGAGGGTTATCAAATCATGACCAATGTGGAGCAACAACGTGCCATCAAGACTTTTGAGTATGACCAGACATATGTGGCCCCAACTTCATTTAGGGTATTAGCCATGACAAGAAATCGGTCATTAAACAACAATATCAGGCTACATCCATACTTGGAGAGAATTCTAACTAAGGAGAAACACCACATTGCAAGTCGAATCAACTCAGGTGACCTCTTGACCGATGTATTGGCTTACATCACACAAGTGGGCATTCGTCCTCCATAGAACATGGATTGTCATGTGACACTAGAGTATAACCCAACATTTTACAACTAGCTCTTGCAAAAAGTAAGGCACACCATGGGCACATTGAAGGCCCTTGCATCTTTACTTACACAATCCTAGGAAGTATTTTCATCATTTCCAAGTGAAAGAGGGATGAAGTGGAAGGTGAATGAAAATATCAAAATATGAGTTGAACTTCAAATAAAAGGATGAATGGAATTTTCTTCTTCGTTTAGTAAAAATGTTCCATGAAGTTCTTGTGTGAAATGTATGAATTGATTGATGTGGAAATTCTCATTTCGTGAGTTATACATTTCATTGTCTAATAGTGTTTTTTCTAATCACTTTATCTTTCGAGTAGGAAATGTCATAAAATAGAGTGTCGAATTGTTGTGTTTGGAAGCTCACTTGGACGGTCTCCGCTATGCTTTCAACAAGTATATTTTCTTTTTCTAATTGAGCGAGATGGTGTGCCAAGTCTTTAACTCTTTGTTCATTCTAGTTAGCCCATTCTTCTGCTCTCCTTTCCATATTTCCGATGCTTTCCCCTGCCTCTGGGCTAGCACTGTCAACCTTCATTCTTGATCTTCCATTTCTCCCTTGAGCTTCTGCTACTCTTCCTGTGCTGAGGCAACTTCTTGGGTTAATCTTTCCACCTATCTTTCATACCTACAAGCTCTTTCTTCCCTCATCTCCTCTAGTTCTTCTATGGCTTTAGTGATTTTCTCCATTTCAGCCTTACAAATATTCGTAGGATGCCATAATCTCTTCATTGTGCCCTCGTAGGCATCGTATGCCCTTGGTTTCTTCATTCAATCACGACTGCCATTCTGCTTCTGTCTCTTCCTTAGCTTGTAGCTGCTCCTTCAGCTCATGAACTTCCCTTTGGGCCATGGCTATTTGGCATGTTTTCTCCAACTGGGATGCAGCCATGGCCTCTTTTTCAGCTTTTAGCTCTGCTACCACAATTTTTTTCTTCTCCTTGGCTTTCTCTAATTGAGAGGGAAGCTCCTTGACATACTCGTTGTATTCTTTAGGTGGCCTCTCTATTGCGGGAATGGAGGTTGTGGAGCCTACCACCTTTTGCCTCTTAGGGTCTTGCCTTGACTCGGCATCTGCCACAATCGGCCTTTTGGTTCCTACCAGAGGGGGGTTCCTTCTCCTGCTCCTTGGCCCATTTATTTATTCACAAAGTACTGGACCCAAGGCATTAAGTTGTTGGCATCCACCTGGGTCATAAAACTAGGAGTGGAGATGGCGATGATGGTGGAGAATGTCAAGAGAGTGGGTATGGGAGTGATTGGAGCCTTGCCATTGCCTTCTTGCATTGCAAGTGGCACGAACTCTGACACATGGGCACTTGAGCTCGGTCCTTCATCTCTGATTTGGCTCACGGGTTCCAACTCGTTGTTCTACTTGGACTACTACTCAATGGACCTGCACGTGGCGAGAGCCATGTCTTCCTCCTTTTTTCTCAACTCCTCCTCCTCCTCTTCCTACTTTCTCCTTCTTACCTCCTTGACCTTTTTGGACTCCCTGTGAGTCTTTTGCAAGTTCACCTTTTCTTGTTTCCTCCTCTTCTCTTCTACTTTTCTAGTACAGTTTTCTTCTTCATCTTCTTATCCTTTCCCCGACTAGTTTGCTCTTCTTGTTCTCTATTTTCTTCTTCCTTACTCAGTGTTCTTTCGTTGAATTGTGCCTCCTGTTCCTGGTGAAATGGTGACATGCTTGGTGTTTCAACCACTCCTCTTGCTTCTTCGTGCCTTGCCCCAAGGCTTCCCTGATGATAGTAGTGAGAACCCCACAAAATCCAATGGTTGTAGCCTTTGAAGATGAAGCTTTCCTTTTAGTCTTGGTGGCCGGAGATTATCCTCTGACAAGCTATCCTCATGTTGCCAAAGCCTTTACCGAGGTTTCAATGGTCTTCTTCACAAAATCATTGAGGTTCACTTTATCTAGCGACCGTGCTACAATGCTCTCTAACAGGGGGACATTAATGCAGCTCATGATGGTGTTGTACCTCTGACTAGAAAATAAGGCGTGCACCATCTTGGCTTGGAGTTGAACTTTGGGATCTAGAACATCTGCCAAGCTGATGCCATCGTTGGTGTGAACCTTTACCTTGTCCATTCATAGCAAGGCATATACATCTCTCTTTGGCTTCCTCTCTACTTTGTTTGCCAAGCCCAATGCCTTTTCCACCAACTCTGAGGTCAATTCAATCTGCACCCAACGAGTTTCCTCTCCCTCATGCACTGTTACAGTGTCATGGTTCATGTGGAAAGTCCTCAAGAACTCTACACAGTGGATGTAGTCTATCCCCTAGCCTACTGCTTCCACATGTTTCTACAGATTGCATTGCTCGATGATCTGCTTCACAACCCGTTCTTCAATGGCCACCTCTTCTAGGTTGAAGATATGCCAGAACTTAAACTGGTTGAAGGCTCGTGTTTGCACTGAAAGTCTGTATTTTATATGTTCTTCTGAAAAATGCAATTTGCCAGCCTTTTCTTGGCCTGCCATTATGGGTGCCTATCATGAAACCATATTCGCCATTAGTCTTATTCATAATAACCACAAACAAAAGGAAACAATTACGTATTTTGTTGAACTGAATTGCTCGAGTGCAGAAATAGACATTTTCTTCCACTTGATCTGTTGATTTTAAATTTTATTGACCCTTTCCGCACTCACAAGTTGTTCCATCCTACCAATGTGTGCCTTTTTTTTTCCTTGTGTGTTTGGTTTGATTTACATTACCCTTACCTTTGTCTTGCCTTACCCTTACCCCCTTCCCTTTTGAATTGAGAAGAATCCTTCCTAGGATTGAAGGCTAGAGTGTAAAGGACGTGATGCGCATGGGTATAGTGCTTTACTTCCGCATGAACCAAGCATAGAATTTTGGATTATATTCCATGTGGGTACACCGGTCCATGTTGAAAGGTCAAATTCCAAGCTCGGTGATGTAAGTAAGGACATCAAGCAAGAAGTCACCGGAGTCCATGCGACTAGTAATGTGCAGCTCCTCCTCGATAAGAATGTGATCTAAGTAGCGGTGTCCCTGAATATGTGCTTCCATGGATTGTCACGAATGGTCGTTAATACTCTATAAGAGGTCGGAGCAACATAAGTTGGGTCGTATTCCGATGTTCTAGTTACATGTCGTTGCTCGACATTTGACATGACCTGACATCCCTCAAGCTCCCATTGGAGGCGAAGAATGTACCATTTTTTCAAGAAAGGGGAGTTGACTGCAAACTATTTCAAGTCTTCTATTTCTTGTTCATTGGGCATAAGATGCCTGCTTATCATATGAAGTGATGAGGTATTGTCAATGTGCTTGTTCGTGGGAAACCTCAATGGCAATCAGCTCCACAGCTACTTTGGAAGCTTTGACAAACACAAATTCCGATTCTTCCCAAGAACAAGGGAGCGTCAGTATTTCCATCGCCACATGTTCATCCAAGAGTCCCAAGTCTAAGTGCTCATAGCTTTTAGCAAGCAACATGAAAGTCGTGTCCAAGCATCTAAGGCAAGCAACCAAGTCATCCCCTATATTTTCAGCTAAGTCAGTGGCTAGAGTTAGAATTGATTGCTGCTCATAAGAGGGTCTAAGGCCGGTAGGTGGTTGAGGTTTGACAAAACTAGAGAGTTTAGCAGCTAATGGTCGCAGCTTGGTTTATTCCTTAGGTTGTAGCTTGGCTTCATGTTTGGTGAGTTTAGCTATAGTTGCAGTTGTCATGCTACTGGCTACTTCTAAGGTTTGAGAGATACCATTAACTCTAAATTTGGGTGTTTTGCTAGTAGCAGGCTACTATTTTGGGCGATAGATTTGTTTAGCCATTGTTGAGCTAGGTTTTGGCAGTTCTATGGACTTAGCGACTTGATTCTCTTGTGGCCCGAGTGTCTCTAACCCATTGTTTCATGTGGCCAAGCTCGAGGGTGGCATTGGAATAGGACTTTTGGTTATTTTTTCTTTAGACAGCCAAATCCAGGGATTGCCCTCATAGTAGCCTTGTGCTTGCAATAAGGTTTTGGGGACCCATCACGGCTTGACCGTGCGTCAATGTTTATAGTTTCGTCTTGGCCTCCTAGGTTTTGAGTATAGACCCTTAGCTCTGTGAGGACATGGGTGTCTCCTTCGAGGTGGAAGTCCTTGACATTTAGGTACCCATTTGAACTGGGGTTTATTGGCTTCAGTATTGGATTCAACGGGTTGTCGGCATTGAGGTTTGGTCAGTTGTGACAAGTCACGATCCCCCTCCTTAGACTTGACGGTGGGGTTCTCTACAAGTGGCTTTGTGAACTTAGAAGGAGTCACATCGCTCTTGCTAAAAGACGTAACTATTTATATGTTGCCTATGGCTAGATGGATGCGTTGCGACTCGTAGTTGATAGTACAATGAGCTTGTTTCTTAAAGGTTAGTCCTAACAGCGATTATGTGCCTGCATCTTTAGTATTGGGCAACACATAGAAGATCATCTGCATGCTTTCAGACCCAATAGAAACTGCAACCTTACATTTTTCCAAAAGTGTGTAGGATCGGCCTCCATAAGAACTGAGCTTAGCATTAGTGGGCTGTAACTGTGGTTTGCCAATTTGGGTCCAATGGAATTAGCTCCCTCATCGATCAATGCATTGATGGTACATGTGTGCTTGGCAATAACCATTATGCTTAGGTAAGCTAGTTCTACAGCTTCCTCATCCTCATCGTCCATCTCAGTGATAATGGCTACTCGTACTTGGACAGGGAGTGCGAGCATTGGAGGCTCATGCAATGGGTCCATGGGAGGGAAGTACTTTATGCAATTTCCATTGAAGAAGCCTATGCCCTCACCTTCTAGGGTTTCAAGTTCTATGTTTCGAATTTGGTTGATGGTTCGAACCCTAAAAGGACATAGCCCTCGAAACTTCAGTTTCTGCTTATGTCCTTTGACTGAGTATAGTAGTACTAAGTCACCTTGTTCAAAGTTGCGTTGCTTGCCATGCTTGTCAAACTAGCGTTTGTGTCTTGCCTTCTTGCATATTAGTACATGGGTGGCAAGAAGCCGAGTTTTTGATAAGTGTTCAAGCTCAATTAGATCTTCCGCCCATGTCTCCTTCCCATTCCATCTCTCTTGAAGGGCTATCCTAAGGCTAGATACAAAGAACTCCAAGGGTAGAATTGTCTTCGTACCATAAGTCAACCTAAAGGGGGTCTGTCCTACAACCATCTTGTAAGCCATGCGATAGGCCCACAAGGCCACCATCAACTTGTTATCCCAATCACTGCACAAGGCGGATATGACTTTGGTCAAGATGTTTACTAAGGTTTTATTTGTGGATTGAACTTGGCCGTTTTCCTAAGGGTAATAAGGTGAAGATTTTTTATGGATGATTAGGAAGGAGGACAGGAGGTGAGCTATCACTTCATTGATGAAGTGTGTGCCTTGGTCATTGACTAGTTCGATGGGGCAGCCGAACCGCAAGATCACCTGCTCCCACAGGAACTTGGCAGTGGTCCTTGTGTCATTTTTTCTTGTAGCTCGTGCTTCTACCCATTTTTTAGATAGTCGATGGCCACAATGATATATTTGGCTTGTAAATACTGTGTCGCAGGACTAATGGGTCTGATGAAGTTAATCCCCCATTTCTCGAAGGGTTGTCATATGATATTTGGGGTTAGCTCCATGTGATCTTTACAAATAGGGACTTTCGTTCATTGGCACTCATCACAATGTTTCACAAATCGTGTTGCATCTCGAAAGAGAGTAGGCCACTATAGTTGGGACTTTGTGGGCTGTCGCATCTTCGCTGAAATGTCCTATGATTCCATCGTGTGTGTCTCTCAGTACATCATGCATTTCATGCTCACACATGCATTTGCGTAGTAACCCATCTTGCCCCAACCTGTAGAGTTGGCCTCTTATCAATTGATAGGGTTGGATTTTCAGGATGAGCCATCTAAGTCACATCTTTTCTTTTGGTCATTCCAGTAGTCCGTGCTCAAGCACTTAAACTATGTGCCCAATACGGTGTCATGTCAGCTCTAAACAAATCCTTTTCGCTAGATAAATGGAATAGATGTGTGTCTGGCAGTTCATCCACAATGCCTTGTCTAGCAACTTCTCCCATGGGGATGTGAGATAGATGGTCAGCCATGTAATTCTACTTCCCTTTACACACTACCATGGAGAAGTTAAACTCCAAAAGTAGGAGCCATCTAGCAATGCATCCTATAGCTCATGGTTTGTTAACAAGATACAACAAGGCTTGATGATCAACAAAGAAGGTAAAAGGCATAGCCAAAAGATAATGTTGAAAATTCTTTACAACAAACACCATGGCCAAGCCCTCTCTCTCAAATGTTGAGCTATTAATTTGTCTCATTGAGTTGTCTACTAACAAAGCTCACTGGGTAATCCAAGTTGTGTTCACCAAGTTGGCACAACACAACTCCCACGACGAATTTCCAAGCATCAATGTGCACATGAAATGTGAGTGTCCAATCTGGGGATCGTAGAATTGGTATCATGGTTAGAGCCTTTTTTAGTTCCTCATACGCGTGTCGGCATTCCTCGGTCCATTCGATATGATCAACAACTTGTATAGAGGTCTAGCAATCAATGCATAGCTCAACACGAAGAACCGTCGATAATACCCTGTATGGCCTAAGAAGCATTGAACGCCCTTGTAATCACTTGGGGGTGGAATATTGACAATGACCTTGATCTTCAAGAAATGTGTGGCAATGCCATTCTTTGACACCACATATCCTAGGATGCATCCATGCTTTACCCAAAACTAGCACTTCAAAGGGTTCAGCGAGAGACGGTATAGTCGACATTGTTCGAAGACCGCTCGAATTCTAAGTGTTCTCTCCAAGTAGAGTGAACATACAAGTTTTCTAGGAAGACCTCTAACTCCTTCCGTAGCATGTCTTTGAATATTATACACATCAGTTGTTGGAAGGTGGCTGCCGCATTAGTCAACCCAAAAGGCATGACTATGCAGGCAAAGACGCCCTATTCAGTGGCGAATGTGGTCTTATGCCTATCATTAGGATGCACTTGCACCTAATTATATCCAAAGAAGCTGTCCAAAAAATTGTAGGCCTCTTTGCCATCCACTCTCTCGAGCATGTGCTCGATGTACAGCAATGGGTAATTATCTCTCTTCGTAGTTGCTTTACCTTCTTGTAATTGACACATACTTTAATCTTTCCATTCTTCTTTAATACGATGACTATGGGGAAAACCCAGTCTGTGTGTTCAATTTTGTAGATGAATCCTGCTCTCCTTAGCTTGTCAATTTCTTCCTTGATGGCATGGGCATGCCTTGGATTCATGGGACACAGTCGCTGCTTGACCGGTATTGCGGGGCAGGTGTCATGGGTATGTTGTGAGTCACTACACTCGGGCCTATCCCTTTGAGCTCTTCTAGGGACCAAGCAAAGACGTCTATATACTCTCACAAGAGAGTAACAAGTCTTGCTTCATCTTGCTCAGCCAAGTCATTGGCTATAAAGACAGTCGTGGGGTCTCCCCTTCCCTGGCTAAATTGACCTCTTTGACCTTGGCGGGTCCCTTGATTTGTTTGCTTGCTTGCCCCTATCGTTTGGCTCCTAGAAAGATCACTACCCTATCTTCCTTTTTGAACTTCGTGAATCACTTTGGCATGTCTTGCAGTTTTCCTTGCTCTTCTATCTCTGTTTATTTAGGCAGCTTCCGTTGTTCCTCCCTTATCCGTTGCGGTATCTTAGGTGGACGGGTAGGCCCCCCTTGGTGCATCTAGTCTTGGGGGGTTGAGGTATTTCATGATCACTATCTGAGTTTACTTCTGACTCAGAATCAAAATCTCCGCCTTTACTAGAAGAGGGGCTCTCTCCTGGTGGTCATAGCTCAGAAGGTGAATCCGTTCATAGCAATGATGTGTCACTCAATTGGGCTAGGCATGCCTGCTCGTAATTGATTGCGCCTATGTGCTCCAACCAAGTTCAATCGCAATCCTTGTGCTTAACTCCCTTCTCTATTCTAAGGGCGCTCTGCTTACATGGTTTGGAGTCTACCCTTATTTGTTTGATTATACGTCTCACAGTGTCGTATTCTATAGTATCGATTTCCCTTTTGCTCTCATCACTAAAGGAACAATAATCTTCATATTCGTCATTAGATACCTTTATCGTTCAATTTCTCTTCATTTCCTAAGTCCTGATACATTTCTTTTGGTAGGTCGGGGATTAAAGCCCAATCGTACCTCCAATTTAAGTCGTGCACTTTGGACCATCGCCAATTAGGCTCATCCAAGAGATCTTAGAGTGGCTTGAGGTTAGTTGTTGGATCACCTATTGTTCGAGACTTGGAATGCAACAGGGTTGAGTTTTTCGAGTGGACTTCCAACCATCATGAGGATTGGTACTAAGGGTGTGTCCTTGGGCTTGCCACACATCCTGATGGTTTGTTTCTACTCCTCATTGTCCTTGGGCTTGCCACACATCCTAATGGTTTGTTTGTACTCCTCATTGTCCGAGAACAACAGATCGATGGTAGCAAGAATATGCATCAAGTTACTTGGTTAATGCCTCATAGGATTTCCTAATCTGGCCATCACCCTTCAGCATGGCGAGATGGCATCTAGGTCAACTGGCGTAGTCTTCCAAGTGTCCATCTCTACTCTTACAGCCTCCATTCAATTGCCTAAGAAGATGAGACCATTGTCCCAATCTTCTACGACTCTTGTATTGCAGATCCAGGGTCAGCTCAGCAGGATGTCGTAGTCCACTCCCTTCATGACTATAAAGTCGAAAGAGAATTGAATTCTTATGATCTTCAGTGGCCAATTTTTCAACACTTTAAATGGTCTCACCTTCATTCCATTAGCCAACGTGATGTTGAACCTAACACTCTCGAGCGGTGGGTTACTCCAAGTTTGAAGTACTGCATGGCTTAGCACACTCACTCATGCCCCGTGTCCACCACGATTCCCTTTCTTGTGACATCCGCCAGAGCTAGGACTGGCAAGACTGCACGCATTTCCGTGCCTTCCCAAAAAGCATTGACATGCAAGGATTTAGGCATGGAGTGCAGCGTCAGACTCGATATTTGCATTTCTGCATTGTGCTCAGGCAAGTCTGTGGTAAGTGGCACATCTGATTCCTCAACCCACTATTTCAGCTCCTTCCATAGCGTTGGATGCTGCCTAAGCAGGTCACCTAAGCTTAGAGTCACACGGATGGTCACCAGTGTATTAAGGAGGTTGCTAGCCGCTTGCCTTTCTCCCAACTCTACGGTTTTTGGCCAATGGCCCTGACTGGCTTGCTAGCCCGAAGCATTTAGAATTTGTCTAGGCGGCCCTGCTTGTGGTGCTATCACCTCCCTTGATTTTGGTCATGGGAGAGAGACTAGCATGCGTATGCTTGAGAGATCATTGATCTCGTCTTCTAGTATGGGCTCAGTTTCTTTCAAGTGTTCTTGGGCCTTCACCCACTCTTTTACCTTTTTAATGGCTTCGAGTTGGTGCTTCAGGTTGGGGTTTCTTCCTCACTGTCTGTGGAGCCGACATTTCTTCCTCTGCGTCAATGAATTTCCTTTCAAACTAGTGTTGTGGCACTTTCGGTTTTGAGGGTGACCTTAGTTTCTAGCATTTTCTTCCTCCGTCTCCGACTCTTCTTTCCAACTAAGGTTGCGTCAAGGTTGATAGGCCTTGGCAATGATATGTCAGCCTGCTTCGTCTGCACGCGGGTCATGACATGCACTGGGATAGGCGTGTCCTCCCCATCGAGTGTCTCGACACCAAACAACCCCAATGGAACCGATGGCTTGTTGCCGAACTAGAGGATGGCCTCCGTCTAGAGCAATCGAAAAAGAGATGAGTGATTCCACACTCAACGCATCTCAAGTCAACCTTATCTCTATTTTCTTACTTCCTCTCGGAGTAGCGCTAAGAAATGTGTCATGGGTGACCGCAAGTCCAACACGCGATTGGCTCTTGATTCTGCCCTCCTAGGCCTCTGCCTCTCCCTCTACCCAACACCATCACCGATAGTGGTCGGTAGTCCATAAGGACCGCATTGCCTTCTTCATCGTACGATATGTATGGGTTTACATAATAAGGCTCATCGCCGCTAGCCTCGTCCACATAATGGATTGGAGTATCACTCTGTGAATGGGTCACGTAGAGTCCATGTGGTCTAGGGATACCTATAGGATTTATTTTCATCTTAGGGATGGACTGCTTAGCCTGATTAGGTGCCAGAAGAGCCAATGGGGCTCCCCTTCCAAGAAAGTTCGGTGGCCTGTTCGCAAGGTAGGGTTGACTGTAAGGATGCAGGTATGGGAGTCTCCGAGGTAATCGACAATGCATGGCATCATGGCCGAACCTACCACAGTTAGCGCAAGGTCGTGACCTAGGGTCCCGACACTCGACTAGCAAGTCATTTCCGCCACAATGCATGCATTGGACATGTGGGCACATTGGCGGTCTCATCATCTCCTGCAGTTTCGCTATGTCCATCCTAATCTCTACTAGCTCTTGTCTTGAATTAGTACCCTTTCCTTTATCCTGCACGCCTAGGCCTGCTCTCTCACTCCGCGTTGAGGCCCTCTTGGAGCTCCTAGCACTGGACTCTTCTCGATTCAAGCCTCTGGAGCTTCTTTCCTTGGGTTAGTCATCCACTCTAATAGCTTCTTCAAAGATCCTTGCCAGTGCGTCTCGTGTCAGCTCAAGTTGCCATCCAAGGCTTTGTAGAGCTCCTCACTTTGTATTCCGTTGATGAATACCGTGGATACCACTCTTTTGATTGCTCTCTCGTCCATAGGGATTCTCTTGAAGAGGCTCCTCACATGGGTCACATAACCTTGAATATCCTCTCTACTTGACGTTCATGAGTCGCACTAGCAAGTTATCGAAGTACCCAGGTTTGAAAAATCTCTTAATGAAGAGATTTTTCAAGCCATTAAAATTGGCACGCTCTGCAGCATCCAAACTTGTGTACCCTTGTCACCTAAGCACGGTCCGAAAGCTTGGGAGCGTTGAGTAGGATCGGTAGACTTCAAATTGTGTACCCTTGTCACCTAAGCACGGTCCGAAAGCTTGAAGCTGTTGGTCTCGTAGACTTCAAATTGTTCCACAAAGCTATACAGGTCGTCGTTTGCTTGGTATTTGTCCACCAACTGCTTCGCCACCACAGGAATTTGTTATTGGCTCTTAGAGCCTTGGCTAACTCCTAACCCTGCTAGTAGCGATGTTGCTAATGCTGCAGTGCTTTGCTCTACTGCCGTGTTATCTAGCAGCCGCTTCGTCAAAAGCTCGCTTAGTGTGAGGTCCCCTTCTAGCGCTCTTGCTCTTCGACCAATTTCTACCTACTAGGGCTAGCACTCTCTGGATCTCTCACATTTCCATGCTCTCACACAAGCTCCTAGTTTGTTGGTCCTAGTTGTATGCAGCTAGGCCTTGCAAACCCTTGCGTGCCAATTTCCTCTCCTCGAGATCTGCTATCATATCCTCCACAGGTCTACCGCAGTGTTCTAGTCGGGTTTGAGCATCGTATTTGTTCACTAACTACTAGATAGTCTTGGGAAAGTCTCCTAGGTCAATTTCCTCGTTGCTTTTATGGCCTAAGCTACCCTCTTCCATGTCTAGGACTTCATGTTGCACCAAGTTGTCGATCAAGTTGATGAGGTCGCATAAATCTACTTCCCCGATAGTGTCGATCCTTGTTGTGTCTAGCTCTTCGGACGTCTTCTTCACCTAGTCCTACTTTTGGGGATTCGATCACCCTTCTATGTCTTGGCATCTTCTCCTACTAGTGGGTTCCTTCAAGGTTTTATGTCTGAGTAAGTTCGTTGTTAATTGGAACCAGTCCTGAACTTGCCCTCACTCTATGCATGTGTGTGCGTGTGTATTCTTTTTAGTACACCGTGCGCAACCAGGCTCTTTGCTTTCTTTAAGTGTGTTTCAAGTGCTAAAAATCAAAGTGAGTGAGGAAACAAAGTGTGTGAAACTCTAGCGCTCTTGTCTATGAATTGGCTTGATAGGGTTGTGTGTTCGGTTTGTAGATGTCCTCGTCGACTTATAGGGTTTTTCATCGCTCTATTATGTTCAGCTCATTCAGGGTTAAGTTGGGGTCTTACAACCAGCCCACAACACTCGACACATCAAGCTTGTGGAAACATGCTACTGCACAATTCCAGACTATTCAGCCACAATTTCTAGGTCTGTAACTACCTGTGAGGCATTCGGTGGGTTCTTTCGGCACGGGTCGCCCTTCTCGTTGGCCGAGGTTTGTTAAAAAACTAGATTTTCTTTCTCAAGCTATGTCTGATTTACTAGAGTCCGATTTTGGAAATCAAAGGTCAAATTTTACCACTGTTCGATTCTAAGAATCGGATAGGGTCACAATTATCACAATCAGACAAGGTGTGTCCCATCGAATGGCTTGAGTTGGTCCGATTTACTAGAGTCAGATTTTGAAAATCATACGTTCGATTTACCAGTGTTTGATTCTAAGAATCGGATATAATCCTCATCCACACAAACATGCAAATCCAATTTCCTCCTACGATTACTCATGTCTCTAAGAGGTTTGAATAGGAAATGCAAAGGTAGAAAAAAAACTTGTGTGGATTGGTTTTCTTAGTGTAATATTGGTTTAGAAGGACTAGATGACAAAATAGAGAATGAAAAATACTTAGATGAACATACAATTTGATTAGACACCTTTATAGATGAAAAAGACTAATTTATTTTGTAGAGGGGAGGGAGGGTCAATTTTTGGGGCCAAAATTAGCCAGCCCTACTAATATGACACTTAGAAAAAATAGTGGGACATAAAGTAGTTATATAGCTACCTTTGGAGAATCCCAAGCACCACGTGTGGAGATTTTAAAAGGTAAATTGAGGGGTTTTAATATAAAATAGAATATTAAAAATGGGTATTTCAACTTGTAACACAATTGGGTCTTGAGATAAAGAAAATATTTTTGTAAAAACATATTTTTTAGGAAAAAAATAAATATGATTTGCTAATGTGGCATTTTTTTAAGTGTTGGATCCCATCTTGGAAGATAAAAAGGGTTGTTACCTTGATCAAAAGATAGGGATATCTTCTTCTTTTGGAAAAGGATCCATCACAAAAAGTAGAGTGGAGTCTAGGAATGTAATAGATCCAAGGGACAAAAAGGCATGCAATGATGACCACACTCAAGGGACTAATGAAGTTTAGGTTTAATCAATATAAAGTAAAGACTTCCCTTAAGAAACTCCATTCACATAGATGCACATAAATCTATAGAAACAAGATCCAAGGGCTTCTTTGTCTCTCTTGAAGCCTTGCTAGGAAGCATCTATACTGTTTACCTCAAATGCAAGACACACACAAGGCATGGCTTATCCCACTATCTAGCATTCCACGCACAAGTTGGTCAGGAGCTACCTTTTCGAATGTACTCATAATCAAGGTGGTCAAAGTGAGCATACCATAACTCAATTTGAGACTAGAAATGAGAAGAAGAGAATGGCCGAGAAACTCCACACCTTATGGATACCATTCTCCTCGTGCCCTTAGTAAAGCACATGTCTAGTCTTTCCATGAGAAGAAGAGAAGGGTCGAGAAACTCCACACCTTATGGATACCATTCTCATCGTGTCCCTAGTAAAGCACATGTCTAGTCTTTTCATCAAGAATCATAAAGGAATCCCTATGAAAAACAACTATGTGGCCAAGTCCCCAAATCTTACTAAAAGTAAATGATAGCCCAAGCCTGAACTATAAAGAACCTCTAATGTATAGAAATCACCATGCCCATCTAAAATCAATGATATATCACCCCTACCTTATATTGGAATGAAAGAACTATCACCAATCAAAATATGCCCATGCATCAGATGCATATGGGCAATGCCATCTGAACAAGGGGTCTTATGGCAAGTACCATTGTCCATAGCCCACTTCTAAGACTGTGGGGCCATCAACATTGCATCAAACGAATCACATGAAAATGCCTCAATAAACTTTAAATGTAGAAAAGCTGCTAATGGAGAAGTCACTACTCTTAAATCCTTTGTAATCTTCTTTTTCTTGTTGGTGACCTTCTTATCCGTATTAGAACCACCTTTCTTCAAGTGACTTATTTTACCACAAATGTGGCAAGTGGACTCCTTATCCCTCTTATTCTTATCTTCCTTCTTCTACTTCTACTTCTACTTCCCCTTCTTTTAAGAAGCCTAGCCTATAAGAGCCTCAAAATTCTGAAAATTTATACCCTTCAATTGTTCTTCTTGATCCAAGTCCATAGAAACCAGCTCCTCCCACATAAGGGTCTCCATTCACCCTTAAACAATCAAGATGGAATAAAATGCGCTAAATCTAAGGAGCGATTGTAACAACAAAGTAATCATTGTCCTTGGATGTGATCACATTAACATTTGCTTCTCCAAAAAACCCCTCTTCATGACAATCATCTTGTCATAGAGCTGATGTAACTCCATGCATATCTTTCAAGCATTGGTCAAATGCTTGATGTAAGCAATCACACTAGTATGCAAGAGAAATAAGAATGAAATAATGCAAGCATTCAACTTGTCTCAATGGGCATGTACCTCCACCAACTCTGCATTCTTTGAAGAAAAAAGCTTGTAAGGATCATTGGCCATTAAGTTGTCAATGGTCCAAAATGCGGTACTTCTCATCTAGTGTTTGATCCTATGAAAGAGCCAACAGTGCCAAGACCTGATGATACACAATAGTCTAAAACTCCATGTCGATTTCAAATGACATGGTCGCCTAAATAACCTACATAAGAAAATGTGGAGACCCCCTCTGTGTCACCAGGTGGTGATACTTTTTACAATTGCTTTTCTTATTTACTTTTTTTTTATTTTACTTTTCTTTTCTTTTATTGCTGTTGCTTTTTACCCCCAGAGTTCTCTTGGAATAACCGGGATCCTTGCATGGCCAGAAGAGGTAGCCATTGGGACAAATTGGACTAATGGTTTGTCTGAGCCTTAGGACCAGTTCCATATTGAATGGGTACTGAAGAATAGAATGCCAGTGGTTTGGAACTGTGTGCTTAGCCACTGGAGATGGTGCAAGACAATGAGCCTAGCCAAGATAGAAGATGCACATGTGAGAATGCTCACGAAAGAAAAGTCACTGTAAAACTGAGCACCATTACACTTTTGATGTGGTCGAAATGATAAAAGTTGCACAGAACAACTTGAGGAATGTAGGGGTCACCATCCCTAAAATTTAGGGAGTTACTACTTTTGGACCCTAGAATCTATTCATGTCATTGTCTTTGTTTTTACACGAGGATTAATTCTCCGGTCTGTGCTGAGGTCAAATTTTGCACCGATCATGGTGAATTTTAGACCGGAAGGTTTGAACGGGAAAATTGTTACATGTATGCCATGTGGCACAAATTTCCAAAAGAGAGAGAGAGAGAGAGAGAGAGAGAGAGAGAGAGAGAGAGAGAGAGAGAGCATTAAAAAAAACGTAATAGGCATAAGGGACAGATGGGAGAATGAAGTTTTGAGGAGCTGAGGGCAGATTGCTGCAAGAAAACCAGCCATGGAGAGTACTTCTACATCTTTGACTCAAGCGCGGAGGTAGAGCTTGCTCCCTCTGATCACCTCTCTCTCTCTATTCTCAGAAGAAATGCTTTGCATGATGGATTGATTCCATCAAAGATGCAATTCTGTGTTTTCTCTGGACATGCTGAATCGTAAGGATGTGAACTCTGCTCATGCTGAATAAGAACAATGAACTCTGCACATGCTGAATCGTAAGAACAATGAACTTTGCTCATGCTGAATAAGAACAGTAAACTCTGCACATGCTGAATTGTAAGAACAGTGAACTCTGCTCATGCTGAATAAGAACAGTGAACTCTATTCATGCTAAATAAGAATAGTGAACTCTGCACATGCTGAATCGTAAGAACAATGAACTCTGCTCATGCTGAATAAGAATAGTGAACTCTGCTCATGCTGAATAAGAACAATGAATTCTGCACATGCTGGACAGTAAGGGATGTTGATCTGGACATGATGTACTATTCCTATGCAGTTGGGATTTACTTAGAAGAGATGAAAACTAACTGTTCACAGGTTTTGTATTTTGGAACATTACCATTTTTGTAATTTTCTATCTTTTAATTGATAAAGAAATATCGAGAGGGGCACTGGTCTTCGGGGCTAATCTGGAGTTGAGCAAGGGAGAGAGGTCTCTATTTATGTGTGTATGTAAAGTCCAGGTGTTAATTGAAGGAACTACCGCTTTATGTGAGTCATAGACCGGTTGCATGGTTCCATCCCCAGGATTTGAATTCTTTTCTGTAAGAATTTAAGCTCAGATAGTTTTGGGTGAAAAGGCCATACACACAGGTCTTATGGAGATTACAGGACTAGAGAGATTGCAGACATGGATAAAGGCAAAGGAAAACTCCCCCATGAAGAAGAGAGTTCTTCTTCTGCTCATAGACACCGAAGAGAGAGTATTGGTGCACAGGTGTCAGCACCTTCTAGAACTGAGATTAAACCACATGATGAGGAGCAAGAATAGGAGGACTTGTTCATGGCACAACTCCTCAGTATGGTTGGCTCTTTCCAACAGCTGGTAAAGAATCCTCGGATGCAAAAAATTTTGAAGTCACATAATGAGGATTCTCAGGCTGAGTCATCACATCATACCATGGAGCGCTCAAAAAGGCAAACCTCTAATGTGTGTGAGCATGTGGAAAAGACACCAAACATGGAGATAGGTCCAATGCAACAAGAAGCACAATCACAAGATCAGGGAGTGAATGGTCAAGGCAGTTATGCACAATTGGCACAACAGACTATTCCTCCTCAGTTTGCTACTTATCTTGGTTACTTTGGTGGTGGGTCAGTTTTTCAAGCAATGGCTGGATTACCCACGGGTTATCAGGGATACTTGCGTAGAGGGCCACCAGGAATAATGCCTATTGAGGCAGTGAACCCACTTTATGCTAATATTGGTCTACAGGCCGGTTATCAAACTCTGCAGAAATGAATGCTGATAATGCACCTAAGGGACTCCCCTTTTTACAGCCACTTGTCTATGACAACCTGACACCAAAAAGTGCAAAGCCTAAAGACTATAAAGAGGGTGGTCAAGCAATAAAGTTTGAAACCTTCAGTGGTATGCAAGATAAGCTGAAAGCTTTGACATTTATACAGCAATTTGATGCAGCTGACACAGGAGGGAATTTTACTGAGACTTATAAGGTGCGAAAGGCTACAACTTTTTCAAAGGTAATGCTTTGCAGTGGTGGAACATATTGTTGATGCAAGGATATGCACCTGCCACTTGGGTTCATTTCAAATAGTTGTTTGCAGCCTCATGGTTAACTAACACGTTTGAAGTAGATGTCATGACTGCATGGCATAAATTGGACGCGGCAAATTGTACGGATTTAGAAGAGTATAATAACAAAATTTTGGAAAGAACTTTTGCCCGTGAGTTCTTACAGGACAGTGCCCCTATCAGAACAAATTGAAAAGTAATGTTGCAGTTTGCCCAAAGCCGTCAGGGATTATTGTACCAAGACTAGGGTTACAAATATGGTACAGTTAATTGAAAATGCCGGTGTGGCAAATGCATTGTTGAAAGGAAAAGCTGACAGCTTTAAAGGCACTGAAAAGAAGGATTCTCAATTTAAGCAGGATCCTAGCAAGAAGAAGAAGCAATTTCCAAAAAGGACCAGTTTTACAAAGAAGTCTTTTTGGAAGAAAAGATTTCAGCAGCAACCTCAGACTTCTTTTAAACAGGGTAAAGGACAAAAGAGGCCACTTTTTGGCAAATCATTTGAAGAAATAAAGGCTTTAATGATGGCTAGAAAATGCTTTATTTGTGAACAGAAAGGCCATATTGCTTCTAAGTGCCCACAGCAATTTTCTAAAGATGCGAAGGATAAAGATGCACCAAGTAAAAACAAGCCTAGCATTGGCTTAGTGTCTGATATGGTGGGAGATCAATGAATTGATGATGCTACAGAATTGTGCAAAGCTTGGGGAAAGATCAGAGATTCCACAGTGCTTATTTTCTTTGATCCTAGAGCTCGTGCAAACTTTATCTCACCAGCATTGGCAGATTGAAGCGTTACATGGTATAATCTTGGAAGGAATATTTGATACATGTAATGAGGCAATATGGAGCTGCACCTTAAAGAGATTGTGAAAAATTTGCAAGGGTTATTTTAAATAAATGCATAACTTCAATCCATATTTAAGCCTAATCAAATGAGAATGAGAGAGCGCATGAGAAAGAGGGAGAGGAATTTGTATGTGTATGTGGTTTCTCTCATGTATGCACAATTAAAATACTAATACATCAGGATAAAATCTTCAAACCCTCCGATGATCAGCATTTGGTGTTTTTTAAATCTTCCAAACTTCAACTATTTGTCACATGCCTAATTGAGCCACTAACATTGTGATAATATTATTAAAAATAAGTACATAAGCTTAATTTAGTGATGTAAAGAAGTTAAGAAGAGAGAACTACAAATGCATTGTTAGAGAGAGAGAGAGAGAGAGAGAGAGAGAGAGAGAGAGAGCTCAATTCTATTAAAAATGGATGCGTAACTTCAATCCATATGTAAGTCTAATCAGATGAGGAAAGGAGAGCAAGAGAAAGAGAGAGAGAGAGGAATCTGTAAGTATATGTGATTTTACTCATGTCATGTGTGCACAATTGAAGTACTAATACATCAAGATGTAATTATAAAATACATGTAAATAATTGAGAGAGGGGATGTGAATGTATATATGAATGTGATATTGGTTTTACATATACAATTGTACCACTAGCATTGTAATAATATTATAAAAATAAGCACATAAGCTTAATTTAGTGATGTGATGAAGTTAAGGAGAGAGAACTACAAATTCATAGAGAGAGAGAGAGGTGTTATTAAGGGGGAGGAGGAGAGAGAGATGCATTCCATGGGTCCCTAATATATGAGAGAGAGAGAGAGAGAGAGAGAGACATGTTAGTGAGTGGAGGGAGATGTTGGTGGTTGGTCCCTAATGTAATGTCCCCATTACTTAGTTTATTTTAATAAACAATGTGCGTATACATTCCAAAAATTGATTTATGTTGAAAAAATAATGGTAAAGATTGAACATTTTTAAAATTAGCTCTAACTATGAAGATAATTGTTATTATTAATGAGGTATTATATGCCAGTTCATGGAAGAAAGGCTTGGGAAACCCTCCCAAGACAAGCTTATTAAAACTATATTTGTAGTATAGAATAACAAAAATAACTAGCCTAGTGGATAGTTACTTGGTAGTTAAGTGCACTTGGATGACGACACTGCCGAGATGGGTGACCTCTTGGGAAGCTTTTCCTACACGCTAGTGGGAGCTTCTCATCTACAACCAATGGTGCCAAAGAAGCCTTAGTAGCCATTACCAAGTATACCAAGGCCAAGAAGCCAAGATCTATGCCTTGGTCACCGCCTTAGTCGTGAACTTTAGAGTGACGCTCGCCGGGGATGATGCGATGTGCAGTGCTTGCCATATATTCATAAATTATTTATCGCCATGCTATGTTCCAAAAACGGAGCCCCTCTCTGACATCATCGATGATGTCATCGAAAACGCTAAAAGCAAGCGTTCTCTCTTTACCTCCCCCCCGATTACTATATAAACAGGGATAAAGCATCACATCAATAAGAGAACCCATGCAAAAGTCTCTTTGATGTTGATGCGATGAAGCTCTGCGCTGCAATCAGCCGAGCCTCTAATGACCTCTCTAATAAAGTGATAACAACCACATCAGTAATGCCAAGATACCAGACGACAGTCTAACCAAAGAGCCTCCTTGCAAGCCTCAGTGGCTATAACATATTCTATCTCTATAGGGTCGTGTATTTTTGCATCGTGCACATCTAAGAAATTGCACCTCCAGCAAAGGTAAAGTCATAACTAGAGATGGACTTCCTACTATCTGCATGTCTTGCATAATTCGAGTTGATGTACCCCATGACTCTTGTATCCTAGCCATCATAATAGCAAATGCACATAGCTAATGTGCCTTTCAAGTACCTCATGATAACCTTGATGGCATCCCAATGCCATCTACCAAGTGTAGCCATATAGTGTGCCACAACTCCCATTGTAAATGCTATGTCAGGATGAGTAGTTATCATGGCATACATCAAACTATCCACTATAGATACATAAGGGATCTTGGCCTTCCACTCATCAAGTTGCAGACAATCGGCTTGACTAACCTTCACATGACAAGGTAAAGGATAGCCAATAGGCTTAACATCTTGCAGATAAAATTGCTCAAGGAGCTTCTAGATATAAGTAAAGAAGCCCCTTAGATCGATCATGGTGGTAGGTGAATTGGGTAGTCGGCCTCTAACAACCCCCAAGACAACACCACAAGATGAGGATCTTCCCTCAACAAAACCCATGAAACAACACCACTGAACACATGATCAAATATTTCTGATCACTCACTCCGCTGAGACTTCAACTAACCACTGAAGCAGTTTAAACCTTCAAGCTCAAAATTTACCACTTTTAGAGAGAATTTGATGTTGAAACAACCATGGCAAAGACTTTGACAACACGAGCTTTCAGATTCACACAACTCCTATTTTTAGGGATGGCAATCCCATGCATTAGCTGACCCACAAAGCGTGGTTGCTTCAAGCAGTGCAAAATCAGTTGTAGATCCTTTATGTTCCTCTTTTCTCAGAGCACACATAAATACAAACCAAAAAAGCAAGTAACCAAAGCTTTATATGTCAAATTTTCATGCACATTCAACTGCTACAAGCATTTCACTATTGTAGTCATTCCATTACTGCAACAAAAAAGAGTTTACACTGATATAGCAATGGATAATCATGATAACTTTCATGGGAAACCAAGTTGGTGAAGTAAATGCTACTGAATTCACCTATTTCCTCATGTAACACAGAAACTGCCTCATAGAGCACTACACAGAATAGTTCATAACTTTCTGACCAGATCTGGATCGCCGAGCTTCAAAAAGGAAAGTTGTGGCTCTCTTTCCAATCTATAAGTCTCCAAAACAACTCAGAGCCAAATTCTTTGATCTACTATCCTGAAACAACTCTGCACAACCTGTAGTCCTAAATTTACTACTACTCTAAACATCAAACACAACTTCTCTGTTTCCAAAAACACAAACTTGCAAATGAAAGACACTTTCTTTGATTTTAGCTTGTCATTTCAGCATACCAATAGATACATCTCAATATATCTCGCATTGATGAAGAGTTGCAGGAGCTTCGAACTTTATGAACTCTGATTCATCATTTTCTTGGCTGCAAATCCTTCCAAATTTCCCCTAACTAGAGTTCTACATTCAACATTTGCCCATAATACATATTCTCTGCCACATACCTAGTTTCAGATGTAAAGATCCTTTACTTTCATTCTTCTCTGCTAACGGGAAATCTCATGTAACAACTAACATACATCACTCTCAACTTGATGAAGAACAACCCTCTGTTGTCTTTCACTCATATCCATACATCAAAACTGATTTGCATACTCTCTGCCCCACGTAGCAATAAAAGAAAACAAGACAAAAAGAAGACTCTTATTAACATCATCTGAAAACTGAGAACTCACATTAGCCCATTGACTTCAACAGCCCTGCCCTCATGCTCCTCGTCTCCAATAACTTCAGCTTCACGGTCTCTTTCTTCTAACTTCTGAGCTTCAGATTTCTCCATTCTCTTCAAGCTACAAGATTCTTCTCTCTCTCTCTCTCTCTCTCTCTCTCTCTCTCTCTCTCTCTCTCTCTCTCTCTCTCTCTCTCTCTCTCTCTCTCTCTCTCTCTCTCTCTCTCTCTCTCTCTCTCTCTCTCTCTCTCTCTCTCTGATTGTGTTGTGTCGAATCCCTCTCCCTCTCTCTTCTTTTTTTTTTTTTTAACTCCTCATGTTTTTGCTTTTTTTCCTATTTTACCAAGGTGCCCCTTGTTTTCCCTTAGTTATTAGATGGCAAACATGTCCCTTACCACGTAAAATTCCACTTGGGGACTCAAAATTGGAAGCGAGAACACATTTCCTTCTCTTTTTGCATGAGGCGCATACCTCAAAACTAAAATATCACAACCACGTGTCAAACATGCATGATATCACTTGGGATTTTCCTCTTTCAACCTAAATCCTGCTATGGGTAAGTATTAGAAAGACAAAAAAATGATATTTGCATGTGTTACCCCACTTGACTTCACGCAATATCAAGTCCCTAGTCACTCATTTTCACCCATCGTGATTAGCCACCCCCCGAGTTTGGAACACAAAGTGTGAAGAAACCTTTATTAAAAGCTTCAAAAACATCTGACAAAGACAAACTCCTTTTCTTGAAAATCTGCCTCATAGAGCACTGCATAGAATAGCTCATAACTTTCTAACCATGTCTTATATCACCAAGCTTGAAAAAGGAAAGTTGTAGCTCTCTTTCCAATCTATAACTCTCCAGAACAACTCAGAGCCAAATTCTTTGATCTGCTATCCTGAAATAGCTTTGCACAACGTGTAGTCCTAAATTTACTACATGCAGTCCACTTCAGACATCGACCTTCCAGAGACCATAACCTTCACATTCTTGCAGATCAACACCAAACTTGACAGAGACCTTTAGTAGGTGTCAAAGCACACTTTAAATATATTGTCCCTCATTTATAACCATATGATCAACACCTAATTTTAGAAAACTGAATCTTCCCCAAACAGTAAATTGGAAGCAACCTACTCTATGTATAGTATGTACATTACTTACATCCTGGCCTTTCTAACAATGACTTTAAATCCCGAGTTTTTAGAAACTCTTCAATCAGGTGAAGGCTTTCCCTGCCCTCATATGTAGGATTATCCACCCTCATGGCAGCAACATACTAGAAAAGAGCATTTTCAACCAATTCATGAGCTCTACGGTTGTTCTCCCTGCCAATATGCCAAATTTCAAATTTTTGCAGCTGCCTCATGAGGCCTTTTATCTTAAAGAGCCAATCCTTCAAAACATGTTTATTGGCTTTCCAAACATTTTGAACCTATCTGACCACCAACGTAGCATCTCCTTTTGCAACTATCTTCCTGTATCCCAGCTAAATACACTGTTTTAGGCCAACATGTAAACTCGCATATTCAGCTTCATTGTTACTTTGTATCTCTTTACTTTCTTGACTTCCAGAAAAGACTTCTCAATTTTTAGCGTCCATAATGACAAAACCCAGTCTTCCCTTTTTCAACACACTTTTGTAATTGCCATTAAAAAACAAGGTAGCATCTTTATCCTTCATCTCCTCATGAATTTGCGAATGTGGAATCAGTTTCCGTCTTATAACAGCCGCACTTTCAACAGGTTCTTTATAAGTCAAAATATCAACTAAGCTAGCTCTTACAGTATCCTCCTTCAAACATGTAAATTCAAATTTTTGCAGAGCCAATAGCAACTTCGTACCTCTTTGAGCATTTTTAGCACATCACAAAACCTGTGGAAGCAACTAGGAACTAGTAAATACTACAAATGGTTTTTGAATCAAGTATGATTTCCATCTTTTAACTGCATATACCAGCCCCCATACCAACAATTCTTCTTCCATCCAAGCTTTTTCAGTCACTCCAATGGATCTACTTATATAAAACACAGGCCTTATATAGGACATTCCCTTTCCCTTCTGCATCCCACTGCATTTTTCCCAACACTAATGCGAATGTAGAAAGGTTCATCCTAGTTTGGAGGCATAAGAACTGACAAAGTGCTTAATTTTTCTTTAATCTACAAGAATGCATTCTCTTCAACTTGCTTCCAAACTAAAGGATCCCTTTGAGTTGCTTTCTATAAAGGATATACATACTCAGCCATCATATGGAGGAATGATCTTGATAGATATCTCAACTTTTGAACAAATCTCATCAGTTCTTTTACAGTTTTTGGAGAATCCATAAGAAGTAAAGCCTCAACTTTACTAGGCTCAAGTGAAATACCATTAGCAGACATTGCATGACCCAAGAGTATCACTCTAGTTCTTGCTATTCTACATTTATAAGGGTTTAGCTAACCGCCATCCTCAACAAGTTTGTAGAAAACTTCATCAAGTTTTTTAGAGTGTAATGCCCTTGACCTAAACACACAAAAGTCATCCATAAAAACCCTCAAAGATTTCCCAATGAAAGGGGCAAATACCCAACTAACCCATCTTGAAAAGGTGGCGTATACATTCATCAAACCAAAAGGCATTACCTTATAGAAAAAGCATCCCCATGGGGTAATGAACTATGTTTTCTTCTAATCTTCTTCTATTGTTTGGATCTAGAAATATCCAGAGAATCCATCGCACACACTGTAAAATTCATGACCAGCCACTTGATCCAAGATCTCATCCTAAAATGGAAGAGGATAGTAGTCCCTCTTAGTAGCTGCATTAAAAAGGCTTGAAATCAATACATGCTCTCCACTTTCCATTCTTCTTTGGCCTCATTACAACAAGAGACACCCACTTTGCGTCATCAACAGGATAGATAAATCCCGCATCAAGCAACTTCTGAATTTCAGTTTTAAGTACATTTTCCTGAATTGTACCAAGTCTCCTAAGTTTTTGAGCCACCGGTTTATACCCTACTTTCAATTTGATATGGTGCATAATGCTGTTAGTACCCCTCAATTGGTGATATTCTATAGCAAACAATTTCAGATATTTCTAAAAAATGGATGAATATTCATCACTTTCATCATTAGTCAAGTCATTTCCCAAGTCATTTTCCAGCATATTCATAAGCTTAGGCAGTCCAACATTCATTTCAAGTTGTGGATCACATGTTTCCTGCATGAGGTCTGTACTTCCTATAACAATATTTACAATTTTTTCCTCTCTTTTTGAACCCTGGATCGACAACCCAAAGAGGTCAACATCCCTAGAGAGTAGGCTACCTTCCCATTCTCTATCTTCCTCATCATCAAGGCTGGAATTTTCTGAATCACTACTTTCATCACCTCCAGCATCACTTTCATGTCCATTTTGAATGACAAACCCTATTTTCATGTCAAAGATCGCCCTCTTATAAGCTGGCTTCTCTAGATAGAGTTCCAATTGACCTCTATACTAGTCTTGTCTGGATCTGATACCAATCAACCACGGTTGTCCCAAAATGAGAGAATATGCCCCAAGGTTTGCAAGCATTACATGGAAATCCAAACATGCTCTTTGGCCTCCGATGTTGATTTCTAAGTTCTCGATGACTCCCAAACATTTCACTTTTGAGCTATTTGCCATTTTAACCTTAAACAATGACTTCCCTGTCATTTTAAGATGCATTTGCACCATTGCTTCTTCAGTGATTACACAAACTTGTGCACCGCCATGAACATAAACTTGATCAATTTTTCTTTTTTGTATCTATGCATCCATGACAAGTATAATGTCTTTCACATCTGATAGGTATACCACTTCAACATGCCTAGTTTGGGTTTTTTCTTTCCTGATGCTAACCAATCCATGATATTGCCTCCTTAGATATGAGTTCATTTGCAGCATCAGTCTTCTTACCTTTTAAATCCTCAAGCAAGTTGTAAGGAACTTGATTGACTCCCAAAGTAAAGTCCCCCATTTGAATCTTCCTTCGTTGTCTAGCTTTCTTGCTAGTTTTTGGATCATTTGCAACCTGTTTTCCCTTTTAATCCTTGTTGCCCTTTGACTTTTAGTTTTAGTATCCCTCTCTCTGACTCTCATGTTAGTAAAAACATCTACATTTTTCCCATCATTAGACATACTGGTTTCAATCAAATTCATACCCCATGTGCCTTCATTAGGTCTTCTTTCCAACTGTTGCCTAGCATTCTGTTGTGGCATGGGATACATCTCTCCTCTTGTTCTTCTTGGATAAGGGCAATCAAGAGAGCAACATGACCTGTCTCCCTACAATTAAAGCATTCAAAGTTTTCCCATCTATTTCTTGGAGGTCCTCTAAATCTAGGTTGCATTTGAGGTGACCTTTCGTGCAATAGGCTCATATTCAAATTCACATTTGCCAACTGTTTCTGCAGTTTATTAATCACATCATGATCAGGATTCCTATGGCCCTGTTGAGTCCCATTCTCCACTCTTTCAAATGCCCCATGAAGATTCACAGCTTGTTGTCCTACATTTCTTGCAACAGTGTAAACCTTATTAGGCAGTAAAAATTCATGCACAACAATACCTCTTGATTATTGTATTTTCCTTTGCTTTTCCTTGGTTATTTTGACTGCATCTTCACATGTATCAGGGTCTTTGATCAGAATCTTTTCTCTAATTTTAGGTTTGAGCAATGAAACAAACTTGCCCTTTTTCAAGAACATCATCGGAGGTTGCTCCATACTCTGTGCAATTTCTATCCATTTTACTTAAAATCTCTCAGCAAATTTAGAAACTTCCTCATTTCCTCCCTGAGATATCCTTTCCAAAGATTTCCATAAACTCTCAGGAGTTTGATTAGTTGCAAAGCTTGTAAAGGAACTCATTTTTTACTTCATTCCAATTTGCCCTTGTCTCTTCATTCAGTAAGTTCCACTGTTAACCCTCAGACGAACAAGGTGGAAAAGTGAAAAATCCAGAAAATCTAAAG
The DNA here is from genome assembly GCF_053477565.2 of Lygodium microphyllum. Classification (NCBI taxonomy): domain Eukaryota; kingdom Viridiplantae; phylum Streptophyta; class Polypodiopsida; order Schizaeales; family Lygodiaceae; genus Lygodium; species Lygodium microphyllum. Next base: position 91,331,745 of record NC_141141.1, read on the forward strand.
TAAAAGATAAGGCCAAGGCAAAAATGGAATGGAAGACGAAGGTGCGTTAAGAAAAAATCGGAAAACACGTGTGAAAAAGTCTTAAATCAAGGAGAGAGGCACAAAAAAAAGCGCAAGTCAACACTTTTGTAAAGAGCACAAGGTGCACCATGATTTATTTTAAGAGCATCGGGCTCTCTCCCATGCAAATTGTAAAGGTAGATGGGCAGTAGGAAGAAAGTTAGGAAGATAGGAGGACAATGGGAAAAAGGGCCACGGCCACGGCCGTTGGCCATGTAAAAAAGGAGATAAGGGGATAACCGCCCAAAAGGGATTTAGGGTTTGGTATATGAAGTTCAAAAAGTGAATGAGAGCTCATTCTTTGGTGTGTGGTAAAGTGGACTCTTCTTCTTCTTCTCTTCTTCTCTTCTCTTGCTTGCTTGTGAGTGCTTGAGAGAGGGAGTGTGAGTGAGTAAGGGAGTGAGTGCGTGAGAGTGAAGGATCTTGGAGGTGAAGCTCTCCACCATCTCCTCTCTTCTTCTTCTTCTTTTCTCTTCTCTTGTCTCGTGTGTGGCTATGGAGAATTGGGTATACGTCCCGAGGAAATGGGACCAATTGGATAGGCTGATTTGGCATGCCCAGTGTTGAGATATCGAGCTCCACTCGTGATACGCCAGGGTGACCGTTGTGTATTTATGTCACCGACTTGTCAGTTTTGCAGACGCGGTTGGTACACCGCCCATGAATAATAGCTACATGACAGCTATCCTTATCTACTCTAGTTCGTGGCTCAGTTAGTATGCCACCTTAGTTAGTTGAGTTTGGTTTAAGACCCATATATAGGGTTCTTCTATTTCTTTATATAAGAGTTCTTTTGGCTTACACAACTAAGAAGAGGAAAACTGCTTTCAGCCTCCACCCTTGTGTGTATTCCCCCATTGTGCAAGCAAGAAAGCTACAAGTGAGACTCCTTCCTTCTCTCCCACAATCTTGACATGGTATCAGAGCCTTGTTCGTGGTAAGGAGCTTAAGAAAGCAAGCCAAGCTCGCGGAGTTCTGGTAAGAGGAGCAGTGTTGCTTTCATTTTCTGTTTTGGGAGCAAATATCTGCAGGTAGCACATCTGGAAATTGCAGGAGTGCATTGTCTCAGGTTGAGACGCCCTTCCCGGTGAAGCAAGAGGGCAGTATATGCTGCGGGTAAGGGCTTTAGCCCTTGGCGACCCTGTTTTTTTTATTTGAGGCCATTTCGGGGCCTGTTTTGGAGGCAGAAGTTTTCTGCACGCACTCAGAAAAAGGCCCAGTTTTATGCTGTGCGACCACTATTCTACAGGTCGGTGAAAAGTTACTGTAGAAATTGCATCGTATGCTTGTGCGCAGAGACATTGGGAATTTCAGAATCATCCTTGGTTCCTGTTTATGCAAAATCGTCACTAGGAAGTGACTGTGTGGTCAAATACCACTTTCGCCAGTTTTGCAGATTTGCCCTTGTGAGGGTGAAGCTGAGTTTTTGCAGTGACAGAATTTTTTGCAGTGTTCTGTAATGGCGTTTGATTCTCTTTCACAGATTGTAACTGAAAAGCTTGACAAGAACAACTTTCAGGCATGGAAGTTTAGAATGACGAATTTCCTTATGGGAAAAGGATATTGGAAATTTGTTGCAGGAAATGAAGAAGAACCAGTTCTTCCTGATGTTCCCAATCAACAACAAATGCAGGTATTTAAACCATGGCATGAGAGAGCCAGGAAAGTTATGTACTGGCTGTCTATCAGTATTTCAGACTCTATGATTGTGCATATTCAGGATGCAAGTACGCCAAAGGAGGCATGGGATACTTTGTCAAAAATGTATAGCACAAATACGCAAGCCAGAAAAATGCAACTCAAGCAAGAGTTGCATAATATGTAAAGAGAAAGTATGAGCATCAATGACTACCACATGAAAGTGAAGAAGATTGCAGATGCACTTGCTTCCATTGGGTCGCCAGTGGAAGATGATGATTTAGTTTCTGTGACCTTGAATGGTCTAGGAAAGGATTATGCATAGTTTCGGACATCCATTTCAGTTCGTCAAAGATTTCCTGATTTTGAGGAGTTGATTGCTCTTCTAATTTCTGAGGAGCAGAGAAATGGTGGTGCATCTTCTTCAGGAGGAACTTCAAAAGAAGCTGTCTTCTACTCAAATGCTGCAAGAGGTAGAGGCAGAGGTAGAGGAGGCCGATTTGGAGGCCGTGGTAGAAATTAGAATATGCAGCAAACTCAAGAAAACCAGTCCTATGGAGGAGGACGTGGTAACTCTAAAGGCAGGGGGAGCCAAAGAGGTCGTGGTGGATGGCAAAGAGGCCAAAATGCAAACAGTAATGTTGAATACTACTACTGTGGTAAAATGGGTCATATGGCTAAAGACTGCTATAAAAAGCAGAATGACATCATGAATGGAAATTTACAACAAGGGAATTATGCATCTTCTAGTAGACAGGGTGATGACAGAAATGAGCATTTGTTTATGGTGCAACACATGACCAATTCTATGACAAGTACAGAAGAAAGCAACGATGTGTGGTATGTTGACTCAGGTGCATCAAACCACATGACAGGTCATGTAGAATGGATGCAGGATGCAAGGAAAATGGAAAAACCAGGATTTGTGGAGACTGGTGATGATACTGCACATCCTATTGTGCAAATTGGAAAATTTCATTTGTCTATGCAGGATGGAAAAAAGAAATATATGTCGGATGTATTTCACGTCCCAAATATCACCAAGAACCTGGTTTCTGTTAGCCAAATGGTTGAGCAGGGCTTGCAGGTCAGATTTAATTCTCATGGATGCTTTGTTGAGGATATGAAAAATAAAGGTCGCTTGATAGCAAAAGGAAAGAAGAAGGGCAGAATGTTTACGTTGGATGCAGACATCCCTGAATTGAGTGCAGCAATGTTTGCACATGGGACCGGTGTAGTTGCAGATATTGATATCTAGCATAAACGCATTGGTCATGTTAATGTACAGTGACTTAAATCAATGCAGGCCCAAAATATTGTTGCAGGATTGCCAAAATTCAAGGTTGCAGAAATGCATAAGATATGTGAAGCCTGTCAGTTTGGAAAACAGGCAAGGAAACCATTTCCTAGACATGTTCAAGAGAGTAAGAAGCCATTGGAATTAATCCACTCTGATGTGTGGACTACTAAAGCTGCATCTCTTGAAGGCTGTCATTATTTTGTCACTTTTATTGATGACTATAGCAGAAAAGTTTGGGTGTATTTTATGAAAAAGAAAAGTGAAGTTTTTGGGCATTTCAAAACCCTTAAAGCTATGGTTGAAAAAGAAACAGGCCTACAAATAAAATGCCTAAGGTCAGATGGAGGGGAAGAGTACCTCTCAAATGAGATTGCAAAGTTCTTGCAGGAGCATGGTATAAAGCAGCAATATTCATGCAGTCATACCCCACAACAAAATGGAATTGCAGAAAGGAAAAACAGGCATATTAGAGAGGTATCTCGTACCATGCTCAATGAAAAAGACCTACCAGATTTTTATTGGGCTGAAGCAGTTGCTACAGCAGCCTATATAATGAACAGGACTCCCACTGCAGCAATACATGGCATGACTCCAGAGGAGAGGTATATTGGTAGGAAACCAGATATTTCTCATTTGAAAATTTTTAGTTGCATTGCCTATGTACATGTGCCAGATGAGTTGAGATCCAAGTTGGATCCAAAAGCTAATATGTGCATCTTTATTGGTTACTCTCTGCAGCAAAAAGGGTATAGATGCTATAACCCTTCTACTCGTAAGTTTACAGTCAGCAGAGATGTTGTTTTTTATGAGATGAGTAGCTGGTATAAACCAGTAAATGTGATTGATGATGTAGATGCACAAAATGGTAATGCTGCACAGAATTCACAGCAGCAGTCACAAAATATTAGTGGACCTGGAGCGTCCTCTAGCAGTGGTTCACATTCTTCGCCATGGACAGGCAGATTGAGATCAGGAGAATCTTCTCAAAACAATGCAGATAGTGGTATGCAGGTATCACGAAAAGGAAAAGAGAAGGTTGATCAGCCCATGTTTGATGTGAATGCAGGTCACTCTTATGTGGATTGTGAATCCAGTGGCTCAGAACAGAGCATTGATGATGAGTTGGGTATTCCTTCTATTGTTACACGTGGAGTAAGGAAGACCAGGGATGTTTTGAGAGCACCTGGGAGTGAACCTACTTTGCGCATGTCTACGAGAGCTAGGTATCCTGTGGATAGGCTGAAATATGATGGATTTACAGCCATTCACTATGCATATATGGTCAAAGTGATACAGGAACCAGAACCCACTTCTTTTGAGCAAGCCATGGGAAAAGAAAAATGGGAGAAAGCCATGGATGAAGAAATGGATGCCTTGGAAGCAAATGCTACATGGGAATTGGTACCTTTGCCTAAAGGTAAGAATGTAATTGGCTGTAAGTGGGTTTATAAGGTGAAGCACAATGCAGATGGTTCTGTGAATAGATACAAGGCAAGGTTAGTAGTCAAGGGGTATGCACAAACATATGGCATTGATTATGAAGAAACATTCCGTCCGGTTGCAAGGATGGCAACCGTAAGAGCAGTCATTGCTATGGCTGCATCAAAGGGATGGTCTTTACATCAAATGGATGTAAAGAATGCCTTCTTACATGGTGATTTGAAAGAAGATGTCTATATGGAGCAGCCACTAGGTTATGTGCATGCTGTTCATCCTGAGTTTGTTTGCAGGTTGAAGAAAGCCTTGTATGGCTTGAAGCAAGCACCTAGAGCATGGTCTGACAAGATAGGACAGTATCTTGTCACTATTGGCTTTCAGATTTCCAAGGCAGATATGTGAGAAAAACAGAGAAAGGTATTATGCTACTTGTCATTTATGTTGATGATTTTATTATGACAGGTGACAGTGATGAAGATATCCTTCATGTGAAAATGCTATTGAAGCAGAAGTTTGAGATGAAGGATTTGGAAGAGCTGCGTTATTTCTTGGGCATTGAGGTGATTAGATCACCAAGTGGGATACAGCTCTTGCAGAGGCAGTATGGATTGGACATGCTGTTCAAATATGGGATGACAGGCTGTAAGCCTATTTCAGTTCCTTTGGAGCAGAATGTGAAGCTGGGCGCAGATGCAGGTGAGCTTTTGGAAGACCCTACTATGTACAGACGCATAGTAGGAAGTTTGATTCATATGACTATTACCACGCCAGATTTGAGCTATGTTGTTGGATTGGTAAGTCAGTTTATGCAGGCTCCAAGAAAACCGCATTTGGATGCGGCTAGACGCATACTCAGGTATGTGAAGTCCACATTGCAGTATGGACTATTTTATGAGACTGGGGTTCAGATACAGTTGCATGGATACACTGATGCTGATTGGGCTGATAGTATTTCTGATAGCCGATCTACCAGTGGATATGTGTTCTCTTTTGGGAGTGCTGCAGTCACTTGGAGCAGCAAGAAACAGCCTACAGTTGCCTTGTCGAGCACAAAGGCTGAGTACAGGGGTGCAGCAATGGCTGCATGTGAGGTAGCTTGGTTGCATAAGCTACTTTATAATATGCATCAGTCTACAGATGGGTCAGTTGTCATTTATTGTGACAACATGAGTAGTATACACTTGGCAAATAACCCAGTCTATCATGCTAGAACAAAGCACATTGAGGTGCATTATCACTATGTGCGAGAGAGGGTTTTACTAGGTCTTATTGATCTAGTTTATGTTAGCACAGAGGATCAGGTAGCTGACATATTCACGAAGGCATTGGGCGCAAAGAAGCTGCGCAAGTTTAGAGACCGGCTTGGTGTGCAGGAATTGGGATTGAGCTCGAGGGGGAGTGTTGAGATATCGAGCTCCACTCGTGATACGCCAGGGTGACCGTTGTGTATTTATGTCACCAACTTGTCAGTTGCAGATGCGGTTGGTACACCGCCCATGAATAATAGCTACATGACAGCTATCCTTATCTACTCTAGTTCGTGGCTCAGTTAGTATGCCACCTTAGTTAGTTGAGTTTGGTTTGAGACCCATATATAGGGTTCTTCTATTTCTTTGTATGAGAGTTCTTTTGGCTTACACAACTAAGAAGAGGAAAACTGCTTTCAGCCTCCACTCTTGTGTGTATTCCCCCATTGTGCAAGCAAGAAAGCTACAAGTGAGACTCCTTCCTTCTCTCCCACAATCTTGACACCCAAGACATACTGAACTTGTCACCCCCATTCTTGGCAAACTTTGTATGCATATTCATAGCTATGTGGACACAGATGAGTTCCATATTATGCCTCTAGAGGGCTTTGATGTTCTGTTGGGTATCCTATGGTGCCACAGGAAGCATGCTATCTTGGATACTTACAATAGAACGATTACTCTTGTACATAGGAGCAAGACTCATGTGTTAAATGTGAAGCTTAAAGGAGAGTCTATCCCTGTTGTTTCTGCTTCTGCAATTACTTATGTAATGAAAAATCATATTTCTGCGTACTTGGTTTTTGCAAAGCAAGTTAATGAAGTTGACGGTAATGTGTCTACACTAGATGAAAGTAGAAGGGCTTTCTTGGATAAATTCAGTGACTGTTTCTCAAATTCGTTACCAGGAGAGTTACCCCCTAAGATGCCTGAAGATCATACCATAGAACTTATTCCAGGGACTAGTCCGCCCAATAGGCCACTGTACAGGGTCAGTGCAGCGCAGAGCAGAAAGAGATTATGACACAGGTTAATGAGCTTTTAGAGAAATGACTAATTCAGCCCAATAGTTCTCCCTTTTGTTCACCTGTGTTGCTAGTTCAGAAAAAGGACGGCTCTTGGTGAATGTGTATTGACTACAGAGCCTTAAATAAGAACATGATCAAGAATAGGTTTCCGATTCTGAGGATACATGACATTCTTGATTGATTACAGGGAGCATGAATGTTTAGCAGGATAGATTTAAAAAGTGGATACCATCATATCGGAATTAGGCCAAAGGATATCCATACAACTGCTTTTAGAACGACATTTAGTCTCTATGAATTTTTAGTCATGCCATTTGGATTGACCAATGCTCCTGCTACGTTTAACAGGATGATGGATAGAATTTTCCGCCCTTATCGAAGTTTCATTGGCACATTCTTTGATGATATGATTATCTTTTCAAAGAATGAAGAGGAGCATAGAGAACACCTAGTTGCAGTCTTTAATGAGCTTAAGCGTAACAGATTGCTCATTAATGGTAAGAAGAGTGAATTCTTTTTGGAAGAGATTCACTTCCTTGGGCACATAGTTTCTAAAGATAGTGTGAAGATGGATCTTGCAAAGATAGAAGCAATTGTCTCTTGGCCAGACTTGAAAACTGTTCATGATGTCCACAGTTTTCTTGGCCTATGCTCTTACTACAGAAGATTTGTAAGACACTTTGCAGAGATTGCTTCTCCTTTTCATACGCCTGAAAAGAAGGATGTCAAATGGCAATGGACTGACAAAGAGAAATCATCATTTAGATGTTTGAAGGGAAAAATGACTACAGATCCGGTACTTATTTTGCCAAATCTGTCTAAGCCATTTGTAGTGCAGTGTGATGCATGTGGAAATAGCATTGGTGCTATATTAATGCAGAATGGCCGAGTTGTGGCATACGAGAGTAGAGTACTTTCTGTTTTGCTGAAAGGACTTAGCAAATTTATGAGCAAGAATTATTGGTTGTGATCCATGTGTTGAGATATCGAGCTCCACTCGTGATATGCCAAGGTGACCGTTGTGCATTTATGTCACCGAATTGTTAGTTGCAGATGCGGTTGGTACACCGCCCATGAATAATAGCTAGATGACAGCTATCCTTATCTACTCTAGTTCGTGGCTCAGTTAGAATGCCACCTTAGTTAGTTGAGTTTGGTTTGAGACCCATATATAGGGTTCTTCTATTTCTATGTACTAGAGTTATTTTTGGCTTACACAACTAAGAAGAGAAAAACTGTTTTCAACCTCCACTTGTGTGTGTATTCCCCCATTGTGCAAGCAAGAAAGCTACAAGTGAGACTCCTTCCTTCTCTCCCACAATCTTGACATGGTATCAGAGCCTTGTTCGTGGTAAGGATCTCAAGAAAGCAAACCAAGTTCGCGGTGTTCTGGTAAGAGGACCAGTGTTGCTTTCATTTTTCTATTTTGGGAGCAAGTCTCTGCAGGTAGCACAACCGGAAAGTGCAAGAGTGCATTGTCTCAGATTGAGACGCCCTTCGCGGTGTAGCAAGAGGGCAATATATGCTGCGGGTAAGGGCTTTAGCCCTTGGTTGCCCTGTTTTTTTTATTCGAGGGCATTTCGAGGCCTAATTTGGAGGCGGAAGTTTTTCGCATGCACTCAAGAAAAGGCCTTGTTTTCTGCTGTGCGACCACTGTTCTATAGGTCGATGAAAAGTTACTGTAGAAATTGCATCGTATGCCTGTGCGCAGAGACATTGGGAGTTACAGAATCATCCTTGTTGCCTGTTGATGCAAAATCGTCACTAGGAAGAGACTGTGTGGTCAAATACCACTTTCGTCAATTTTGCAGATTTGCCGTTGTGAGGCTGAAGCTATGTTTTTTGCAGTGACAGAATTTTTTGCAGCGTTCTGTAATGGCGTCTGATTCTCTTTCACAAATTGTCACTGAAAAGCTTGACAATAACAACTTCCAAGCATGGAAGTTTAGAATGACGAATTTCCTTATGGGAAAAGGATATTGGGAATTCATTGCAGGAAATGAAGAAGAACCAGTTCTTCCTGATGTTCCCAATCAACAGCAAATGCAAGCATTTAAAGAATGGCATAAGAGAGCCAGAAAAGTTATGTACTAGCTGTCTATCAGTATTTCAGACTCTATGATTATGCATATTCAGGATGCAAGTACGCCAAAGGAGGCATGGGATACTTTGTCAAAAATGTATAGCACAAATACGCAAGCCAGAAAAATGCAGCTCAAGCAAGAGTTGCATAATGTGCAAAGAGAAAATATGAGCATTAATGACTACCACATGAAGGTGAAGAAGATTGTAGATGCACTTGCTTCCATTGGGTCGCCAATGGAAGATGATGATTTAGTTTCTGTGACCTTGAATGGTCTAGGAAAGGATTATGCACAGTTCCGAACATCCATTTCCGTCCGTGAAAGATTTCCTGATTTTGAGGAGTTGATTGCTCTTCTAATTTCTGAGGAGCAGAGAAATGATGGTGCATCTTCTTCAGGAGGAACTTCAAAAGAAGCTGTCTTCTACTCAAATGCTGCAAGAGGTAGAGGCAGAGGTAGAGGAGGCCCATCTGGAGGCCGTGGTAGAAATCAGAATATGCAATAAACTCAAGAAAACCAATCCTATGGAGGAGGACGTGGTAACTCTAGAGGCAGGGGGAGCCAAAGAGGTCGTGGTGGTTGGAAAAGAGGCTAAAATGCAAACAGCAATGTTGAATGCTACTACTGTGGTAAAATGGGTCATATGGCTAAAGACTGCTATAAAAATCAGAATGACATCATGAATGGAAAATTGCAACAAGGGAATTATGCATCTTCTAGTAGACAGGGTGATGACAGAAATGAGCATTTGTTTATAGTGCAACACATGACCAATTTTGTGACAAGTGCAGAAGAAAGCAACGATGTGTGGTATGTTGGCTCAGGTGCATCAAACCACATGACAGGTCATGTAGAATGGATGCAGGATGCAAGGAAAATGGAAAAACCAGGATTTGTGGAGACTGGTGGTGATACTGCACATCCTATTGTGCAAATTGGAAAATTTCATTTGTCTATGCAGGATGGAAAAAAGAAATATATGTCGGATGTATTTCACGTCCCAAATATCACCAAGAACCTGGTTTCTGTTAGCCAAATGGTTGAGCAGGGCTTGCAGGTCAGATTTAATTCTCATGGATGCTTTGTTGAGGATATGAAAAATAAAGGTCGCTTGATAGCAAAAGGAAAGAAGAAGGGCAGAATGTTTACGTTGGATGCAGACATCCCTGAATTGAGTGCAGCAATGTTTGACATGGGACCGCGTGTAGTTGCAGATATTGATATCTAGCATAAACGCATTGGTCATGTTAATATACAACGACTTAAATCAATGCAAGCCCAAAATATTATTGCAGGATTGCCTAAATTCAAGGTTGCAAAAATGCATAAGGTATGTGAAGCCTGTCAATTTGGAAAACATGCAAGGAAACCATTTCCTAGACATGTTCAAGAGAGTAAGAAGCCATTGGAATTAATCCACTCTGATGTGTGGACTACTAAAGTTGCATCTATTGGAGGCTGTCATTATTTTGTCACTTTTATTGATGACTATAGCAGAAAAGTTTGGGTGTATTTTATGAAAAAGAAAAGTGAAGTTTTTGGGTATTTCAAAACTCTTAAAGCTATGGTTGAAAAAGAAACAGGCCTACAAATAAAATGCCTAAGGTCAAATGGAGGGGGAGAGTACCTCTCAAATGAGTTTGCAAGGTTCTTGCAAGAGCATGGCATAAAGCAGCAATATTCATGTAGTCATACCCCACAGCAAAATGGAATTGCAGAAAGAAAAAATAGGCATAATGGAGAGGTATCTCGTGCCATGCTCAATGAAAAAGACCTACCAGATTTTTACTGGGCTGAGGCAGTTGCTACAGCAGTCTACATAATGAACAGGACTCCCACTGCAGCAATACATGGCATGACTCCAGAGGAGAGGTATACTGGTAGAAAACCAGATAATTCTCATTTAAAAAAATTTTGTTCCATTGCCTATGTTCATGTGCCATATGAGTTAAGATCCAAGTTGGATCCAAAAGCTAATATGTGCATCTTTATTGGTTACTCTCTGCAGCAAAAAGGGTATAGATGCTATAACCCTTCTACTCGTAAGTTTACAGTCAGCAGAGATGTTTTTTATGAGATGAGTAGCTGGTATAAACCAGTAAATGTGATTGATGATGTAGATGCACAAAATGGTAATGCTGCACAGAATTCACAGCAGCAGTCACAAAATATTAGTGGACCTGGAGCGTCCTCTAGCAGTGGTTCACATTCTTCGCCATGGACAGGCAGATTGAGATCAGGAGAATCTTCTCAAAGCAATGCAAATAGTGGTATGCAGGTATCACGAAAAGGAAAAGAGAAGGTTGATCAGCCCATGTTTGATGTGAATGCAGGTCACTCTTATGTGGATTGTGAATCCAGTGGCTCAGAACAGAGCATTGATGATGAGTTGGGTATTCCTTCTATTGTTACAGCTGGAGTAAGGAAGACCAGGGATGTTTTGAGAACACCTGGGAGTGAACCTACTTTGCGCAGGTCTACCAGAGCTAGGTATCCTGTGGATAGGCTAAAATATGATGGATTTACAGCCATTCACTATGCATATATGGTCAAAGTGATACAGGAACCAGAACCCACTTCTTTTGAGCAAGCCATGGGAAAAGAAAAATGGGAGAAAGCCATGGATGAAGAAATGGATGCCTTGGAAGCAAATGCTACATGGGAATTGGTACCTTTGCCTAAAGGTAAGAATGCAATTGGCTGTAAGTGGGTTTATAAGGTAAAACACAATGCAGATGGTTCTGTGAATAGATACAAGGAAAGATTAGTAGTCAAGGGGTATGCACAAACATATGGCATTGATTATGAAGAAACATTCAGTCCGGTTGCAAGGATGGCAACTGTAAAAGCAGTCATTGCTATGGCTGCATCAAAGGGATGGTCTCTACATCAGATGGATGTAAAGAATGCCTTCTTGCATGGTGATTTGCAAGAAGAGGTCTATATGGAGCAGCCACCAACTTATGTGCATGTTGTTCATCCTGAGTTTGTTTGCAGGTTGAAGAAAGCCTTGTATGGCTTGAAGCAAGCACCTAGAGCATGGTCTGACAAGATAGGACAGTATCTTGTCACTATTGGCTTTCAGATTTCCAAGGCAGATTTCTCACTTTATGTGAGAAAAATAGAGAAATGTATTATACTACTTGTCATTTATGTTGATGATTTGATTATGACAGGTGACAGTGATGAAGATATCCTTCATGTGAAAATACTATTGAAGCAGAAGTTTGAGATGAAGGATTTGGGAGAGCTGCGTTATTTCTTGGGCATTGAGGTGATTAGATCACCAAGTGGGATACGGCTCTTGCAGAGGCAGTATGGATTGGACATGCTGTCCAAATATGGGATGACAGGCTGTAAGCCTATTTTAGTTCCTTTGGAGCAAAATGTGAAGCTGGGCGCAGATGCAGGTGAGCTTTTGGAAGACCCTACTATGTAGAGACGCATAGTAGGAAGTTTGATTTATATGACTATTACCAGGCCAGATTTGAGCTATGTTGTTGGATTAGTAAGTTAGTTTATGCAGGCTCCAAGGAAACCACATTTGGATTCGGCTAGACACATACTCAGGTATGTGAAGTCCACATTGTAGTATGGACTACTTTATGAGACTGGGGTTCAGATACAGTTGTATGGATACACTGATGTTGATTGGGCTGATAGTATTTCTGATAGACGATCTACTAGTGGATATGTGTTCTCTTTTGGGAGTGCTGCAGTCACTTGGAGCAGCAAGAAATAACCTACAGTTGCCTTGTCGAGCACAGAGGCTGAGTACAGGGGTGCAGCAATGGCTGCATGTGAGGTAGCTTGGTTGCATAAGCTACTTTATGATATGCATCAGTCTACAGATGGGCCAGTTGTCATTTATTGTGACAACATGAGCAGTATACACTTGGCAAATAACCCAGTCTATCATGCTTGAACAAAGCACATTGAGGTGCATTATCACTATGTGCGGGAGAGGGTTTTACTAGGTCTTATTGATCTAGTTTATGTCAGCACAGAGGATTAGGTAGCTGACATATTCACGAAGGCATTGGGCACAGAGAAGCTGTGTAAGTTCAGAGACATGCTTGGTGTGCAGGAATTGGGATTGAGCTCGAGGGGGAATGTTGAGATATCGAGCTCCACTCGTGATATGCCAGGGTGACCATTGTGCATTTATGTCACTGACTTGTTAGTTGCAGATGCGGTTGGTACACCGCCCATGAATAATAGCTAGATGACAGCTATCCTTATCTACTCTAGTTCGTGGCTCAGTTAGAATGTCACCTTAGTTAGTTGAGTTTGGTTTGAGACCCATAGATAGGGTTCTTCTATTTCTATGTACTAGAGTTCTTTTTGGCTTACACAACTAAGAAGAGAAAAGCTGTTTTCAGCCTCCACCTATGTGTGTATTCCCCCATTGTGCAAGCAAGAAAGCTACTAGTGAGACTCCTTCCTTCTCTCCCACAATCTTGACACCATGCACTCTCTAGTTGGAAGCACTATTTGCTTGGTGCTGATTTTGTAGTACAAACGGATCATCAAACACTTAGATACTTTCTCACACATGATAAATTGTCAGAGAAACACGTGTTGGGCAAATTTCCTATCTATGTTTCATTTTCAAATAGTGCATGTGGAAGGCAAGAAGAATGTAGTTACATATGCTTTATCTCGCAAACCACAGGTGTCAACTATTTCAATTCCTTGCCACCATGAATTGGATGATATGAAAGAGCAGTATGCTTATGATGAAGATTTCTCTGAAATCTATGAACAGTTGATCAATGGCCAACATCGTGATCATTATGTGTTCAAAGAAGGCTTTATCATGATGCATGGAAGACTGTGTTACAAAACAGCTAAGGCCAAAAATTTTATTAAAAAGTCATGCTCCACCATATGCAGGATATCGTGGTATTGATGCTACATTCAAAGCAATAGAGACTTTCTTCTATTGGCCAGCCTTGAGATCTAATATTGATGCATATGTCAGATCTTGCCTTGTATGTCAAAAGGTCAAATTTGATAGACAAAAGGCACTAGGGTTATTGCAACCACTGCCTATTCCAGAAAGGCCATGGGAAAGTATTGCCATGGATTTCATTTTTGATATTCCAAGAACTTCTACAAGGAATGATGGAATCTCGACTATCATTTGCAAATTCAACAAACAGGCACATTTCATTCCTGTAAGGAAAAATATTAAGTCAAAACACATGGTAAAGATATTTATGCAAAATATCTTCAAGTACCATGGAATGCCACGATCAATTGTCAGTGATAGAGACCCAAGAATGACTAGCTTGTTTCGGAAAGCATTGTTTGAAAACATGGGCACTACGCTTAAATTTTCATCTTCTTTCCATCCACAAACTGATGGATAGTCTAAAGAAGCAAATTCGACTGTTTTAGATTTACTGAAGTGTTATGTTTCAGATCATAAGACTTCTTGGGAACACTACTTGCCATTGGTTGAGTATGCATACAATAATACTGTGCACTCATCTACTGGCAAAGCACCATTTGAGATTGTGGAAGGTGGAAAGAAATTGCCTTCCATTTTGCAAACAAAAGATAACATCTTTGAAGCAAATTGTTATGTAAAAGATTGGGAAGAAGCATATAAAAAGGTCAAGTATGCCCTAGAAAAGTCACAAGCTAAACAGAAAAGAGCTACTGATAATCATCGTCAAGAGCTCTTGTTCAAAAAGGATGATTGGGTCTTATTGCATTTTGAAAAGGCACGTTTGAGAAAACAAAAGGGCAAGGAACGTTTGTTTCCAAAGTTGAGTATGCGTTATTATGGCCCTTTTCAAGTCTCAGAGAAGATCAATGACGTAGTATATAGGCTGAAGTTGCCAGAGAATTTGAAAATTCATAATACATTCCATGTGAGCCTATTGAGGCCTTTTATTGGTGAACTGCCAAAAGATTTGGTTCAAGAGGAACAACCTGAAGTAGAGGAATTAGATGACATTCTAGTTCCTGAGCAGATAGATGACATTCTAGTTCCTGAGCAGATCCTAGCACATAAGGATAGGAAAGTGAAAGATAGAGTTATAAGAAGATTTTTGGTAAAGTTCAAGAACTATTCACCAATGGATACCAAATGGATGGAAGAGGCTGAATTGGCAGATTCGCCTCAGTTATTACAACTTTACCGAGAAGCTTTCTTACTGGAATCTACAGTGACTTAGAATGCTTTTTGAAGCAATGTACATTCTCTATTGTACAGTTGAATATTGTATATCATTGAATGAAATCTCAGTGCTTTGAAGTTGTATTTGTTACACTTCAGTTGAATGAATATGCATGTTGTGACACTAATAGTTCGCGCATACGTACTCTCGCCCTGTGTTGGATCCGAAAACATGTATATTAGAAAGACTCCTAATAATCATAGTTGGATACAAGATGTAATCCTCCATCTATGTGAGACTTGAACTTGTGATGACACAAATGGTAGTGGGGAAACTCCTACCATCGCCCCGTGTCATCTATTAGCAAGTGATACATGCGATGGCACTAATAACATGGAGAATCTTGTTATCGCCCTGTGTCATCAGTTAGCATGTGTGGCATGCAATCGAGGTCTCTTGCTTCTTTCAAGAGGGGGGTATGTCACCAGGTGGTGATACTTTTTATAGTTGCTTTTCTTATTTACTTATATAAATATTTTATTTTTCTTTTCTTTTGTTGCTGTTGCTTTTTACCCCCAAAGTTCTCTTGGAATAAGTGGGATCTTTGCATAGCCAGAAGAGGCAGCCATTGGGACAAATTGGATTAATGGTTTGTCTGAGCCTTAGGACCACTTCCATATTAAATGGGCACTGAAGAATAGAATGCCAGTGGTTTGGAATTGCATGCTTAGCCACTAGAGATGATACAAGACAATGAGCCTAGCCAAGATAAAAGATGCACATGTGAGAATGCTCACGAAATAAGTCACTGTAACTGAGCCACATTACACTTTTGATATGGTCGCAATGATAAAAGTTACACAGAACAACTTGAGGAATGCAAGAGTTACCATCCCTAAAATTTAGGGAGTTACTATTTTTGGACCCCAGAATCTGTTCGCATCATTGTCCTCGTTTTTACACGATGATTAATTCTCTGGTCTGTACCAAGGTCAAATTTTGCACCGATCATGGAAATTTTAGACTGGAAGGTTTAAACGAGAAAATTGTTACATGTATGCTATGTGGCACAAATTCCCAAAAGAGAGAGAGAGAGAGAGAGAGAGAGAGAGAGAGCATTTAAAAAAACGTAATAGGCATAAGGGGCAAATGGGAAAATGAAGTTTTGAGGAGCTGAGGACAAATTGCTGCAAGAAAACCAGTCATGGAGAGTACTTCTACGTCTCTAACTTAAGCACAAAGGTAAGGCTTGCTTCCTCTAATCACCTCTCTCTCTATTCTCAGAAAAAATGCTTTGCATGATGGATTGATTCCATTGAAGGTATAATTCTATGTTTTTTTTGCACATGCTGAATCGTAAGGACAGTAAACTCTACTCATGCTGAATAAGAATAGTGAACTCTGCACATGCTAAATCGTAAAACAGTGAACTCTACCCATGCTGAATAAGAACAGTGAACTCTGCTCATGCTGAATCGTAAGAACAGTGAACTCTACACATGCTGAATCATAAGAACAGTGAACCCTACTCATGCTGAATAAGAACAGCTGAGATTTACTTAGAAGAGATGAAAACAACCTGTTCACAGGTCATGTATTTTGGAACATTACCATTTTTGTAATTTTCTATCTTTTAATTGATAAAGAAATACCTAGAGGGGCGCTGGTCTTCGGGGCCAATCTGGTGTTAAGCGAGGGAGAGAGGTCTCTGTTTATGTGTGTATGTAAAGTTCATGTGTTAATTGAAGGAACTATCGTTTTATGTGAGTCATAGACCGGTTGCACTCTAACTCCAAAAAGCAGCTTGCTAGGGCTTCCTCCACTCATCCCAAACCTCTTTAATTGATGGAGGTAATTAAAATCTAAAATCTATATTGACTCTAAAAATGCAACATTTTCTCATTTCTAAACAACAAATCCTGCACAAAAACAACAAAACTGCTTCTTTTCCCACACATCACTACTTGCTTTAGCCTTGTGCCTATGCATAACCCTCATGCTCGCCCTCGAACGCTGAAAATGCAACCTTGATGTCAAACTAAAACCTGCTTTTCACATCTACCAACAATCAGTCAGCCCTTCAACATTGCTCTGATACCATGTCAAAGTGAAGCCAATATGGAAGCCTATAACCAAACTAAGAAAGTAAACATGGAGAGAGAGAGAGAGAGAGAGAGAGAGAGAGAGAGAGAGAGGAGTAGAATAGAGTAGAAAGCTACTATCTCTCTCTCTCTTTGAGCAGAGAATGAATGTTGAATATTGAAGGCAGATATAACCAAGGGCTGTGTGAGTATCTTTGAACCTGCAGAAAACTCAATTGTGTGGAGGCCAGCCTATTTAGGCTGAAAAAGATAATAGAAAATGATCAGGTCAGCCAATAAAACCTGGCTGATTGCTGCTGTGATCAGGCTAACTGCAATGAACACTGAAATAATAAAAATGTTGCCATGAAAATGCTGCCTGCCACATGGCAAAACTGCACACCCTGAAAAACCTGCCCAAATCGCTACTCAAAATGCTGGCAACTGCAAAACTGCACTTGACCTGCTCCTGAAAATGGCACAACTGCATAAACTGCCCTAATCTGCCCTCTACATGCTTGTGCCTGTCCTGGAGGTGACCAAATCTCTAACAGATGTACTAGGCCTTCAGCCCCCAAAGCCAATAGTTAGTATCAATCAACTTCTTCAGGTAGGTTGGGGAACATGGATGCACTCTATTGATGCAAACATAGAGAAGTTAGGCTCATCCCACACAGCCACTGAGATAGCAGATGCTTCATCAACAATAGATGTCATGGCTAAAACTCAAACAATACCTTCTCAAAACTACATGAACATAGAGTATGGCTGCTACAAAATGGCCAAGCTGCTGTGGACAGCTGTCCAACCTATATCTAGTTGAGGTAGCTGTTCCCAAACTGCAACAGGGCAGCTGAACTCCTGTAAGGCCAAAATGCAAAACCAGCACCATCAAATCAGAGGAGACATGTCCCAAACTGTCAGAGTATGCCCATCAAGCTAAATATGCAACAGGGATAGCTTCATCAAGGCTGAAATGCTGTTAAGCATGGCCAAAACAGATGGAGAATTACCAATAAGGGCAGAAGTGTCAGTAGGAAGCAAAAAATGCAACTGTAGAGGGGTGCACCAAGCTGAAACAAAGCGTGACTGGAAAAAACACAATTTTGCAGGCTGAAGGCTGCTGAGAGTGTGCAAACTGGAATGGTAGGGAGAGAGTATGACTAAAAAAGACGGTCACGCAACTGACAAGTTGTCCCATATACAAATAAATGACCGCTGCACAACAAGGCCCAAAATGACATGGAGAAGCCCAAAAAAAACACAGCCCAAGTAAAGGAAAGCTAGAACCAAACTGAAGAGAATGATCACAGCTGAACAGACTCCTAATTTCCCTGACTGTCACAACCAAGTGATGACCATGATCCCTAATGCCTCTAGCTAGTGTCATGTTCAAGTTTCATGAAAGAAGTGTTCTACCAACTATGGCATTGAAGAAATTGAACTTCCTCTTGACTTTTGTCAAAGTTGGAGATAGTACATTGCATTGCCACACAAACATGGGTATGGAAGCAGATCACGCAAAGAACCACCACCCTAAGCAGAAACTCAGCTTGTAATATTTTACCAGTTCCGGACGTTAACAATAATAAGTGATATGTAAAATTGCTCCAACAAAAACCACAATGTATTGCATACAATAGAACATTCTACAATGCCTTCCTTTAGCTGATGTCCGTTCAAGTTCTGAGAGAAAGGAAACTGAAATTATCTCAACCCTTCCTCAACTTTGGAGCCAGTCACAGATAGATTCATCTATTAAGAATTAGACCTCTTGAACACTTTGAAATAACACAGAGACACACTCCTGAACACTTCTATGTAAAAGCATGCAGTTATACTCTGTAACAAAGAGAGGCAAATAAATGGTAGAGATAGTGCATGTACAATTGGCATTTGCTGGTTAATCCAAAATACATGTTCTGCTTATAGCGTCAATAATTGGAAAGGTTGAAGGTACAGCTGCCCAGTCAAGCTGCAAAGCATTTCATGGCTCCTCTTTGCAATGAGGGGCATAATCCCAGCTCCAAGCACAAGAGCAGAGAGGTGTAGAGCTTGCAATACTGTCTTGGATTCACAGAAATACAGTGCCCCACGCAAACAAATGTGGGTATGCAGGAGGGTCTCACGCGATGCAAATGCAAGAAAGAAAGCTGCAGCTGGTTGCAAATATGGATCCATCTGTAATGAAAATGTAGTACTACTGTTGAGGTTGATAGAAGCGCTCAAGATGATCATGCCAAGAAAAAGACCCAATGGTGCCGACAGAAAGCTGCATGTAATCCCAAACAGCCTAGTAGGTCTCCATGAACTCACCTGTGTAGAATCGGGAATAAAGTAAACAATCAAGTTTCATGAAAGAAGTGTTCTACCAACTATGGCATTGAAGAAATTGAACTTCCTCTTGACTTTTGTCAAAGTTGGAGATAGTACATTGCATTGCCACACAAACATGGGTATGGAAGCAGATCACGCAAAGAACCACCACCCTAAGCAGAAACTCAGCTTGTAATATTTTACCAGTTCCGGACGTTAACAATAATAAGTGATGTGTAAAATTGCTCCAACAAAAACCACAATGTATTGCATACAATAGAACATTCTACAATGCCTTCCTTTAGCTGATGTCCGTTCAAGTTCTGAGAGAAAGGAAACTGAAATTATCTCAACCCTTCCTCAACTTTGGAGCCAGTCACAGATAGATTCATCTATTAAGAATTAGACCTCTTGAACACTTTGAAATAACACAGAGACACACTCCTTAACACTTCTATGTAAAAGCATGCAGTTATACTCTGTAACAAAGAGAGGCAAATAAATGGTAGAGATAGGGCATGTACAATTGGCATTTGCTGGTTAATGCAAAATACATGTTCTGCTTATAGCGTCAATAATTGGAAGGTTGAAGGTACAGCTGCCCAGTCAAGCTGCAAAGCATTTCATGGCTCCTCTTTGCAATGAGGGGCATAATCCCAGCTCCAAGCACAAGAGCAGAGAGGTGTAGAGCTTGCAATACTGTCTTGGATTCACAGAAATACAGTGCCCCACGCAAACAAATGTGGGTATGCAGGAGGGTCTCACGCGATGCAAATGCAAGAAAGAAAGCTGCAGCTGGTTGCAAATATGGATCCATCTGTAATGAAAATGTAGTACTACTGTTGAGGTTGATAGAAGCGCTCAAGATGATCATGCCAAGAAAAAGACCCAATGGTGCCGACAGAAAGCTGCATGTAATCCCAAACAGCCTAGTAGATCTCCATGAACTCACCTGTGTAGAATCGGGAATAAAGTAAACAATCAAGTTTCATGAAAGAAGTGTTCTACCAACTATGGCATTGAAGAAATTGAACTTCCTCTTGACTTTTGTCAAAGTTGGAGATAGCACATTGCATTGCCACACAAACATGGGTATGGAAGCAGATCACGCAAAGAACCACCACCCTAAGCAGAAACTCAGCTTGTAATATTTTACAAGTTCCGGACGTTAACAATAATAAGTGATGTGTAAAATTGCTCCAACAAAAACCACAATGTATTGCATACAATAGAACATTCTACAATGCCTTCCTTTAGCTGATGTCCGTTCAAGTTCTGAGAGAAAGGAAACTGAAATTATCTCAACCCTTCCTCAACTTTGGAGTCAGTCACAGATAGATTCATCTATTAAGAATTAGACCTCTTGAACACTTTGAAATAACACAGAGACACACTCCTGAACACTTCTATGTAAAAGCATGCAGTTATACTCTGTAACAAAGAGAGGCAAATAAATGGTAGAGATAGGGCATGTACAATTGGCATTTGCTGGTTAATCCAAAATACATGTTCTGCTTATAGCGTCAATAATTGGAAAGGTTGAAGGTACAGCTGCCCAGTCAAGCTGCAAAGCATTTCATGGCTCCTCTTTGCAATGAGGGGCATAATCCCAGCTCCAAGCACAAGAGCAGAGAGGTGTAGAGCTTGCAATACTGTTTTGGATTCACAGAAATACAGTGCCCCACGCAAACAAATGTGGGTATGCAGGAGGGTCTCACACGATGCAAATGCAAGAAAGAAAGCTGCAGCTGGTTGCAAATATGGATCCATCTGTAATGAAAATGTAGTACTACTGTTGAGGTTGATAGAAGCGCTCAAGATGATCATGCCAAGAAAAAGACCCAATGGTGCCGACAGAAAGCTGCATGTAATCCCAAACAGCCTAGTAGATCTCCATGAACTCACCTGTGTAGAATCGGGAATAAAGTAAACAAACTAGTAAGATTGCCTTTGGGATGATGCAAACATGATAACTAAATACAACACTAAAAATGTAAAATTCATGCTCTGCATTTATATTCTTCTCTCAAGCATGCTGTCAAATCACACAAATGTGCAATTTTAAGAATCTCTTACTCACTTTTCTGACAGATGAGACTGCAGACAACCCCAGAAAGAAGTGCCTTACGGCTAATGCTGCCATCATGGGGCCAATTGAGCATGAATTATGACTAGCACCCAGGAAGATGGCAACAATGGTTGAGTACACTGCACCTGGCCACCAATCCTACACCAAAACAAATACGTTTCTTTTCACACATACTGCTCAAGGGAGGGTTGTTCTGTATCGTAAAAAATTGGTATTCATTCAGCATTGCTAAACTTCTCATAATACAAAAAGGACAGGTACATCAATATGCTTTGAATTAATACACTTTCAACATTGCTAAACTCTCTTGAGTCATACAAACAAAAGTCATGACAACTGAAGCATCTGCTAACCTGATCGCGGATACCACCACCCCTGCAGACAAGAGACTCAAACCAATGGTCTGCATATTCGCCACTGCTTTCTGGCGTCCCAGTAGCACCCTGTAAGTCTTCTAGCTGAAAATCCTGTACATGAGAATCAAATGGTGCATAGCTACCACCATACTCATCAAAGTGATACCTCAATGCTCTCCAATGAGCGAGAAAAAGGAAAAGAGCCACACCGGTGGCTAGAAAACCTGCAAAAGGAAAATGTCTCCACAGGCTCTGTGAGGAGCACGGCCCAAGTGATGCACTGCTGCCGGAAGTATAGCATGGCCAGAGAAACATGAATCCGACAGCCAATGTGAATGCCGATGCAAAAGGCCGGCTGAAAAGCTCAAGAAGGACCCTAAATCTGATAAACAGAGTCCGTGAGGATGTGCTTACAAGGGAAGCACATGCAAACCACAAGCCAGAGGCCCAAGCAAACTGACAGAAGGCGATTGCCACAAGCTTGAGGGCGAGATCAACATCTTGGGGGCAGGCGTAGCTGCAGCAGCTGCGCGTGGCGATGAGCAACACGAGAGGGGGCGCCATAAGGGAGCCTTCTTCTTCTCCTTCTACTTCTGGCCAAGGTGTATGGTCAAAAAATCATATGAGCAACCAGCCCTGTTCTTCTTCCCCTTTTGATATGTATCTTACTGTGGTGATGGAAAGCCGTCCTTTCGACTTGATATGATTAAGGAATCAACGGATTGACCAGCTTCCCTTTCCACTATGTATCTGACTATGGTGATGGAAGGTCAAGGAATCAGATGGGTGGCCAGCTTCCCCTTCCATTATGTATCTGATTATGGGGATGGAAGGGGTTCCTTGGGACTGGATGGAAGGTCATAAGTTGGACTTGCTTCTGCCAGAATATATGCTGAGACAGGTGCATGGGTTCCCAGGTTAGACCCTCCCTGCTTGCTGCTGTTCCATGTCCTCTACCTCTTGGAAAGGGATTTGTGTTGCGTCTCAGGGGAGAGGGACCAAAAAACAGCTGCGGTAAACCTAGGGGACTCGTGTGGCTGGACATCGTCTGATGCCTTTGAGGTGAGAGGAGGATGATCCTCCCCTGCTTAGCTCCTGCAAGCGATTTTGTTGTATCAGAAAATCAAGGGCCTTGACAATTGGGGTATAAAGAAAAGCCCAGGAAGTCACCCGCTCCAGATGTAACGCCCCCCACTCCCCGTCTGTCTTGGGATGTGGGATTGTCTAAGGTCGCATCTGCCCACCAACCTACTCTCATTTCACAAACCAAGACCTACCGTGCAGACAAAACCCAGAACTTAGAAGCCTTCTCTTCACACATGAAATCTTACACAGACATTTGGCACACATACATGGCACCTGCTGAGGAGTAGTAGCTTGATGCTCTTCTTTGCGTAGCGCTAAAAGGCGGTATCGCATGGACATTTGGCACACAGACACACCACCTCACAAGGTAGTAGGTTGATGCTCTTCTTCGCTTAGCTACGTTCTTGTGGGTCCTTGATTAGGTCTCCCGAGTCCCATCATCTATCACTTGCTTTGAAGTTTGTCTTGTCACCTACCTTTGTCTTTTCCTCTTAGGACTCATCTAGGCACCATCTAGCTAGAACAATCTCCAGGTAGAACACACTCTCTTCTAGCTTGTTTGTGGCACAATAGCTTTTTTGTAGGGTTAAAGTTCCCTTGGTCCCAAAGAATCGATGGCCCAAGGTCAAAAGTGAAATTTTGCTCGCCCTTAAGGCCTGTAAGCTAGCTTATAGAACTTTTAAGGTTTTTTGTAATGCCTTAGCAAAGGCCTATGACAACTATGTCTTGAAGAAGCCTCTTAGTAGGCTATGTAAATACCTTTTATTCATAATATTGATATTCTCTGTACATTATTTAAAAAAACATTGTTATAAGCTAGAACAGTTTCTAAGGTAGACTGCTCTTTCTTCCAATTTTTACTAGCATAGGAGCTTACTCATAGTTCACTTTTACTATTAATGGAAGTCATCCCACCCTCACTCAATAACGATAATCTAAACCATCACAAAGATCCTGAATCTCTCTGCAATCTAGGCTAATCAAGTTTATTATAGTGCTTATTCACAAAGAGAATTCATAAGCATTTTTGTTGCTTAGCGGGGAGAGAAGGACAAAGAATATAAACTTACGAGAGAAAGACAACAGAAAAAGGTCTACAGTAATTTTGGAAGAGAAAAGGCAAGAGAAAGTTTGAGATGACCAATTAAGCTCTTTATTTTCTTATGCCTACTATTGAAACATTAAATCTCTTGTTCTTGTAAACCTATTGTCACTTGATAGATTTGTGTATGGATATAGAGCATTAGCATAATGGTCTTCACGGGTGCCACTAGAAGTTGACCTCTTGGTCACCAACTTTGGAGCCTATCATGATCTAAGGTATTAGATGCACTTTGCACCAATTGCAAGTCCACACAAAAGATCACGAAACGTGCAATTTGTGAGAATCTAATCATTCTATTGCAAGACTCAAACAAAAAACATACAACTTCAATTCAAGGAATGGAGTTTCAACTTCAACAAACTACATGCTCCATGCTTCCTAGACTTTTTCTAGGGTTTAAGACTATTTATTTTACAAGTTTAGATTCAAAAGGTAAGATGCACTATTTGGACTTTGCATCAAACATTTCTACCTTTTATGCATGTGAAAAGGAACTTTAGCATGTGTTGAACCCATGTTAGAACAACTTTTGAAGATATGATAGCAAAAGGACATCGACACAATGTGAGGCTTTTGGCTAACATGAAGTATTGACACAATATTAGAAAGTTGCTTCTTATGTAATTTAGAAGGGAAAATGCTCATTTTATTTTCTTCTATAATGTTGAAAGAGAATATCTCCACTGCATTAATAAAGAAGCTTCTAAGTACTCTATATCAAGTGGGAAAAAGAAAGCAAGCTTTAGTCTCCAACTAAAAGTAGTACATGATCAAAGTGCATATCCTTTTTAGTAGGTCCCCCCTTTCCATCACTTTGGATGTAGAAAAGCTTTGCTAGCCTAAGGTGCCTTTTGGAGCCCCCAAATGGAACATGGTATGAAATTATTACGAACTAATGCAATTTGTTTCTAAGCATGAGTTAATATTTCAACCTCCTTGACAAACAAACTAACTGCTCAAAACAATCTTGAGTAACCTAGGTTGTGAAGTCCCACCAATCCCTCAACCTTCAAGTTCAAGTCTTCTACTCCAAATACTATATAATACTCCACTCTTGGAATTGCCCCTTAAAATATGTTTGCCGTGCAATTTTTTGTTTTCGCATTCACTAGCCTTAAGTATTTTCCATCTTGAGAAGTGATAATATACTTCTATATTTTCTTCTAGCACGGAAAATTGTGTCCTTTGTGAGGTGTATAAAGCTTTGGTTTTTTAGTTTAAAGCTCATGAGATAGTTGATTCATCGACATCATGTCAAACACTACTATGTTCATTCTCTGTATTCTACCTTAGAACTACTTAGAGCAATTGATTTGTTTCTTGGTTAACTAGGACACACGTTTATTTCAAGGATATGATTGTAGACCAAATGCACAATAATATGTTATTCTCCTGCTCTAATCTTCAAATAAGACATATTTCTTGGTTAACTAAGACACGCCACTTTTCCTAATAGTCATCTTGGGCCCATCATATCACAAAGGATGATAGTTGAATTTTGATATTTCTATACATTCTACCTTAGAACTACTTAGAGCAATTGGTTTGTTTCTTGATTAACTAAGACACACGTGCATTTTAGGGATATGATTGTGGACCAAACACAAAAAATTGTTATTTTCCAACTCTAGTCTTGAAATAACATATATTTCCTTGTTAATTAAGACACACATGCATTTAGAATCCAAAGCAGAGTCATATTGTGATTTTCCTAATAGTCATCTCCTACCCATCATATCACAAATGACATTTGTTGAAATGCAATATCTCTATACTAAACTATTTGATGATTAATTGTAACTATTCCATGGATAGAATGGCAAATCCCATTATTTTAGTGAATTTCAAGTAGATAAGCTTTGGCTACTACCCATAGCAAACACATCACCAATTGTTTAGCATTTTAGGGATAGAATTATAGACCGAATGCACAAAAATCGGTTATTTTCTAGCTCTAGTCTCGAAATAAGATATATCATGCTTGTAAAACATGTTATTTAATCCTATTAGGGGATTTTAAGTTCTTATCTTAAAATAGCTTTCCAATCATATTTAGTATGTTTTGGGTGGGGGGGGAAGGTCTTAACTTAAAATAATTTATTGATCATCTTAGAATAGTTTTTAAATCATCTTTAGTATGTTTTCCTTATGCTTCTTCAATAACAACATTTCCATAAGTTATGTGTTATTCCTATGTATCCAACAAGTATTTCAACTTCCCATATATTCTTACAAATCTATGAGGTACTTCCACATCTAAAATTTGCAAATAACCTCTTTATGACAACTATCCTACTCTCGACATTATGTTGTCAACATACATCGCTAAGAAATCAACTTTCCTCTTGTTTGCCA
The DNA here is from genome assembly GCF_053477565.2 of Lygodium microphyllum. Classification (NCBI taxonomy): domain Eukaryota; kingdom Viridiplantae; phylum Streptophyta; class Polypodiopsida; order Schizaeales; family Lygodiaceae; genus Lygodium; species Lygodium microphyllum. Next base: position 91,358,058 of record NC_141141.1, read on the forward strand.
AGTGAGATGTTAGAGAAGCAATATCCATCATTTTAAATATGTTAGCTATTGATAAGTATGTTTCTTCGATGTCTACAATTCCAAATCAGTAAATTATGTGCATTTTTATTGGCCCTATAGGCCTACTTATAAACAATCAATTTCAAGTGTAAGTTCTAAAGTACTAAGTCCCAACTACTATTCTTAAGCATTATGTCAACTTCTTTTGTAATGCCTTTTTCAATTCATCTTTCCTTCTATTTTTCCAAAAGTGAGTAGGCTCTTATATCTCTTCTAGTTTTACCATGTAAACTTATATAGAGAATGTATGATATAATAGAAAGGTGAAAAACCCATTGTGATGCCATGCTCTTATGCATGAGAGGGCCACATGTGTACTATAGTGGCACCAGTCTTTGTTTTTTGAGAGACGTTGATGGGGGGCTATCTAGCATCATCACATGTTTGACATATAGTGGTTCTATTGTGATAAGCACTCTTATCAATTTATCTCTAAGGAACATTTCGACATTGCAAATTTACCAACTTCTCATGAGGGATCTCAAGTAGAACTTCTTATACTTTCATGGGACTTTCACACTTCTTATGTAGTGTTTCAATTTCACAAATCTATTAGCAACCTCATTGTGGTAACTATTCAAATATCAAACCATATTTACATGGGACTTTCACACTTCTTATGTAGTGTTTCAATTTCACAAATCTATTAGCAACCTCATTGTGGCAACTATTCAAATATCAAGCCCTATTTAAGTTATCAACATATGCCACTAAGTTAGCAAATTTCATATTATTTTAAAACACAACATGTTAGTGTTAGCCTTAATATTTAGCCTTTAATGTAACAATCCTTACCAAATTTTTATTCCAAGCTTAAGAGTTTTCTTTTGATGCAAGGCCCCTTTCAAATGTGTAAGCCAATGGGAAATTGACTGCATATCTAGATGGATATATGTTAACATGTTGAATGTAGTACATATGCCAAGAGGCATGATGTTTCCTCGTATCATCATGCGGTTTCATGTATAATCCAATGGCATTCTATTGTATCATTGTATCATTGATCGATAATGTAACTCTAAGCAGTTGGATTCTAAGTATTTCAATATGTACAAGCATTGTTATGTCTATTTTGTGTTATTATCATTTCTTTCACATTTTTGCTCTACCTTTCTCAATAGTGTGAATATTATTTATCTTTATGTTAATAGCTCTAAGATGTTAACACTTGGTGACCATGATTCACTAGAGGTCATACGGCTGCTGCCTTGCTCCTGTAGGTCTGCATTTGCTTGATACACACTCTATAGGTTGCATTCTGCTACCTGCCTACTCCGACTGATGGTTATAGCCCTTGAGATCTATCTCTAGTGGACGTTACACTCATAGTCCTCCCTCAACCCACTCCCAAGAGTGTCATCTGCTGTTGGAGAGCTTCGCCTTTGAGTATCTTATACATTCATTCGTTTACTTTCAGCATTGGTTCCTTTGCTTTAGAGTTATCTTTCTTCTCTGTTTGTGTTTCAGTCATGTTTGTACATTGTGTTTTCTCCATGCAAACCTTAGCATATCTTCAAGGAGGTGGTAGGTAACTAACAATGCTTTTTGGGAGCAAGGATGAACATGTTATCCAATTTGTAGAAGACTTTGAGAAAACATGTTTGATGAGTAGATTGGACAAGGAGAACTAGCTCCAAATCCTTTACAACAAAATCCTTGAGGCAGCTAGAGAATGGCTAGCAATGTATGTGGTCCAACAAGCCACCTAACTAAAGGCCATGGAAGTGGATTATGTGAATGCAAACATGGATTTAATTCAAAGATTTACCAAAACAAAGGATGCAATTACCAATGAGAAGGAATGGAAGATCATCAAGTTGGGACAATTGAATATTGAGTGACCCCCTAGAATTTCTTGTATGCATAGAAAGGCACTAGAATGGTTGCTCTAAAGTGAGCTACCTCCTCCATCAAACAAGTGACATACATGTCAGAGCTCCTAAAGTCCTCATCTAACTCAAACTAAGGCTCACAAGCAAGGGATGACAATCATGATTACTAACACCCCCTCGCAAATCCTGGATGTGGCGGAAGGCCAAAGAAGAAACAGATCCTGGGGTGGCAAGAGGAATGCCAATATAGATTAAGTCCATCATCGTAGACTGACGATAAAGAAGTTCCTCACGACCCTAGGGATCCTCCTTTGAAACACTAGATGCTAGGGAATCCATAGCGGCATCACCAAGATCGTCCCCCTCTAAAAGGGATGGGGGATACAAGGGAACCACTAGAGGAGAGGGCGGAAGACGAAAAGGAACCTATGGAATAGATAGTGCATAAGCGAAAATGGGTGTAGCGACAGCCAACTGCCTCGAAGGACCAACTTGACACAATAATAGCCCCTGTAGAACAATCCTCAATACAAACGGCCTGCTCAATGAAAACAACCAAGGAACAAAGCCTAGTAAGACCATAAACTAAGAGGGGTGGAAAGCCCAAGCTCAAAACATGAAGGACTTGTGAAAGGGAGCTCAACACGCGGTCAGGAAACAAAGGCAAAGTGCCAACACTACTAATAGACACCGATACAATGACACCAACAGTGACTGAACCCTCAAAAGGGTGTAGATCCTACAATGAACCACCTTGTGGATCCATATGACTAGTAGCTCCACTATCAACCAGCCAAGGCCTCTCAAAAGATGAGGAAACCACTGAAGAAGGCTCCTCCAACTGAAGGAACACTAACTCATGGGAATAGAGGTACAAGGGTCGAATGTGTTAGCTCTATCCTTCGCTCCTGGGCGAAGGTGAGGATACTTCTTCCAACATTTCTCCTCTAGATATGTCCCCTTCCCACAGTATGGGCATTGAGGCTTCTCCGAGTAAGAGTCAAAGCCTAAAGAACTCTCTCTGCAGCTAGCCTTCCTTCTCGAATAGGGTAGTTATTCCTGATCAAGCACTTAATTACAACAATCAGTAAATAAACATAACAAAAATACACATTTTACCTTCACGTAGTACATGTCAAACATAACTTATTACAACTTTTGCCTTTGGCATCAAGTATCTTTGAAGTAGACTTCTCCTTCTTGTTCTAGGGGCACTCTCAATCACCACCACGGAAGTGACCAAGCGAAGCAACGGCCCTTCGTGCGATCCTCTTGCGAGTGACCTTGTACTTACCATTTTTATTCTTATGCAACTCTGAAGATGACTAACAAGTTGCTACAAGGGCAGCTAACTTCTTTGACTTAAAGATAGAGACAACTCGATGGAAGCTCCCATCAACTAGTTGCCCCTACTCACAGCCAAAGTATTATTAAAATTCATTGCATACCTATAGACATCCTCGAGCAAATGAAGAGGATTGCGGAGCATCTCATTCTAGTAGTCAAGAGGCAATCCAAAAAGATATTGCATGTAGAGTAGCACTTAAGGATCATCGATGACACCCCGTCCCTCGTCACAGAGGAGATAGGACACGCCCTCCTAGCCCCCTTCACAGAGAAGGAACTAGAGGAGGCTTTCCATACACAGAATGGGCAGAAATGCCCGGGGGAGGATGGCCTCTCTAAGGCTTTCTTCATGGGATGTGGTGAAGGACCCCCTACTGAGGGCTTTCCAGGAGATCTTCACCTCAAGACAGATGCCGGGGAGTCTCTCGGCAAGCCTTATCAGTCTTCTCCCCAACGGGGGAGACCAATTGGAGCTCTCCCAATGGAGACCGATCACCTTATTGTTAGTGGCCTATAAGGCACTGGCAAAGATGATTGGTAGGCGATTACGCCATGTGCTTCCAGATATCATTCATGACGCACAGACAGGCTTTGTCCAGGATAGGAGCATCCTAGACAATGTATTTACATTCTTTGAGGCGACAGAGTGGGCTCAGCATAGTGGGCAGAGACTGGCAATACTACTCTTGGATTTTGAGAAAGCTTATGATAGGGTGGACTGGGATTTCCTAGAGGGCACCATGGTGAAGTTGGGATTCCCACACGCTTGGATTTGCGGGGTCTCCGGCATGTACAGATCAGCCACCAGCAGGGTTTTCATAAGCGAAAGGCGAGGGGAGGAGTTTCGGCTGGAGAGATCGATCCGACAGGGCTGTCCCCTGGCCCCATACCTGTTCCTACTCTTCGCAGAGGCGATGTCTCACTTCCTCAGGTCACATGTGAGCTGACTACGTGGCCTCTGACTTCTAGTGAGAGAGGAGACTGAGTTGTTAGACTCAAAGTACACAGATGACACATGCCTCTACATAGAGGACGATGAGGTGATGCTGGAGAGAATGAGGCTAGCTCTTGATGTGTTCTCCATTGCAGCGGGTGCGAAAATCAACTGGCGAAAGTCGGTTGGTTTCCTCACAGACTCGGACTCTAGCACGGAGTGGGGCTTCCACTTGGGATGTAGATGGGTGAGCAGAGGGTAGACCATTCGATACCTAGGGTTCCAGGTGGGACTTGACATCACTCTTGCCCAGCAGTTTCTTCCTGTCCTAGACTCTATTTGGAGGAAATTGACCTACTGGAGCACAGTTCGCCTCTCACCAGCCGGTCGAGCCCTGATGGTTAACCAGGTCCTCTTAGCGACGGCCTGGTACATCACCTCGTGTTGGTGCTTCTCCTCATCGTGCATAGGGCAACTTCACCGCCTAGTGTGGAATTTCCTTTAGTCTGGGTCTGATGGCTCCAGGGACTCCAGGGCCAAGTTGGCGTGGGCGACCATCATACGACATCGATTAGAGGGAGGGCTTGGGATCATAGACCCATAATATCATAGTATGGCCCTCTTGGACAAGCTAGTTGTCTACGGTCTCACACTAGGCGGGCAGACCTGGAAGGTCTTACTGCAGGAGGGCCTTTATGACTGTAAACCGAGGCTTGGCAATGAGTGGAGGCCGTCCATGAGATGGATCTTCACTTCAGCCCATATCACCCCCCCGATCACCTTTCCTACGGAGTCTACTCCGCGTGTGGCAGGGCCTCCATAAGGTCCTAATCCAGAGCCCCCCAGGTTGCTAGGAGAAAATAGACCGTCAGTCGGTGATCTGGAACCTCCATGTCAAAGCTAGGGAAGGGGCACAGATAGGTGAGAGCCCCCACATCTAGTGGGCTAGGTGGGAGGCTGACCCGGCTTGTTCCATCAGGACATGGCGAGAGGTGTATAGGATGGCGGACGAGGAGATGCTGCAACGAGTATCAGGGTGCACGAGAGGAGTGGAGTTGAGGAGAAGAGATATAGACGCAGCAATACCTCTGGAGTGGCTTGCCCTCCCTGATACGAGAGCCGATAAAGGCTGGGGAGGTATGGGGAGCTAGGTTCTCTCCAGCAGGCATCCCTCTTCAGGTGGCAGGTAGAGTGGGTGGCGCCCCCAGGGGACCTTCTTTGCCATTCAGGAGGGGGGATTGTCTGGCCCTTGATAGAGGGCAACAGGATGAGGGGATTGCCACCCTTTCATGGAGGAGGATTCGGGTGGTGGGTCTTCAGGGGAAGACTTGGCGGCTCGACCCCCATCTTTTCTGGAAGGAGCTCAAGGAGTGGTGCCTTTGGATATGGGAGGGTAGACCACTGGATGAGCTGGAGTGGGATCCAGGAGAGTGGCTATGGCCTGCCTCTGCAGTCACCAAAAAGTTGTTGAGATATAGAGCTCCACTCGTGATATGCCAAAGTGACCGTTGTGCATTTATGTCACTGACTTGTCAGTTGCAGATGCGGTTGGTACACCGCCCATGAATAATAGCTAAATGACAGATATCCTTATCTACTCTAGTTCGTGGCTCAGTTAGTATGCTACCTTAGTTAGTTGAGTTTGGTTTGAGACCCATATATAGGGTTCTTTTATTTCTTTGTACTTGAGTTCTTTTTGGCTTACACAACTAAGAAGAGGAAAACTATTTTTCAGCCTCTACCTTTGTGTGTATTCCCCCATTGTGCAAGCAAGAAAGCTACAAGTGAGACTCCTTCCTTCTCTCCCACAATCTTGACATGGTATCAGAGCCTTGTTCGTGGTAAGGAGCTCAAGAAAGCAAACCAAGTTCGCGATGTTCTGGTAAGAGGACCAGTGTTGCTTTCATTTTTCTGTTTTGGGAGCAAGTCTCTACAGGTAGCACAGCCGGAAAGTGCAAGAGTGCATTGTCTCAAATTGAGACGCCCTTCGCGGTGTAGCAAGAGGACAGTATATGCTGCGGACGAGGGCCTTAGCCTTTTCTTGCCTTGTTTTTTTGATTCGAGGCCATTTCGGGGCCTGTTTTGGAGGCGGAAGTTTTTCACACGCACTTAGGAAAAGGCCCAGTTTTTTGCTGTGTGACCACTGTTCTACAGGTCGGTGAAAAGTTACCATAGAAATTGCATCGTATGCCTGTGCGTAGAGACATTGGGAGTTATAGAATCATCCTTGTTGCCTGTTGATGCAAAATCGTCACTAGGAAGTGACTGTGTGGTCAAATACCACTTTCTCAGTTTTGCAGATTTGCCCTTGTGAGGCTGAAGTTGTGTTCTTTGTAGTGACAGAATTTTTTGCAGTGTTCTGTAATGGCGTCTGATTCTCTTTCACAGATTGTCACTGAAAAGCTTGACAAGAACAACTTCCAAGCATGGAAGTTTAGAATGACGAATTTCCTTACGGGAAAAGGATATTGGGAATTCGTTGCAGGAAATGAAGAAGAACCAGTTCTTCCTAATGTTCCCAATCAACAGCAAATGCAGGCATTTAAAGCATGGCATGAGAGAGCCACGAAAGTTATGTACTGGCTGTCTATCAGCATTTTAGACTCTATGATTGTGCATATTCAAGATACAAGTACGCCAAAGGAGGCATGGGATACTTTGTCAAAAATATATAGCACAAATACGGAAGCCAGGAAAACGTAGCTCAAGCAAAAGTTGCACAATGTGCAAAGAGAAAGTATGAGCATCAATGACTACCACATGAAGGTGAAGAAGATTGCAGATGCACTTGCTTCCATTGGGTCGCCAGTGGAAGATGATGATTTAGTTTTTGTGACCTTGAATGGTCTAGGAAAGGATTATGCACAGTTTCGAACATCCATTTCCGTCCGTGAAAGATTTCCTGATTTTGAGGAGTTGATTGCTCTTCTAATTTCTAAGGAGCAGAGAAATGGTGGTGCATCTTCTTCAGGAGGAACTTCAAAAGAAGCTATCTTCTACTCAAATGCTGGAAGAGGTAGAGGCAGAGGTAGAGGAGGCCGATCTGGAGGCTGTGGTAGAAATCAGAATATGCAGCAAACTCAAGAAAACCAGTCCTATGGAGGAGGACGGGGTAACTCTAGAGGCAGGGGGAGCCAAAGAGGCCATGATGGATGGCAAAGAGGCCAAAATGCAAACAACAATGTTGAATGCTACTATTGTGGTAAAATGGGTCATATGGCTAAAGACTGCTATAAAAAGCAGAATGGCATCATGAATGGAAAATTGCAACAAGGGAATTATGCATCTTCTAGTAGACAGGGTGATGAGACAGAAATGAGCATTTGTTTATGGTGCAGCACATGACCAATTCTGTGACAAGTGCAGAAGAAAGCAACGATGTGTGGTATGTTGACTCAGGTGCATTAAACCACATGACAGGTCATGAAGAATGGATGCAAGATGCAAGGAAAATGGAAAAACCAGGATTTGTGGAGACTGGTCATGATACTACACATCCTATTGTGCAGATTGGAAAATTTCCTTTCTCTATGCAGGATGGGAAAAAGAAATACATGTCGGATGTATTTCATGTCCCGAATATCACCAAGAACCTGGTTTCTGTTGGTCAAATGGTTGAGCAGGGCTTACAGGTCAGATTTAATTCTTATGGATGCTTTGTTGAGGATATGAAAAATAAAAGTCGCTTGATAGCAAAAGGAAAGAAGAAGGGCAGAATGTTTACGTTGGAAGCAGACATGCCTGAATTGAGTGCAGCAATGTTTCCGGTGTAGTTGCAGATATATATATCTGGCATAAACGCATTGGTCATGTTAATGTACAGTGACTTAAATCAATGCAAGCCCAAAATATTGTTGCAGGATTGCCGAAATTCAAGGTTGCAGAAATGCATAAGGTATGTGAAGCCTGTCAATTTGGAAAACAGGCAAGAAAACCATTTCCTAAACATGTTCAAGAGAGTAAGAAGCCATTGGAATTAATCCACTCTGATGTGTGGACTACTAAAGCTGCATCTCTTGGAGGCTGTCATTATATTGTCACTTTTATTGATGACTATAGCAGAAAAGTTTGGGTGTATTTTATGAAAAAGAAAAGTGAAGTTTTTGGGCATTTCAAAACTCTTAAAGCTATGGTTGAAAAAGAAACAGGCCTGCAATGCCTAAGGTCAAATGGAGGGGGAGAGTACCTCTCAAATGAGTTTGCAAGGTTCCTGCAGGAGCATGGCATAAAGTAGCAATATTCATGTAGTCATACCTCACAACAAAATGGAATTGCAAAAAGGAAAAACATGCATATTGGAGAGGTATCTCGTGCCATGCTCAATGAAAAAGACTTGCCAGATTTTTACTGGGCTGAAGCAGTTGCTACATCAGTCTATATAATGAACAGGACTCCCACTGCAGCAATACATGGGATAACTCTAGAGGAGAGGTATACTGGTAGGAAACCAGATATTTCTCATTTGAAAATTTTTTGTTGCATTGCCTATGTTCATGTGCCAGATGAGTTGAGATCCAAGTTGGATCCAAAAGCTGAGAAGTGCATCTTTATTGGTTATTCTCTGCAGCAAAAAGGGTATAGATGCTATAACCCTTCTACTCGTAAGTTTACAATGAGCAGAGATGTTTTTTATGAGATGAGTAGCTGGTATAAACCAGTAAATGTGATTGATAATGTAGAAGCACAAAATGGTAATGCTGCATAGAATTCACAGCAGCAGTCACAAGATATTAGTGGACCTGGAGCATCCTCTAGCAGTGATTCACATTCTTCGCCATGGACAGGCAGATTGAGATCAGGAGAATCTTCTCAAAGCAATGCAGATAGTGGTATGCGGGTATCACGAAAAGAAAAAGAGAAGGTAGATCAGCCCATGTTTGATGTGAATGCAGGTCACTCTTATGTGGATGGTGAATCCAGTGGCTCAGAACAGAGCATTGATGATGAGTTGGGTATTCCTTCTATTGTTACACCTGGAGTAAGGAAGACCAGGGATGTTTTGAGAGCACCTAGGAGTGAACCTACTTTGCGCAGGTCTACCAGAGCTAGGTATCCTATGGATAGGCTAAAATATGATGGATTTACAGCCATTCACTATGCATATATGGTCAAAGTGATACAGGAAACAGAACCCACTTCTTTTGAGCAAGCCATGGGAAAAGAAAAATGGGAGAAAGCCATGGATGAAGAAATGGATGCCTTGGAAGCAAATGCTACATGGGAATTGGTACCTTTGCCTAAAGCTAAGAATGCAATTGGTTGTAAGTGGGTTTATAAGGTGAAGCACAATGCAGATGGTTCTGTGAATAGATACAAGGCAAGATTAGTAGTCAAGGGGTATGCACAAACATATGGCATTGATTATGAAGAAACATTCAGTCTGGTTGCAAGGATGGCAACCGTAAGAGCAGTCATTGCTATGGCTGCATCAAAGGGATGGTCTTTACATTAGATGGATGTAAAGAATGCATTCTTGCATGGTGATTTGCAAGAAGAGGTCTATACGGAGCAGCCACCAGGTTATGTGCATGCTGTTCATCCTGAGTTTGTTTGCAGGTTGAAGAAAGCCTTGTATGGCTTGAAGCAAGCACCTAGAGCATGGTCTGACAAGATAGGACAGTATCTTGTCACTATTGGCTTTCAGATTTTCAAGGCAAATTTCTCACTTTATATGAGAAAAACAGAGAAATGTATTATGCTACTTGTCATTTATGTTGATGATTTGATTATGATAGGTGACAGTGATGAAGATATCCTTCATGTGAAAATGCTATTGAAGCAGAAGTTTGAGATAAAGGATTTGGGAGAGCTGCGTTATTTCTTGGGCCATTTTTTGATTAGATCACCAAGTGGGATACGGCTCTTGCAGAGGCAGTATGGATTGGACATGCTGTCCAAATATGGGATGGCAGGCTATAAGCCTATTTCAGTTCCTTCGGAGCAGAATGTGAAGGTGAGCGCAGATGCAGGTGAGCTTCTGGAAGACCCCACTATGTACAGACGCATAGTAGGAAGTTTGATTTATATGACTATTACCAGGCTAGATTTGAGCTATGTTGTTGGATTGGTAAGTTAGTTTATGTAGGCTCCAAGGAAACCGCATTTGGATGCGGCTAGATGCATACTGAGGTATGTGAAGTCCACATTACAGTATGGACCACTTTATGAGACTGGGGTTCAGATACAGTTGCATGGATACACTGATGCTAATTGGGCTGGTAGTATTTCTGATAGACGATCTACCAGTGGATATGTGTTCTCTTTTGGGAGTGCTGCAGTCACTTGGAGCAGCAAGAAGCAACCTAGAGTTGCCTTGTCGAGCACAGAGGCTGAGTACAGGGGTGTAACAATGGCTGCATGTGAGGTAGCTTGGTTGCATAAGATACTTTATGATATGCATCAGCCTGCAGATGGGCCAGTTGTCATTTATTGTGACAACATGAGTAGTATACACTTGGCAAATAACCCAGTCTATCATGCTAGAACAAAGCACATTGAGGTGCATTATCACTATGTGCGGGAGAGGGTTTTACTAGGTATTATTGATCTAGTTTATGATAGCACAAAGGATCAGGTAGCTGACATATTTACGAAGGCATTGGGTGCAAAGAAGCTGTGCAAGTTCAGAGACCTGCTTGGTGTGCAGGAATTGGGATTGAGCTCGAGGGGAAGTGTTGAGATATCGAGCTCCACTCGTGATATGCCAAGGTGACCGTTGTGCATTTATGTCACCGACTTGTCAGTTGTTGCAGATGCGGTTGGTACACCACCCATGAATAATAGCTAGATGAGAGCTATCCTTATCTACTCTAGTTCATGGCTCAGTTAGTATGCCACCTTAGTTAGTTGAGTTTGGTTTGAGACCCATATATAGGGTTCTTTTATTTCTTTGTACTTGAGTTCTTTTTGGCTTACACAACTAAGAAGAGGAAAACTATTTTTTAGCCTCCACCTTTGTGTGTATTCCCCCATTGTGCAAGCAAGAAAGCTACAAGTGAGACTCTTTCCTTCTCTCCCACAATCTTGACAAAAGCCACCCAGGTTCCTAGAGTATATTGCCAGGATTGGCAGACATGTACTAATGCAGGAGGATATGGACTAGGCACCGTCACGCAGCAGGCATCGGGCGGAGCACAGCATCACGGAGCCCTTTCGACAGATCTTCTGGTGCCGCCTATGGGATAGTTGGCGGCCGAGGAGGGTGTCGTATTTTTTATGGCTGGTGGCACATGGAGGCTTGGCGGTGGGAAGCTAGCTTGCCCAGATGCAGAAGGAGGGAGGTTGTAAGTGCTGCACACAGTAGCCTTTGGAAACCTCAAAGCACTGCCTTTGTTCTTGTGAGGAGACGCAACTCCTGTGGAGAGGAGCATGCCGTATCCTTCGACGTATAGTGCCCTGCCTTGGGTGTATATCATGGGGAGCCTTCTATTGGCAGGCAGTTAACCAGGGCCGTCACCTTTTGTATGAGGCTGGGATACAGGACACAATATTCATGATCGAGGCAGGGTCATGCGCAGTGGTCAGTTTGGAGGCTTTACCCATCCGATGTAATATCCCCATGCCCCCATAGGAACCCCTCCCCCCCCCCCGACAGTATGTCGAGGAGAGAGAGGGAGGGAGTGAAGTGGGAGAAGGGGGGGCATGCAGCCCAAGTGGTGGCGGACAGCTGAGCCCCCCCTTTATAAAGACCATCCCTCCTCCCTCCATGGGCACAGGTTCCCCCCCCCCGTTTGCTACAGGCACCACCCCCTGCCCGTCATCCTGTCCAGCGGCCCCCTCCAGCATCCACAGGCCCCCCCTTCAGCAACAGACGCCCCCCCCCTGTGATCGTTGTTAAGAAGGAGAGGAAGAAGGAGGAGAAGAGGGGGAAAGAGAAGGAGGAGAAGAAGGAGAGGAAGAAGGAGGAGAGAGAGAGAGAGAGAGAGAGAGAGAGAGAGAGAGAGAGAGAGAGAGAGAGAGAGAGAGAGAGAGAGAGAGAGAGAGAGAGAAGAGGGAGAGAAGGAGAATGAGAGAAGAAGGAGTGGGAGAGAGAAGAGGGAAAGAGAAGGAGGAGAAGAAAGAAGAAGGAGAGGAGAAAAAGAAGAGAGAGAAGAGGGAAAGAGAAGGAGGAGAAGAAGGAAGAAGGAGAGAGAAGAGAAGAAGAATGAGAAGAAGAGGAAGAGAGAGGAGAGGAAGAAGGAGAAGAAGAGGGGGGAAAGAGGAGGAGAAGAAGGAGAGAGAGAGAAAGAGAGAGGAGAGAAGAAGAAGGAGTGGGAGAGAGAAGAGAAGAAGAAGGAGAGGGAGAGAGAAGAGAAAGAAGAGGGAGAGAAGGAGAAGGAGAGAAGAAGGAGTGGGAGAGAGAAGAGAAGAAGAGGGAGAGAAGGAGAAGGAGAAAAAGAAGAGAGAGAAGAGAGAAAGAGAAGGAGGAGAAGAAGGAAGAAGGAGAGAGAGGAGAAGAAGAAGGAGAAGAAGAGGAAGAGAGAGGAGAGGAAGAAGGAGAAGAAGAGGGGGGAAAGAGAAGGAGGAGAAGAAGAAGACGGAAGGATTTTTCTGTGGAGGCAGAAAGGAACACTTAATTCTCCTGTATGGGCGGGAGACAAACATTAATCTAAAGATAAGTCAAGGAAGTGTTTAATCTTATTTTATCTTGTCTTCGTGTTTGTGCCCTAAATTACGTAAAGGAACCTGTGACTAACGGGTTAATTAAGGAAGCTGCTTTTATGTGTCAAACATAATGTGGTAGGTAATTAGATAACTAAAACAACCCTCGAGGGAAGCGTGGTGGATATGACCAATGGGTCTATCCTACAGAAGGGTGGTCTCGGTTAGCCAAGAGCTTTCCTCAAAGGAAATGATAACGAGAAATGTTAGGTCTATGACCTTAGACAATGTTTACTAGGAACCCGGATCCTAGTGGGAATGGCCGGATAAGTTCCGTTGCGGGGCAGACTCGAGAGACCCTAGTTGGTAAACCCCGTGTCATTCCTTGGGAGTGCCGGGCGGCGTCTTCTAGATATATCTCTCGATGGACTGCTAAGACATGTCCCGTGATTTGAGGAGCGGGCACATTATAGTTGGTATCATCGCAAAACTTCTTAATGATGCATGATTGATTAATGTTTGGATCATAGACATATCCTAAACAGAAATAACCTAAGTGGTATGGCTTGACTATCAGGCACCTTCTGCACCCACGAATATTGACATGCAAGAGAATAAGTTCCTTCTCAAGCAAATTAAGCCACCCGAGTTTGATGGCAAGGGACGGACTGTTCAAGCTGATGCTGAGATCTAGATTGAGTCCATGGAGGACTATTTTGAGGCAGCAGGAACTACACCTGCTAACCAAGCCATGCTCGCCAAACTTAAGCTTACAGGCAAAGCAAGACTTTGGTGGAAATAGTGGTGCAGAGACCAAGCAATCTCAGAGGGACAATCACTTGGGATAAGCTTAAGGAAGCTATGCAAGGGAGGTATCTGCCACCTGCCTACCGCACACAAAAGATGAATGAATTTTATGACTTGAAGCAGCTAGGATTATCCCTTGAAGCATATTATTCAAAGTTCGTTTCACTCCAAAAGTATGCACCCCCAATGGATATGACACAACAGGTGTCAAAGTTCTGTGCTGGGTTGAACCCACCCATAAACACTCGATTGGAATCAATGCGCCCAATGGACTTGCAAGACGCATTACTTCGAGTGAATCCAATCGTCCAAGAACTTAAATCAGGAAACTATGATGAAGATGACTCATGAGATCAAGATAAGAGGTGCCACAAGTGCGAAGAGGTAGGACACATCCGTAAAAGATGTCCCAACCGCCGATGTTTCCACTGCAATGAACTAGGACACATCCAAACAGATTGTCCTGAGTTGGACCCTGAGAATCAAGAACGTGCGGTCAAACGAAGCCGTCTAAACTCTAGCTTTGGCTCATATTATGAACCATATAATGATGAAGGCTTGGAGCCTATTGTAACCTTTGAGGATGACTAGATATCCTACGAAGATCCTCTTGAGGTAATAAGTCTTGTACTTGGAATAAATCCTATTGAACCCTATGAGTTATGGCAAGTTGTTATTTTAAGATGAGAATTTGAGTAATCAGAGTTGCGCAGCGAAAGCGTGATGGGTCCTAACCCACAAGTTTTAGAACCTAATAATAACTGGTTATCAATGAACCCTAAGGGCATTCGAGATGAGGACATCTCGATTCCTCTAAGGGGGAGAGGATGTAATATCCCCGTGCCCCCATAGGAACCCCCCCCCCCTTTTATTTTTTTTCAAAAAATTTTTCCCTCTCCCTCCCCCCCGATAGTACGTCGGGGAGAGAGAGAGAGAGGGAGTGAAGTGGGAGAAGGGGGGGCATGCAGCCCAAGTGGTGGCGGACAGCTTTGCCCCCCCTTTATAAAGACCACCCCCCCTCCCTCCATGGGCACAAGTTCCCCCCCCCCGTTTGCTATAGCGCCACCCCCTGCCCATCATCCTATCCAATGGCCCCCTTTAGCGTCCACAGGCCCCCCCTTCAGTGCGACAGACAATGCCCCCCCCCCCCCCCCCCTCTGTGATCATTGTTAAGGAGAGGAAGAAGGAGAAGAAGAGGGGGAAAGAGAAGGAGGAGAGGAAGGAGAGGAAGGAGAGGAAGAAGGAGGAGAAGAGAGAGAGAGAGAGAGAGAAGAAGAAGAAGAAGGAGTGGGAGAGAGCAGAGAAGAAGAAGGAGAGGGAGAAGAGGGAGAGAAGGAGAAGGAGAGGAGTGGGAGAGAGAAGAGGGAAAGAGAAGAAGGAGAGGAGAAAAAGAAGAGAGAGAAGAGGGAAAGAGAAGGAGGAGAAGAAGGAAGAAGGAGAGAGAGGAGAAGAAGGGTGTTTTCCATTGCTGCTAACACAAATCCTGATGTGTGACACCATTCATGTAGCAAGGTTGTGTTAAACAAATTTAGGAATTGCTAAATAAAGTGTTTGCTTAAATCATAATTTCCAAAAATAGTTGTCAAGATGTGCATATGAAACATATGATCTTAGAAGGGCTTTTATTGTTACAATAGTTCAATGCTCTTCGACTCGATTGCCTCTCTCATGGTTGGCTCACAAGTTGATCTCATAGCTACTCATTATCGCAAGCAAGCAAGAAAGCAAACAACCAAGAATTCATAGTAGGCTCAATTTCTTGCCTTCACATTTGTAGTTCAAATGCCTTGAAAACTCATCAATGCCTCACGATTCAAGATATGCTCCTTAGATTTTTCTCCCACTACTCCATTGCAACCAATCAACCCCACTAGTACTCCAATGAAAAGTGGAAAATTAGAGAAGGGGATATGGAAACCTCAACCTCACACTCTACCTTTTCACTCTTGAAGCTATGGAAGAAGAAGGGGAATAAGAGAAGAACATGAGATAAGTGAGAAGATTCGCTCTCCAAGTCTTTTACTTACACTCTCACCCTCGTACTCTTTCTCTCCCTCACTTTTAACAAGCTGCACAAGAAGGTATGGTGAAAGAAAGAATAGGCTGTTCTCAAAGTTGCACTCTATTCACTTTTTAGCTTTTATGCATAGGGTTCGAGTTTAGGGTTCCCTCCATTAATTTAGACACCATATCATATCCACTTTTTAGGCTTTTGACAATTCTTCTTTAATTTATGCACACATCTTAAGTGCCTACTGCCCATAACCTCACATAGTTGTACGTCTTCCTATCTAATCTAGGATATTTTATCACTTCTATAGGAGAGATCCTGACTCTGAAATAATATTACAATAATAGCATAACCCAAAATTGTTGCATGTTGGAAAACACAGTGCCTAAAATAATATGATGTGATCCAAAAAATTACTCATTTCCAAATTAATTCTGGCACATTACGCTTCCATCTTGAACTTACATTCTTCTTCAGTCAAGAGGTCAACATTACTCCCCTCCTACACAAGCGCAAGTCCCATGGCACTCACCATTATAAGTAGCATACTTCAACTTGCACTATAGATGCAAAATGTTGGGGACATTGTGTTGTCCCTATTGGAGGCAATCATTGATGAAGAATGTTGCTTGATACTTCGTAGTCAGTGGTTGAAGTGGTAGCAAGTGACAAAGTTGTTGAAGAGCTTATCATTGTTGATGTTTGTACACTTGACTAGTGGTTCCCAATGGATGGGAAACTTGAGTGTGCATGGGAACAAAATTGTAAGTTGAGGAAGGCAAAAAAGTTAGGAATGAAGACTAGGTGATATTTCAAAAACATTCACAACCTTTTGTACCTACAATGGGAAACCTCACATGCATTCTTTCCCTAGGGAAAGTGCTTCGTGCACATGACATATTTTATTGGTTTGGGAGATGGGTCAAACTCCAAGTGAGCTCCAAGTATTGTCCCACACTCGAGGACTCAAATCATGCATAGGTTTTTGTGCAAACATTATTGTGAATGTACATGACATATTTTATTGGTTTGGGAGATGGGTCAAACTCCAAGTAAGCTTGGAGTATTGTCATGGGTTTTTGTACTAATATTATTGTGAATGTGTGTGCTTACCTAGGTTTTCACTTAGTTAAAATATCATTCCATTGGGTCTTTGTACAAACATTATCATTGAAGCAAGTAAACTTAGAGATGGAAGATTTGTCATTGTCAAGGAAAAGGGTGCCTAAATAACGTTATGGACACACACCATTACATGGTGTTGATTCCAAGTTGAGTGATCTCTTCAGAGTAATATCTCTAGTAGTTGCAACAACTAAATGTGGCAATTCAAGGGATTGGTTTCTTCCTTAAGTGCCTTTTCTACATTGCTTTCATTCTTAGATCAATGGCATTGTGGTGAATGAAAAGTATAGAGAGAGAAATGTGCAAGTGGCTCTGGAATCAAGAAAACAAGTCTAACTATAGGGAAGTCGAGCTCCCTATGTATGTCCTACCCTTGATGTACCTTAAAAAAATGTAGGGGCATTAGAAGAAAGGTTAGGGGATAGACATTGGATGAGCAAATCCACTAGCTATGCCTAGCTTGAGAACCCCTAGATGCAATATAGTTCTCTTGAGTAAGTATATATTTTCTTTATTGTCTTTTGTTTTTAAATGTAGAAGTTCCATACAATGAGGTGTCAAGCCTTACAAGGATGAATGGCAAACATTAGAATTAGAAGGCTAATCACAGTAGCGATTTTGGCTCTTTATGTCACTCATGCATTGATGTGCATCCAATGAATGTTGACTTAGGATATTTGAAGTGCAAGCCTAAATACTATAGCAAACATTGTTGATGAAGAACCTTAGCTAGCGATGATAATTGGAGTTCTTAGGGAGATTCTCATGTCCTTCTGAGGAAGTAGAGGGCTCTTGAGGTAGAGGTCAAGGTGCAGCTTCCATTCAAAGATTGGGACTTCAATGATGATGCATTCTTGTATGCCATAAGGATAGTTGAGACTTCATTCATGCCTTTGTTAAGCTCGAGCTTATTGCTTGTCACCTATTTGTCCCTTGATAAAACTTGATAGAAATTGCAGTTGATTATAGCTTAAGAAATTGAAATTTTAGATTTATAGTTTTACCTCTTACAATACTATAGTAGCTGATAACCCCCCCCCCCCCCCCTCCCCCCAAACACATTTTTTTGTGGTCTCCTCTTTGATATTTTGGATGTCTCAAGCTACATATTAGAACTTAGATTAGTATTAAGCAACCATTGTAGAATTGATTAATATTTATAAGCACTACAACCAATGTAGATGTGGCAATGGTTGATCATGTTTGCGTGCAAGGATAATTCAAAATAAAATTGATTAAATTTGAGACAACTAACAAGATTGTATCTGAGATAAAGTTGTTACATACCACTATCTCATGTAATTCCTACAAATGGCATTTTTATTCACTAAAAGATTCCTTTTTTGGTTGGTCAATAAATGCTTAGTGTTGGAACTGAGATAAATGTTAACATGTTTATTGGATGGGTATGAGTAAAAGTTGGAGATATGAGCAAAGGAAAAATTCAAAGATTGGACTTAACTCCATCTGAGGTTGGCTTCAACTTAAGAGAAGTTGGGATATTAGACCTATCAAGATTGTGGGAGAGAAGGAAGGAGTCTCACTTGTAGCTTTCTTGCTTGCACAATGGGGGAATACACACAAAGGTGGAGGCTAAAAACAGTTTTCCTCTTCTTAGTTGTGTAAGCCAAAAGAACTCTAGTACATAGAAATAGGAGAACCCTATATATGGGTCTCAAACCAAACTCAACTAACTAAGGGGGCATACTAACTGAGCCACGAACTAGAGTAGATAAGGATAGCTGTCATCTAGCTATTATTCATGGGCGGTGTACCAACCGCATCTGCAACTGACAAGTCGGTGACATAAATGCACAACGGTCACCCTGGCATATCACGAGTGGAGCTCGATATCTCAACACTCCCCCTCAAGCTCAACCCCAATTCCTGCACACCAAGCAGGTCTCTGAACTTGCGCAGCTTCTCTGCGCCCAATGCCTTCGTGAATATGTCAACTACTTGATCCTCTGTGCTGACATAAACTAGATCAATAAGACCTAGTAAAACCCTCTCCCACACATAGTGATAATGCACCTCAATGTGCTTTGTTCTAGCATGATAGACTGGGTTATTTGCCAAGTGTATACTACTCATGTTGTCACAATAAATGACAACTGGCTCATTTGTAGACTGATGCATATCATAAAGTAGCTTATGCAACCAAGCTACCTCACATGCAGCCATTGCTGCACCCCCGTACTTAGCCTCTATGCTCAACAAGGCAACTGTATGTTGTTTCTTGCTTCTCCAAGTGACTACAGCACTCCCAAAAGAGAACACATATCCACTGGTAGATCGTCTATCAGAAATACTACCAGCCCAATCAGCATCAGTGTATCCATGCAACTGTATCTGAATCCCAGTCTCATAAAGTAGTCCATACTGCAATGTGGACTTCACATACCTGAGTATGCGTCTAGCCGCATCCAAATGCGGTTTCCTTGGAGCCTACATAAACTAACTTACCAATCCAACAGCATAGCTCAAATCTGGCCTGGTAATAGTCATATAAATCAAACTTCCTACTATGCGTCTGTACATAGTGGGGTCTTCCAGAAGCTCACCTGCATCTGCGCTCACCTTCACATTCTGCTCCAAAGGAACCGAAATAGGCTTACAGCCTGTCATCCCATATTTGGATAGCATATCCAATCCATACTGCCTCTGCAAGAGCCGTATCCCACTTGGTGATCTAATCAAAAAATGGCCCAAGAAATAACGCAGCTCTCCCAAATCCTTCATCTCAAACTTCTGCTTCAATAGCATTTTCACATGAAGGATATCTTAATCACTGTCACCTGTCATAATCAAATCATCAACATAAATGACAAGTAGCATAATACCTTTCTCTGTTTTTCTCACATAAAGTGAGAAATCTGCCTTGGAAATCTGAAACCCAATATTGACAAGATACTGTCCTATCTTGTCAGACCATGCTCTAGGTCCTTGCTTCAAGCCATACGATGCTTTCTTCAACCTGCAAACAAACTCAGGATGAACAACATGCACATAACCTGGTGGCTGCTCCATATATATCTCTTCTTGCAAATCACCATGCAAGAAGGCATTCTTTACATCCATCTGATGTAAAGACCATTCCTTTGATGCAACCATAGCAATGACTGCTCTTATGGTTGCCATCCTTGCAACCAGACTGAATGTTTCTTCATAATCAATGCCATATGTTTGTGCATACCCCTTGACTACGAATCTTGCCTTGTATCTATTCACAGAACCATCTACATTGTGCTTCACCTTATAAACCCACTTACAACCAATTGCATTCTTATCTTTAGGAAAAGGTACCAATTCCCATGTAGCATTTGCTTCCAAGGCATCCATTTCTTCATCCATGGCTTTCTCCCATTTTTCTTTTTCCATGGCTTGCTCAAAGGAAGTGGGTTCTGCTTCCTGTATCACTTTGACCATATAGGCATAGTGAATGGCTGTAAATCCATCATATTTCAGCCTATCCACAGGATACCTAGCTCCGGTAGACCTGCGCAAAGTAGGTTCACTCCCAGGTGCTCTCAAAACATCCCTGGTCTTCCTTACTCCAGGTGTAACAATAGAAGGAATACCCAACTCATCATCAATGCTCTGTTCTAAGCCACTGGATTCACCATCCACATAAGAATGACCTGCATTCACATCAAACATGGGCTGATCTACCTTCTCTTTTCCTTTTCGTGAAACTTGCATACCACTATCTGCATTGTTTTGAGGAGATTCTCCTGATCTCAATCTGCCTGTCCATGGCGAAGAATGTGAACCACTGCTAGAGGACACTCCATGTCCACTAATATTTTGTGACTGCTACTATGAATTCTGTGCAACATTACCATTTTGTGCATCTACATCATCAATCACATTTACTGGTTTATACTAGCTACTCATCTCATCAAAAACAACATCTCTCCTCACTATAAACTTACGAGTAGAAGGGTTATAGCATCTATACCCTTTCTACTGCAGAGAGTAACCAATAAAGATACACTTCTCAGCTTTTGGATCCAACTTGGATCTCAACTCATCTAGCACATGAACATAGGCAATGCAACAAAAAATCTTCAAATGAGAAATATCTAGTTTCCTACCAGTATACCTCTCCTCTGGAGTCATCCCATGTATTGCTGCAGTGGGAGTCCTGTTCATTATGTAGACTGCTGTAGCAACTGCTTCAGCCTAGTAAAAATCTGGCAAGTTTTTTTCATTGAGCATGGCACAAGATACCTCTCCAATATGCCTGTTTTTTCTTTCTGCAATTCCATTTTGCTGTGGGGTATGACTACATGAATATTGCTGCTTTATGGCATGCTCCTGCAGGAACCTTGCAAACTCATTTGAGAGGTACTCTCCCCCTCCATCTAACCTTAGGCATTTTATTTGTAGGCCTGTTTCTTTTTCAACCATAGCTTTAAGAGTTTTGAAATACCCAAAAACTTCACTTTTCTTTTTCATAAAATACGCCCAAACTTTTCTGCTATAGTCATCAATAAAAGTGACAAAATAATGACAGCCTCCAAGAGATGCAGCTTTAGTAGTCCACACATCAGAGTGGATTAATTCCAGTGCCTTCTTACTCTCTTGAACATGTCTAGGAAATGGTTTCCTTACCTGTTTTCCAAACTGACAGGCTTCACATACCTTATGCATTTCTGCAACCCTGAATTTAGGCAATCCTGCAACAATATTTTGGGCCTGCATTGATTTAAGTCGTTGTACATTAACATGACCAATGCATTTATGCCAGATATCAATATCTGCAACTACACCGGTCCCATGTGCAAACATTGCTGCACTCAATTCAGGCATGTCTGCATCCAACGTAAACATTCTGCCCTTCTTCTTTCCTTTTGCTATCAAGCGACCTTTATTTTTCATATCCTCAACAAAGCATCCTTGGGAATTAAATCTGACCTACAAGCCCTGCTCAACCATTTGACCAACAGAATCCAGGTTCTTCGTGATATTCGGAACATGAAATACATCTGATATGTATTTCTTTTTCCCATCCTGTATAGACAAAGGAATTTTTCCAATCTGCACAATAGGATGTGCAGTATCATCACCAGTCTCCACAAATCCTGGTTTTTCCATTTTCCTTGCATC
The DNA here is from genome assembly GCF_053477565.2 of Lygodium microphyllum. NCBI lineage: Eukaryota > Viridiplantae > Streptophyta > Polypodiopsida > Schizaeales > Lygodiaceae > Lygodium > Lygodium microphyllum. The sequence goes on from NC_141141.1 coordinate 91,379,866, forward strand.
CTGCATCCATTCTGCATGACCTGTCATGTGGTTTGATGCACCTGAGTCAACATACCACACATCGTTTCTTTCTTCTGCACTTGTCACAGAATTGGTCATGTGCTGCACCATAAACAAATGCTCATTTCTGTCATCACCCTATCTACTAGAAGATGCATAATTCCCTTGTTGCAGTTTTCCATTCATGATGCCATTCTGCTTTTTATAGCAGTCTTTAGCCATATGACCCATTTTACCACAGTAGTAGCATTCAACATTGTTGTTTGCATTTTGCCCTCTTTGCCATCCACCACGACCTCTTTTGCTCCCCCTGCCTCTCGAGTTACCACGTCCTCCTCCATAGGACTGGTTTTCTTGAGTTTGCTGCATATTCTGATTTCTACCACGGCCTCCAGATCAGCCTCCTCTATCTCTGCCTCTACCTCTTCTAGCATTTGAGTAGAAGACAGCTTCTTTTGAAGTTTCTCCTGAAGAAGATGCACCACCATTTCTCTACTCCTCAGAAATTAGAAGAGCAATCAACTCCTCAAAATCAGGAAATCTTTCACGGATGGAAATGGATGTTCGAAACTGTGCATAATCCTTTCCTAGACCATTCAAGGTCACAGAAACTAAATCATCATCTTCCACTGGTGACCCAATGGAAGCAAGTGCATCTGCAATCTTCTTCACCTTCATGTGGTAGTCATTGATGCTCATACTTTCTCTTTGCACATTGTGCAACTCTTGCTTGAGCTGCATTTTCCTGGCTTGCGTATTTGTACTATACATTTTTGACAAAGTATCCCATGCCTCCTTTGGCATACTTGCATCCTGAATATGCACAATCATAGAGTTTGAAATGCTAATAGACAGCCAGTACATAACTTTTCTTGCTCTCTCATGCCATGCTTTAAATGCCTGCATTTGCTATTGATTGGGAACATTAGGAAGAACTGGTTCTTCTTAATTTCCCGCAACGAATTCCCAATATGTTCTTCATTTCCTGCAACGAATTCCCAATATCATTTTCCCATAAGGAAATTCGTCATTCTAAACTTCCATGCTTGGAAGTTGTTCTTGTCAAGCTTTTCAGTGACAATCTGTGAAAGAGAATCAGACGCCATTACAGAACACTGCAAAAAATTCTGTCACTGCAAAGAACACAACTTCAACCTCATAAGGGAAAATCTGCAGAACTGACGAAAGTGGTATTTGACCACACAGTCACTTCCTAGTGATGATTTTGCATCAACAGGCAACAAGGATGATTTTGTAACTCCCAATGTCTCTGCGCACAGGCATACGATGCAATTTCTACAGTAACTTTTCACCGACCTGTAGAACATAGTAATTAGGGTGACTTCAAATTACACCAAGTGTTGTAGCAAAGCACAATATTGCATGCTTGACATAGACATCTTCATAGTTTGCAAATCCAATGTCCCTTGCTTGTATAGAAGAAAGTTAGTGCAAATTATGTTTTCTAATTTTGAGTGTTGGTTTAAGAAGCATTTGAAATAGTCACAAAGCCTAGTGTTTGCACTAGATGTTGTTGCCAATTGTAGATATACAACAAATATACATACACATGCATATGCACACACAATAAGTGAGCAAGAGGGACTAAGGGAGGGAGGTGGGAATGAGATTATTGGATATTGGCGAAAGGAGACAAGAAGATGAGGAGTGATCTATATACAAAAAGCTTGCTCATGTGCATATGCAACATGCATAATAATCTAAAGCATTGGATGCACCAATGATCTAGGTCAAGTGAGATAGGAAGAAGTACAAGAACCAGGGGTGGAAAAAAACAAAACCAATTGCCATTTATTAATGAGAGGGAGTGGTGGGTATTTTGCTTAATGACATTTAATACCCATCCTAAAGAGACCGCTTTATAACATCTCAAGGACGAGGGTACAACACTTTGTTCAAAGAGAGTATGAAACAAGAGAGAGCTAGGCATCAACTCTCTATCATAGCATAGTCATACATCCAAACCCCTTAAATCATGTTAGCTTAGGTCTTAACCTGACACATAGGTAGTTATGATTTGTTGATCCTATTCCTAGATATTCATATAGAAAGTTACTCGACTCATATAGTCCACCTACCCTTAAGGTGGGATCATTGTTGGGACTTGCCATCCAACCACTTTGTTAACCCCAAGTCAAGAAGGCGGAAGAATGAATGAAAAAGTGGGAAGAAGATGGGAAAAGAGCAAAGACACGCAGGCGGCCTCTAAAGGTAAGCTGGGGTCAAAAGCGTAATTTTAAATGAAAGGCACCTCAAAAAACTCCAAAAGTTCATGTAAAAGAGCAGCAGGCTCCCTTCTGTGCCAATTGTAAAATATTAAATGGGTGTAGGCTAGAGGCATAAGGCAAGAAGAGGGAATTAGAAAAAGGAACCTTGCCACAATGGCCGGTCATGTAAAAAGGGATGGGCGTCCATGGGGGTTTTAGGGTTTATAAAGTTCAAAAATGAATGGAAGCTCATTCTTTGGTGTGTGGCTAACAAGAGCTCTTCTCTTCTTCTCCTCTCCTTGCTTGTGTGTGCTCTTGAGTGTGAGAGTGTGAGTGTGTGGGAGTGAGGGATCAAGAGGGTGAAGCTCTTCACTATCTCCTCTTCTCTGCTTCTCTTCTCTTCTCTTCTCTTGCGCGCGTGGCTATGGTGGATGGAGCTTGGAGATGGAGGAGGCTTGAGGATGCTTGAGCTAGCATCTAGGATCGTGGAGCTACCAGTGTGTGTGAGAGAGAGGGCAACTCATATCGGCATCAAGGTAAGCTCACTACACTCGTAGGATCGATAGCGCGTCAGCTAGGTGAGAGATAGCCATTAGAGCTCGCTTGGAATGCTTGAAACAATAAGCGGTCCGTGGGTCTTGTTAGAATATCAAGCTCATTTATGTGTGTTGATCGACATGAGCTGGACACAGCTAGTCTAGCCATAGTAGTTAGGTACATTAAATAAGTCGATGCCACTACTGGTGTGAATGGTCTTATGACCTTAGGTTGTACTTTCAATATACAGTGTTGAATGAATAATGAGGTGAGTGAGAGGAAGCATGCTGCTTCACTCTGTCTGACATCTATCTGCCTCTATGAATTTGAACATGGTATCAGAGCCATGAATCGACAAAGACTAGGTGCCTGGGAGTGTGGCATTGGACTTGCAGGAGCTAAAGTCAGAGGAAAGGTCATTCTTCTTCAAACAGGCTAAAGTCATTGAACAATGGAAGGTATGCAATGTATTGTTGTATGCTCAATGATCAAAGGCATTATCAAAGGCTTGTTTGTAGCCTTGAGAGGGATGTGTTGAGCACCTTGGAGTGCTTCATTGTCATGATTAACAAGATCGTGAGCTGTGCTGCCCCCCTTGCCACTCTGCGTTGTTGCGCCAGGTCCAGATTCAGGTCCTCTAGCTTCAAAACGAGGCATTAAGCATCTTATACATGCTCTATGAAGTGTATGCTTACCCTGGGGTGTGACCTTGAAGGTCAGACATGTCAATGGAAGCTTGGGTGATGAGGCATGGACTGTTATGCAGGTATACAGGTCTGAAACTGAATTTACATTGCTGAATACAGTGATTTACATCACTGTTTTGATCTTGAAGAGCATTTGAAGCTCCCTAATATGCTGGGAAGATTGCACTGCAGACAACACAAGTCAAGAAGTCATATGTACTTGATGTGAAGTACTTGAGCTGAAATTTCTCATTAAAATATTTAGATCTGAGAACTGTTTCACTGCTGAAAACTGTCATATACTATCAGTGACAAGCTGAAAACTGTCATATACTGTCAGTGACAAGCATTGGATACTACTGATGCAATATAGGTCATTTTTAGAGCTCTATCACCTATGAGAGCTGTCATATACATGCTGGATGTATGGAGGCTTGAAACATGCAATGAACATCATTGAAAACTGAAGTCTGGAGCTGAAGTAAATGCAGACATATTGTCTTGGTCAAGTACAAATGGTTCATGAAGTTTTATGCTTTGGTCAGTGAAAACAGGTTGCCTATGTATACCCAGATGCTCATGTATTGACCTTGTCATTACGAAGTAAATGTATGACATGATTGGAAGATAGTTTGGGGCTGATTGGAACTTGATATGCTGAACTTTGGTTGACTGCAACCTGCAACTGAATTTGTTGACACTTGTATGTGCTGGTTATGCACTGTTCTGTGACTCTATGCTCATGTCATGACTGCCAAGTGTACTAGCAGCTATCTGGGAGGTTTTGGGACATGTGTGACATGATTACCACTCAGTTTTGGACTTGAAAGTGCTGCTGATTATTTACAGTTTACAGTTTTCAGACTGCATGTATTTACCCTAGCAGTGAGTTTACCAAAGCTCAAGCTGAAGCAAACACATAGCTTATGTATTGACAGTGATATCTACAGTTGAGACCACTTGTTTGTGGGTTGTTTTGGGGTGCCAGTAGGCTGAAATACCCTAGTTTTTTTCTGCAATTTAGTGCAGAAAACTGTCATAAACAGTTCTAGGCTGAAGTCGGACAAGTTGTCTTATTGGCTTGCAGGTAGTCAGGCAGTGTCTATAAAATGGCAAATGCTGATAGAACGGACAACATAACCCAGATTGTGGGGGAGAAGCTTGATAGCAATAATTATGCCATATGGAAGTTTCGAATGGAGAACTTCCTAATTGGGAAAGGATACTGGGACTTAGTGACAGGTGTTGAGGCTGAACTTGAACTTCCAGAAAGGAATCCTACAATTGATCAAAGACGAGCGCATCGAGCTTGGACGGAAAGAGCTCGCAGAGTTTTACATTGGCTGTCATTATGTATCTCGAATGCTATGGTGATGCAGATCATGAACTGTAAGAGCCCAGCAGATGCATGGAACATATTGGTTAAATACTATGGCACAACCACACGTGCTAGGAAGATATAGTTGAAGCAGAAATTCAACAACATGGACCGGAAGAGCAGATCCATACAGGATTTTGTCACGGAGGTTAAGACCATAGCAGATCAGTTGGCATCTGTTGGTTCACAGGTTGAAGATGAAGATATGGTTGTAGTGACCTTAAATGGATTGGGTCCTGAATACAAGTCTTTTGACACTTGAGTGTCTGTGCGGGCTGAAATGCTTGACTTTAATGAGCTAGTTGCATTATTGATTCATGAAGAAGTGAAGCTTGGCTTAGCTACAGGGTCAAGCGGTTCAAAGAATAAGGATGCAGTTTTTTACTCGAATCAGCGCGGCCGTGGCAGCCGTGGCAGGGGTTATGGATTTGGTAGAGGAGGCCAGCAGAATGCATCCTATGGCACTCAAAATCAACAGTCATCAAATGCAAGAGGTCGTGGAAATTTTCGAGGCAAGGGAGATCTAACTCCTGTGGTAGAGGCTCATGGCAGCAGCAACATCAGTCAGACAATCCAAACAAAGACAAGGATTGTCATTACTGTGGCAAGTATAGGCATATTGCAAACGAGTGCTGGAAGAAGCAGGGGAATCAGAAGGGTAAACAGCATGGACACTATGCTACGTCTAGTCAGGCAGATGACTCTGGTGATAGACTATTTGCCATGCAATATGTCAAAGATAAGGCTACTGAAAAATCATCTGATGATGCAGTGTGGTACATTGACTCAGGGGCATCGAATCACATGACCCCTCATGGTGATTGGTTCACTGATATGGTGATTGAAAAGCATGGCTATGTATGCACAGGTGATGACACACAGCATAGCATTGAGCATAAAGGCAAAGTGCCTCTAGTGGTTCATGATGGCAGGAAGAAAAATCTGCATGATGTCTTGCATGTCCCTTCAATTACGAAGAACTTATTGTCTGTTGGTCAGATGACGGAGCAGAACTTGCAGGTTAAATTCAATAAGCATGGTTGCTTTATTGAAGAGTTTGGCAATGGCTGCAAGTTGATAGCTCGTGGTCACAGGAATGGCAGAATGTTTACTCTTGATGCTTCTTTGCTAGAGCTGAATTCAACTATGTTTGCTCATGGTTCTGGCACTGTTAGGGATTTGGAAATCTGGCACAAGAGAGTGGGGCATGTCAATTTGCAAAGGCTGCAAACTATGTAGAAGAAACAACTGGTTACAGGTTTACCCAAATTTTGATATTTAGATATTGGTCATGTATGCGAGGCTTGCTAGTTTGGTAAGCAGTCTCGATTGTCGTTTGTCAGGCATGTAAGGCAGAGTACACGTCCTTTGCAGTTAGTGCACTCTGATGTTTAGGGGCCAGCTCATAATGCCTCTATGGGAGGTTATAGATATTATGTATCTTTCATTGACGACTACAGTTGCTATACCTGGCTTTTCATATTGAAAACAAAAGATGAGCTCTTTGCTGTTTTTCAACAATTCAAAGCACAGGTTGAGAAGGAATTTGAATGCTATATCTCTTGCTTGAGATCCGACAGTGGTGGGAGTATGTATCAAATGAATTTGCTGATTTCTTGGCTGAAAATGACATTCGTAGGCAGCTAACCTGCAGCTACACTCCACAGCAGAACGGAGTAGCTGAAAGAAAGAACAGGGTTCTGATGGAGGCTGCTAGGGCCATGATGAATGAAAAACATATGCCACTTTATTATTGGGCAGAGGCTGTTACGATAGATGTATACATTCTAAACAGGACTCCCACTGCAGGTATTCATGATATGACGCCGTTTGAGAGGCTGTATGGCTACAAGCCTGATATAGGTCATATGAAAGTCTTTGGCTATCTTGCTTATGTGCATATTCCAGATGAGAAAAGGAAAAAGCTGAATCCAAAAGTGCATAAGTGTGTTTTCATTGGGTATTCGCAGAAGAAGAAGGCATATAAATGCTATGACCCCTCTACCAGGGAGACTTTGGTGAGCAGGGATGTCATCTTTGATGAGTTGGGCTCTTGGTATGTCTCACCAGTTGCAGTGCCATCCGATATGCCTTCCACTCTTGTCTCTACAGTTGATTTGCAACAGAGCACTACTATGACAGGACCTAGCAGTCAAACAATATCCCCATGGACAGGGAGATTGAGGAGCTCACCATCCACCACTGACACCAGTATGTCAGTGAGGGGGAGACATGATATCTTGGACAGCAAAGGAAAAGAAAAAGCTACTGAGGATGCATCTGGTATGATGACACCTGGCAGAATGACTTCTGGCTATGAGTCTGCTGATACTCTGGACAGCAAACTTGGTATTTCGACTGTCTATACACCTGGCACAAGGCAGAGCAGGTATATTTCACCTCATGAAAGAGGGGAATCGAGTAGTGCACCACAGCTTAGACGATCACAAAGGGTCAGATACCCTGTTGACAGGTTGACATACAGTGGCTACTCTGCAAAGCATCATGCTTACATGACAAAAGTAATGGAGATTAAAGAACCAGGTACATATGCTGAAGCTGTGAAAGATGAGAACTGGTGCACAGCCATGGATACAGAAATGCATGCTTTGGCTGAAAATAAGACATGGGATTTGGTACCTTTGCCTGAAGGGAAAAAGACCATTGGCTGTAAATGGATCTATAAGATCAAATGCAAATCTGACGGCAGTGTGGAAAGGTATAAGGCAAGGCTGGTCGCAAAGGGATATGCCCAACAGTATGGGCTTGACTATGATGAAACATTCAGCCCTGTTGCCAAGATGGCAACTATCCGTACTATGATTGCTTTGGCTGCTGCTAAAGGCTGGAAATTACAGCAGATGGATGTGAAAAATGCCTTCCTCAATGGTGACTTAGCAAAGGATGTTTACATGGATCACCCGGAAGGGTATGTTCACCCTGATTTTCAGCATTATGTGTGCAGGTTGAAAAAGGCATTGTATGGGTTGAAGCAGGCTCCGAGAGCCTGGCATGCTAGGATCAGCAGCTACTTGCAGAGTCTTGGTTTTGCTGTTGGCAGGGCTGATCACAGCCTCTTTACAAAGAAGACTGATAGTGGCTTGGTAGTGCTGGTCATATATGTTGATGACTTGATAATTACTGGAGATGATGACATGGGAATTCAGCATGCAATGAAGATGCTGAAATTTGAAATTGACATGAAAGATCTAAGAGATCTGAGGTATTTCTTGGGTATTGAGGTTGTACCAGCTGAAAATGGTTTATGGCTGATGCAGAAGCACTATGCCATGGAAATGCTTAAGAAGTATGGCATGGCTGAATGCAAACCGTTGGATACACCTCTTGATCAAAATGTCAAGCTGGACATGAACACTGGGGCTGAAGTAGAGGATGTGACTATGTACAGGCAGTTGGTTGGCAGCTTGATTTACTTGACCATCACTAGGCCTGACTTGAGCTATGCTGTAGGGCTGATAAGCCAGTTTATGCAGAAGCCAAGGAAGCCCCACTTGGATGCAGTTCGACGCATCATGAGGTATGTTAAGTCCACTATAGACTATGGGCTGTTCTATGTCAGAGATAAGCCCTTGACATTGATTGGATACACAGATGCGGATTGGGCAGGTTGCTCATATGACCATAGATCTACAAGTGGATATGCATTTGGATTTGGTAGCGGCATGATTAGTTGGAGCAGCAAGAAGCAACCTACGGTTGCTTTATCGAGTACTGAGGCAGAGTATAGGGGTGCTGCATTGGCACATGCGAGATTTCATGGCTGCTCAAGCTTATGGCTGATTTGGACATACAGGTAGATGCTCTAGTGAAGCTACTATGTGATAATCTGAGTAGTGTACACCTGGCCATGAATCCAGTTTATCATGTCAGGACGAAACACATAGAGGTACACTACCATTTCATCATAGAGATGGTTCTTGCAGGACGCGTTGATCTTATGCATGTAAGATAGATGAACAGGTGGCGGATATCTTTACCAAGTCCTTGGGTAAAGATAAGTTCTATGGTTTTAGATAGCTGCTTGGAGTTCAGATGCTGTCTTGAGCTTGAGGGGGAGTGTTAGAATATCAAGCTCATTTATGTGTGTTGCCCGACATGAGCTGGACACAGTTAGTCTAGCCATAGTAGTTAGGTACATTAAATAAGTCGGTGCCACTACTGGTGTGAATGGTCTTATGACCTTAGGTTGTACTTTCAATACACAGTGTTGAATGAATAATGAGGTGAGTGAGAGGAAGCATGCTGCTTCACTATGTCTGACATCTATCTGCCTCTATGAATTTGAATAGGTCTTGGCGGTTGAGCGAAGGCTCCCACATTTTGGTTCCATTGCCGGGACCAACAGATTCAAGCTTGAGCACTTGCGCGCCTCATATCGAGTATCAAAGTAAGGGATTCATCCCCGAAACGGAGCTTGAGATAGGTAGGAAGTTTGGGTGTTTTGATCTTCGAAACAAGTAAGTATTTTGGGTTAGTTTGCCTATTTGATGATTGGAAAACAAGGAGAAATCATTTCAATTTGTTGCTTTCGATTCTTGTTGCATTTAGTGTAGGATAGGATTAGGAAATCGAACCGGGAAAGGGTAGGGTTTGCTGTTGCAAAACATGGCAAAACGGGGTATAAATCATGTAAAAACTAGCAAAAAGCTTGCTTGGGATGCTTAATGTCGGCAAGTCAGTGATTGGGACATCAAAACCTTACCCGGGAGGGGGTTTAAGAGCCAAGAGGCCAAGGGAGAGCTCATTTGCAACCATTGTAGAGAGAGAGAGAGAGAGAGAGAGAGAGACCCCGCAAAGATTCAATTCAATCTCGTCATCGGAGAGCCTACTGCTCACCTCAGGTATACCAATCACTTCCCTTGGTACCTCAGTTAGGATTTGGAAGTTTGTGTTTGGAGTGATTGCCTAAATCGCAAGATTCGATCAAAATCTTCGTCGCGTGGCATTCGTCATGCTGCGTTTGGCCCATCTGAGTGGCTGTTGTTAGGCCGACTCACAGACTCGCCCCTTGGACACCCTGCCATTCAGCCGGCTTGACCCGGAAACCCTAATCGGTCCTCGACCGATAGTCCACTCGACCCGTAGTCCACTTGGCCCCATTTACCAGTTCAATCCTCGGCCCAAGACCCGACTCGGCCCTCGACCCAACACTTGACTTGGCCCGTCCGAGTGACGGCACTTGAACCTCGGCCCGCGAAAAGTTTTTGTCCTCGAACAATGTGATTCAGCCCATTCGAGTCGCCCACTCGGCCCCTACAATTCAGACTAGTTGGGTCAAGTGTGTATTTGCCTCAACTTTTCACAAATTTGACCTGACCCTGCTGGAGCTCAGCAGCGCAAACTGTCGCAAGCCCTCCTGACGCTCAAAACTTGATTTTGGTGCGCGGAATAGACAAAATAGTAAGGCGCGGCTGCTTAGCAGTTTGAGTGGGCTATCGCGAGACCTAGAGGCAACCCGCTAAGCCATAAAACCTTGATTGGACCCAAAAACGGGCAAGGCAACGTAACCGAAAAGCCCTAAATCCCGTCAAGACAGCCAAAGAATTGATCGACAAAGCCGATAAGGCCCAAAACGAAGCGAGGGTGCGTAAGATGCTTAAAGGCTGTTTGCTGCACTCACCTTGAATTTCCGCACTTGAAGTGCACTTAAGGAAAACTGAAAGCCTGATTGAGCACAAGTGCACTAGAAAGAACACACGCACTGAGTAGAGATAAATTGAGGACTGTATTTAATAAGTCAAGGAACTCACTCTGATAAACCACTCAAGGAACCCACGAATAGGAGAGAACCCACAGACGGAGACAAACCATCAACGCGCAAAGTAGGACCAAGCAAGTGACGCAAACGAAGTGGATTTGACAAACCTACTCAACCTAATCAATAGCTTGGTGGAGCATGAGAACTCGACTATGGCAGAAGAAAATTCAGACCGCATGTCTAACAAAAAACTCGACTTAGGCATCTTCCCAGAGGCTATTTAGCAATTGGTTAGTAGCTATAATGCGCATGCTCGGTATGAGCACTGCGGCCGGACAGCAAATGCTATCATCGCAGACTTAGAAGAAGAGAGAAAGCTAGCCCACAAAGCATTGCAAAGCATAGTCGCATACAATAGAGACCAGCAGGCCAAGAGTCAAAGGCAAAGCACGGAGTTGCGTGAGGTGCAGTGAGTGTTGAACTTAGCCGTGGCAGAAACCGAATGGATCACGAGAGAGCCCTAGAAGGAGACTTAACGCTGAGCGAGCTTCTTATGAAGCAATTGCTAGACAACACCGCAGCAAAGCAAAGTGCTACATCATTGGCGACCTCACTACTGGCAGGATTAGGAGCAACCCAAGGCTCTAAGAGCCGGTCTAAAATCCCAATAATCACAAAGCAGCTCGACAAGTACCAACCCCACGATGATCCATACAGCTTTTTAGAGCAATTCGAGCAAGTCTGCGAAGCCAACGGCCTCAGCGACCTGACTCAGTGCTCTCAAGCATTTGGGCTCTGCTTAGGTGACAAGGGTAGGACTTGGTATACAATCTTAGATGCCGTAGAGTGAGCAAATTTCAATAGCCTCAAGAATCTCTTCATCAAGAGATTTGCCAAGCCTAGATACTCCAATAATCTGCTAGTACGACTGATGAATGTCAAGCAGAAAGAGAAGGAGGACATTCGTGATTATGTAACCCACGTGAGGAGTCTCTTCAAGAGAATTTCTGAACAACCGACTGAAAGAGTAGTTTCAACTGTGTTCATCAGCGGAATTCAAAATGAGAAATTATATAAGGCTTTGGCAGCCAACTCGAGCTTGTAGCGAGACGCGATAGCTTGGGTTTTTAAGGAAGCCATCAGAGTTGATGATCAACTGAAAGAGTGGAGCTCCAAGAGCTCCAACTCAGAAGAAACCAACTCGCAAAGTTCAGAGAGAGCGTCAACCTCTAATGAACAACCAGCCCCATCATCCCAAGATAAGGGAAAAGCCACCGAGACGAACCAAGACTTGGCTGATGTCAAGATGGAGATAGCCAAGCTGCAAGACATGTGGAGATGACCAATGCACCCACACGTCCAATGTGTGTACTGTGGCGGAAACCATTTGCCGGCCGAGTGTCAAGACCCTCGGTCGAGACCTTGCGCTAACTGCGGCAGGTTCAATCACGACATTGTGCATTGCAGATTGCCCAGAAGACTTCCGTACTCCCAACCATACAGCTAGCCTTACCTAGCGAATAGGCCGCAGTCACTCTTCGGAAGGGGAGCTCCATTGGCCCTTCCTGCACCTAACAACATTAAGCCGGCTATCCCTAGGGTGGACATAATTCCTACAGGCATACCTAGACCGCCTGATCCCTACGTGACCCATCCATCGAGTGATGCTCCAATCCACTACATGGAAGAGCCAAATGAGGAAGAGACTTACTTATACCCTTATGTCTCTCACGACGACGAGGGCAACGCAGTCCTTATGGACTATTGGCCAGTACCGGTGATGGCGTTAGGGAGAGGACGAGGTAGAGGCCTAGGAGGGTAGATGCAGGATCCAATCATCTGTTGGACTTGTGGTCACCCAGGGCATGTCTCATCATGTTGCCGTGAGAGGGAGCAGCAGAACAGAGACAAAGCTGACCTAAGGTGCATTGAGTGCAAAATCACCCATCTCTTCGTCGATTGCCCAAAGCGGAAACATTCTTCAAGTTTAGACAGTGTACCATCTATCCCATTGGGGCTGTTTGGCATCGAGAACCTCGATGGGGAGGCCACACCTATCTCGTTGTGGGTCATGAACCGTGCCCAAACGAAGCAAGTCAGCATATCACTACCAGGACCCAACAACCTCGATGCAGCATCGATAGGGAAGAAGAGCCGCAGGTGAAGGAAGAAGAGGTTGGAAGCTAAGATTGCACTGAAAACTGAGAGTGCTACGACTCTGCCCATTGGAAAGAAGGTCACAGATGCAGAGGCAGAAACTTCAGCCCCCAAGACGGTCGAAAAGGGAAGTGCCAAGGTAGGGGAGTACCCACATTCGAAGCGCCAACTCAAGGCCATAGAGAAAGTGAAGGAATGGGTGAAAGAGGCCCAAGAGCACTTAAGGGATGCTGAGCCCATCCTAGAGGATGAGATCGATGATCTCCCCAGCATAAGCACGGTCATCTTACCCCCTCGACCAAAGTTAGGAGATGCAACCGCACCGCAGGCAGCACCGCTTAAGCCAAGCCTTGATGCTGCAGGCTCGCAAATCAGTCATCACGGCCGTTGGCTAGGATAATTCGGTTTAGGAGAGAGATGAGCAACTGACAACCTCCTTACCATGCTAGTGACCACCCCTATGACGTTAAGCCTGGGAGACCTGCTTAAGCAGAATCCCACCCTATGGCAAGACCTCAAGCTGTGGGTTGAGGGGTCACGAGAACAAGCTACGAATCTGCACGATCTTGATGCAGAAACTCAAATACTGAGTCTAACGTTGCACTCTGTGCCAAAATCCTTGCACTTTAATGCTTTCTGGGAAGGCACTGAGATGCATGTAGTGCTACCAGTCCTAGCCTTAGGCGACACAACAAGAAAGGGGATCGTAGACACGGGAGCCGGGGTTAGTGTGCTGAGCCATGCAGTACTATAGACCTAGGGAAACCCACCTGTCGAGACCGCTCAGTTTAATGTCATGTTAGCAAATGTATGAGAGTGAAGTCATTCGGGGTACTTAAAAACTGGCCAGTGAAAATCGTGGGTGTTCAGTTCTCTATCAACTTTATAGTCATGAAGGGGGTGGACTACGATATCTTGTTAGGCTGATCCTGGATGCGCAATACCAGATTGGGGTAATGGCTTGATCTTCCTAGGCAACAGAACGGAAGCTGTGAGGGTAGAGATGGACACTTGGAAGACCTCACCAGTCGACTTGGATGCCATGTCCGCGATGCTCAAGGGTAACGCTCAAGTCAAGAAGTCTTATGGGCCCTTGACCAAGTATATCGCATGCCCAAAGGATGAGTGAGATTGGATGCATGTCCTTGCTACAATTGACCTGCCATTCTCGGATCAAGAGGCGTACGAGCAAGCCATCAAGATGATGGGCACATCTGATGGCACGCTCTCCGTACCAGTTTGCATGATGGAAGGAACCCTTCTTGGGAGACCTAAGCCCATCACCTTCCAAGTACCAAGCAATAAAAGAGAACTCCATGAGGCTCTGGAATACTTAACGGACAAGCTAGCTGACAATTCAGCAACAAACTTCAAACCACTCCAGGATCTCTTAGGCGAATCCAAGTGGCAATGGACCTGGGTGCATGACTTGAACCTTATGTACAACTGGGCCTTAGTCCTTGATCAACAACAAGAGATATACCAAGCCCTAGGAGACGACGAGCAATCTGACACAGAGGCCTCTGATAAACAAGTACAAAGACTGCCAATCCTTCAGTGACGAAAGTGAGGGTGAGATAGACACAGTAGAATATGACATTGAGGGATATAAAATAGAACAAATATGGGCGGACTCCAAGCCACAAAAAAGTAGTGTCTACAGGATAGAGCGAGGGATCATGCACATGGATTGTGATCGCGCTTGGTTAGAACACGTAGGAGCCATAGACCTTGAGCAAGCAGGCCTAGCCCAACCGGGAACGACATCGGTGCTTAGGACAGAATCACCATCGGAACTGCGACCACCAAGGGAGACCCCCTCATCTAGCGAAGACGGCGAGTTCGACTCTGAGTTGGAGGTAAGCTTGCATAGCGACCTAGAAATACCTAGGCCGCCCAAGACTCGACGCACCAACAGGGACCTTCCCGTCTACCTGAGACGCAGACGATTAAAGCAGGAAAGGGTGAAACAACCCAGGGACACACAAACAGACAAACAGAGAAAACTGCGGGACCTCCCTGAAAGATTTACAAAATTCAAGAAAGGAGATAGGGTAATGATCCTGTTGGGTGCCAAATGGCAAGGGCAAATGAGTGAACCAATCGAGGGACCAACCATGGTCAAGGAGGTGAACCTAGCCCAGGAAGGGGAGACACCCCGACCAGCCTTCATTGTTGCCGATGACTTGACTGAGGAAGAAGAAATGAGTCTTTTCACTCTTTTGTGAGAGTACATAGACGTATTCGCTTGGTCCTTGGAAAAACTTAAAGGAGTAAATCCGAGTGTAGTGACTCATAATATACCCATGACACTAGACGCAACACCGGTGAAGCAGTGACCGTACCCAATGAATCCAAAGCATGCTCATGCTATTAAGGAAGAGATTGATAAGCTGATGAGAGCGGGACTCATTTACGAAATTGAGCACACGGATTGGGTATCACCCATAGTCGTCGTTATGAAGAAAAATGGAAAAATTAGAGTGTGCGTCAATTACAAGAAAGTGAACGCTGCTACTAAAAGGGACAATTATCCATTGCCATACATTGAGCACATGCTTGAAAGAGTAGCAGGCAAGGAGGCCTACATCTTTCTGGATGGCTTCTGAGGATACAATCAGGTGCAAGTGCATCCTGCCCCGACAGATTGCCTTCGCCATGAGTGGGGCATCTTTGCTTACATAGTCATGCCTTTCGGGTTGACTAATGCCCCTGCCACCTTCCAACGCCTCATGTGCATCATATTTAAAGACATGCTTTGCAAGGAGTTGGAAGTCTTTGTCGATGACCTCTGCATTCACTCAACCTAGATGGAACACTTAGACAAACTCCAAGCAATCTTTGAGCGGTGTCGCCTATATCGTCTCTCCTTGAACCCCTTGAAATGCTAGTTTTGGGTGAAGCATGGATGCATCCTCGGCCATGTGGTGTCGAAGAACGGCATTGCCACTGACTTCTCGAAAGTCAGGATTATTGTTGACCTTCCAACCCCAACCAACTACAAGGGAGTCCAATGCTTCTAATATATACAGACGGCGGTTTGTGCTGAATTACGCATTGATAGCTAGGCCTTTATACAAGCTGCTGATTGTCTTTGAATGGACTAAAGCATGCCAATGAGCATATGAAGAGTTGAAGAAGGCTCTAACCACAGCACCAATTCTACGAGCCCCAGATTGGACCATTACCTTCCACGTGCATATCGATGCTTCTAAATTTGCTGTGGGGGCAGTGTTGTGCCAACCTAGTGAGCACAACCTAGACTATCCAGTGAGCTTTGCTAGCAGACAACTCACTAAGATGGAGATGAACTACTTGATGATAGAAAGAGAGGGCTTGGCCATGGTGTTTGCTGTAAAGAAGTTCCAGTATTATCTATTGGCTACACCCTTTACCTTTTTTGTGGACCATCAATCCTTACTATATCTAATGAGTA
This sequence comes from Lygodium microphyllum, assembly GCF_053477565.2. Lineage (NCBI taxonomy): Eukaryota > Viridiplantae > Streptophyta > Polypodiopsida > Schizaeales > Lygodiaceae > Lygodium > Lygodium microphyllum. The sequence continues at coordinate 91,396,007 of NC_141141.1, forward strand.
AACCTTGTGCTATAGGATGCATAGCTCGGTGGCTTCTTCTGCTTTTGGAGTTTGACTTCTCCTTTGTTGTACGAAAGTGAAAACAACACTACATGGATGATCATATGTCACGCATTCCCACAGGAGAAGCCGCTGGAGAAGGCATTACCGATGAATTGCCAGACGCCCACCTCTTTAATCTCTCCAGCGAGAGAGATTTATTCAAGGTCGATCTACCACCATATTGGGCAGATGACATAGTCCAAGTGCTTGAGCACGGACTGCCTAAACGACCAATAGAGAAGGCAAGGCTGAGGTGACTCATTCTCAAGATCCAACCCTACCAGTTAATAGCAGGCCAGCTATATTGCTTAGGGCAAGATGGATTGCTGCATAGATGCGTGTGCAAGCATGAGATGCATGATGTGCTCTCAGAGACACACAACGGAATTGTTGGTAGACACTTTAGTAGAGACACGACGGCCCGCAAGGTGCTGCAGTCTCAACTATGGTGGCTAACGCTGTTCCGTGATGTCGCACAATTTGTTAAGCATTGTGACGAGCATCAGCGGGACGAAGGTCCCAATTCGCAAGGATCAAATGGAGTTGACCCCAATCATTGCACGACAACCCTTCGAAAAATGGGGAATCGACTTCATAGGACCCATCAGCCCCACTACACAGTATTCGCAGGCCAAAATACATCGTTGTGGCCACAGACTACCTAACAAAGTGGGTAGAAGCAAGAGAAACATGAAAGAACGATGCTCGAACGACTGCCAAGGTCTTGTGGGAGTAGGTGATCTCACGATTCGGCTTCCCCATCGAACTAGTCAGTGACCAAGGGACACACTTCATCAATGAAGTGATAGTGCATCTCCTATCCACCTTCCTAATTATCCATCAGAAATCCTCACCATACTATCCTCAAGCAAACGGCCGAGCATAATCCATATTTTTTCTTGATGCGCCTTCGTCTTTCATTCCACTTTTGCCTTGGACTTGTCTTTTGCTTTAGATTTTCTCGATTTTTCACTTTTCCACCTGATTCATTTGAGGGTTAACATTACCCCCCTCCTCGTTGAGTGCTAGTCCCATGGCACTTGCTGGTGGTGAGTCGAACGGTGTTGCTAGGGTAGCTGGGTGGCTTTTTGAGTTTGTATACAAGCTGTGTTGGAGGGATTTATGGAACTAGAAGGGCCTTGAATTGGGAATGAGCCCAAGTGGTAGAGGGATTTATGGAACTGAAAGGCCCTTGCATTGGATATGATCCCTGATGTTGGAGGGATTTATGGACCTGTTGGAGGGATTTATGGAATTGAAAGGCCCTTGTATTGGATATGATCCCTAGTGCTGGAGGGATTTATGGATATGTTGGAGGGATTTATGGAACTGAAAGGCTCTTATGTTGGATATAATCCCTAGAGCTGGAGGGATTTAAGGAACTGAAAGGCCATTGTGTTGGATGTGATCCCTAGTATTGGAGGGATTTATGGACCTTTTGGAGGGATTTATGGAACTGAAAGGCCCTTGAGTTTGGAATGAGCCCTGGTCTTAGAGGGATTTATGGACGTAAAAGGCCCTTATACGAACCCTGTTGGAAAGTGTGCTGGAGGGATTTATGCCTTTGGAATTGAAAATAAAGTTGGACAAATCCGTGCATGGAGAGAGGCTAGTGGGCGGATCCATCATCTTTGAATTTGAATATCGTGTTGGATGGATCCATTGCCTCTGGCCCTCTGTGGTTTCCTTCTCTTGTGCTCTTCCAAATGAGCTTTTTCATTCACTTTTCAACTAGGGATGACGCATCCACCCCTTGATTTGTCGTGCATACATAGTGGCATGTCGCATAAGATAGGGAGTGCATTGCATGGATGATGGGGCCTATGGGATCGGTGGTCGGGGCCTCTGTTTGTACCTAGAAAGAAAAGGAGGTGCACTATCTGGGGGCGTGTTTGCCTTACCGTGGAGTGCGTGGTGCCAGTGCTTGTAGGATTGGGAGATGGGTCCAAGCCCTCAGTGTGTCCTACACTTGAGGACCCTATTTGTGCATGAGGGTGACATGTCTAACCATAGGCGAGTGTTACCTCCCTAGGTGTGTCCTGCCCTTGATGTGCCCTAAGCATGGAGTGGGGAATCAAAATGAGACTAGGGGGTTAGGGATGGAGCCGGTTGATCGGGACCACCGGACACACCTAACTTGAGAACCCCTAGGTGCAGTGACTGCGATCGATGTGCAGCTTGCGATGTCTCTTTCTTTCTTTCTCTTTTTTTTGTTAATATAAATTAAACCCAAGTTACATAGTCGTGACAAAAGTTAGTCTTCATCATCAGAGTGAGGTGGAGAAGGGGGCTTAATAGATTTGTTAAGAAATTGGCGGCTTTGGAGATACCCCTTGAGGTTTAGGCAGACCTAAAGGGTGGTGGTGGAGAGGTATGGATGATTGCAGTGGGTGAAGTGGCTATCATTCATGTCCCCTAGAAGAGCTAAGCTAAATGAAGGCAATATAGCAGCTCTCATCATTAGTCGAGCCATCGCATAACTATCTATGGTATTAGGTTCAAAATGGAGTACTAGGAGGTTGTGCTCCTGCGGTGTGGGATCTTGCCTAAGGAGTATCCTAAGCAATCTAAGGTAATTACAAGTAGTAATAAAGGCAAGGTTAGAGAATGAAGAGAATTCATTAGTGAATTGGATTAGGATATCATACAAGTTCTCTGACGTGAAGACGACCGCATCTTCATACATAGTAAAATGAGGGTTATAGATTATAGAGAAGTTGTAGTGGCTGTGGACACTCAAGTCAAAATCCAATCCCACCCTTCGAGGGTAAGGCATAAAGGTTGGGTCATTCCACTCGAAGGGTTGAGTGTTGCAAAAGGCCATCCAAGTGTCCAAGTTGGAGTCGCAGACCCTCCTCCTCCATTTAGGTTGACATTTGTAGCTGGCCACAGACCGTGGCACTTCAAAAACCTTATTCTGCCAACACTCGGTATCTTCAGTGGCCCATAAGGTGGGATTCTGCTCTCTCTCATCTAGCCATTTCTGTCCAAGCTTGCTTCCGATGTTAATTACCTCCTCCACCACCTTGATAGGCAAGATCCTATGCAAGGTGGTGGGGTACTAGAAGTTAAAATCGAAGGGGCTCTTGGATGTTTCTTGCCTCTCCCAAGTTACAAGGTCAGTGTGGAAGCTTGATAGGGCACTGATGGGACCTAAAATGGGCTGGCACTAGCTATAGCACTAGCCAGGCCTCTAACATGCACAAGACAACCCCACGGCCTCACGGCCAAGAGCATCTACAAGACGCATTGCCCTGCCATCGTACGTACATTTTGCATTTGTATCGTGTTTGTAGTCCAACCCTTAACCTTCTCAGACTCCTCAGAGGGAGACCTTACACATTTTGGTGTAATTCACCACATAGAACAACATAGGAGGCACCCCTCGGCTGATTGCCACGGCCCCACTACGACCCTCCTACACCTTGGGGATTGGCCCCTCAATGAGTCACTAATACATATAACACATACGAAATAGACTCCACTCTTGGTACCAATATTATATCGTTCCAGGAATGTACCAGTTCTCACCTACTTGTCCCCTTGGACCCACTGTCTAGACCTACAGCTTGGGTGCCTTACTCTCTCCAGCATGGGTCATTTAGAATTCAACCAATTGCTATGCATGCCAGGAATAGATACCATATGTATGATTTATGCAATAGTGGATGCCTTATTTTATACAAACAGTTATGGTTTAAAATCGGCATATGTGTCGTGCAAAAATAGCCCTTTTAATGAAATTTCGCTAATACACAATGCTTCGTTGTTGCAGGAACCTAGCACCAAGGCAAACCTCATGCTGCTAGGTCCATTATTTCCAAATAAACCATATCCTAAATGTTATGCATAAAGAGAAAAATCAAACTTTGTATTATTTCAGCTCTTAAACTGTTATATAACATCATCCTTCCCCTCACCGTTTAAATTTTTCTGCGTTGCATAGGTGTAGAGGCTCTTTTATGTCATTTTTTGTATGTAAAAGCAATAAATATGCACTTTAACACAAAGAACAAGGGCCAAACTGAGGCTTAACCTCATGCTTCAGCCCCGTCAAACATTCACATACATAGATCTCATTTTTCCTTTTTTTCGAAAGCAAGAAACCCATTTTTTTTCATTTGTCTCTATTTTTGCTATTTATTTTTAATAAAAAATAGGTATTTTTTAGTTTTTTTCTGATGACTGATAATTTGAACTGAAACTCGACATTTTTCCTTATTTTACCCCATGTCCACTCATTTCTCCCACTCAAAATCAAAGAAACTATCAATTTCCATCAAAATTAGTGTTTTTTGGATTTTGAAAATTTATAATTGTTATAAATCAATACGGGTTCTACATAACAGTGATTGCAGCCCTAAAAAATAATGCAAGGAGCATTCAAATAAAATTTCAGCTCACGTGCACACCATTAAGACCATGAACGATAAAAAACAAGTAAAATTCTTTCATAAAATAGAGCATACCGCCTTTTTGCGTGTTTCGAGTTTTTTGAATATTTAATTGGGATTGTATATCAACCAACCATCCATGAATTTCAGCATAGATCTTCAGCCTTTAGCCTCCTCAGCCTCTTGGAACAATCCGGTGCCTCCCGGACAAGCATCCATCGCCCAATTCTCTTCTTGATTCTTGCCACATGAAGTGCCTCTATGCAGGAGAGAGAAGGAGGAGAGAGAAAGACTGAATTCTGATTAGGCCATCCGGGCAGCCATTCCATGTGTGGAGACAAGCGATGAGGAGCGAAGATAGAGTGTAGATCAGCCATCCGGTCAGTTGGGGGGGTTGCTTTTAGACTCCCCAACCCCCCTCTCCATTAATCGTGGCCATGGCGCCCTCATTTTTGCACGAAAAAAACAGGCGCTCCCCTTCCCCTCCCCCCCCCCCCCCCAAAACGAAATCCATTTTTTGTTGGGCTCTAAGGGGAGCCCCCAAAAGGCATACCCTTTGGGCCCCCTAAATCCTATTTACACTTAGCCTTTAGCCCTTGGCCTTCCGGGCACTCCCGTTTCCTCGTTCGGTGTCCGATTCGTAATCTAGAAATTTTTGCTTGACCTTCTCGAAGTCCCCCACTGTCGAGCATCTCCTAGGGTCTTGTCTAACACGCCAAAAAATTATGAAAATTCACTAATTGTCGTCTAGTGGGTCTTTTAAGCACTTTCGAGCATTATCGCTTAAAATCGTACTGATTGCAACCGCCGCCTTTGACGAAGTCTATTTTTCCCCTGAAATTCGAAATTTTTGGCTATTTTTAAGCACTTCTCATCATCAAAAATCATTAGTCATGCATTTTCCTCACATGGTGGGATAGGTGCCTGTGGTGTCCTCACTCCCTTGGCATTCCATTTCCTCCTTGTCTCCTCCACCATTTGTTTTCTTTTTTCCCTTAGTGCCACCTTTCTTTTTGCGGAGGTGTTTGCGTGTTGTTGCTCTTTAGGCCGCAAGGAAGGAGCTAGTGGGACAAGCTCTTCTTTCGCGTGGTCCCATTTCAAAGTTCACATCCACCTCTCTTTCTTGGTTTAGCTCTTGCTGCTCTCCTTTGATGAACCCAAGTGTGTCCACTTCTTGCGAGGTTAGGCCTACCAATAGGAGATAATGGCATTGCTCTTCCATGCTTGGGCCAACCCTGGTAGGTTGTGGCGGCATCTACATTCTTGCTTTTAGCGCTTTATGAGCCATTCCCAATTTTCTTCTCATTGCCTCTATGGACTCTCCCTCTTCTGTTTGGGTGACATCCAATAGGGTATCCAAGAAGGCACTTTGGTGGGTCTAGAAGCTCACTTGGGTGGCCTCTCTGCTTTTAGCAAGTATTTTTTCTTTTTCTACTTGAGCGAGACAACGTGCCAAGGCCTTAACTCTTTTTTTGTTCTAATTAGCCCATTCTTCTGCCTTCTTGTTCATACCTTTGAGGCTTTTCCCCTGTCTCCGAGCTAGCACTGTCAGTCTGTGTTCTTGGTTTTCAATCTCTATCCTTAGCTTTTGCTGCTCTTCTCGTGCTGCGGCAGCCTCTTGGGTTAGTTTTTCCACCTCTCTTTCATACTTGCGAGCTCTTTCCTCTTGCAACTCCCCCCAGCTCTTCTATGGCTTTAGTGATTTTCTCCATTTCTGCTTGTAGATATTTGTAGCATGCTACAATCTCTTCATTGTGCCATCGTAAGCATCGTGTGGCCTCGGTTTCTTCATTCAAGTGCACCTAGCATTCCACTTCTATCTCTTCCTTAGCTTGTAGCTGCTCTTTCAACTCATTGACTTCCCTTTGGGCCATGGCCATTTGGCATGTTTTCTCCAACTCGGATGCAGTCAATGCCTCTTTTTCAACTTCAAGCTCTGCTACTGCGATTCTCTTCTCCTCCTTGGCTCTCTCTAATTGAGAGAGGAGCTCCTTGACATACTTGTCATCTTCAGGCAGCCTCTCTATTGCAGGGGCGGAGGTTGTGGAGCCTATCACCTTTTGCCTCTTAGGGTCTAGCCTCGACTCAGTGTCTGCTGTAGCCGACCTTTTGGTTCCTACCAGGGGGTTCCTTTTTCTACTCCTTGGCCCATTTCTTTATTCACAAAGTATTGGACCCAAGCCATTAGGTTGTTGGCATCCACCTCGATCGTAGAACTGGGAGTGGAAATGGCAACAGTGGTGGCGAGCGTCAGGAGAGTGGGAATGGGGGTGATTGGGGCCTTGCCCTTGCCTTCTTGCACTGCAGGTGGCATGAATTCTAGCACCTGGGCGCTTGAGCTCAATCCTTCATCTCTGATTGGGCTCACGGGTTCCAGCTCATCACGCCTGGACTACTACTCAATGGACCTGTGCATGGCAATGGCCATGTCTTCCTCCTCCTCCTCTTCCTGCTTTCTCCTTCTTTCCTCCTCGGTCTTTTTGGACTCTCTGCGGGCCTTTTGCAAGTCTACCTTTTCTTATTTCCCCCTCTCCTCTTCCTACTATTCTTATGCAATTTTCTTCTTCGTCTTCTTAGCCTTTCCTCGGCTAGTTTGCTCTTCTTGTTCCGTCTTCTTATTCCTCGCTCAGTGTCCTTTCGCTAGACTATGCCTCATGTTCCTAGTGAGGTGGCGACCTGCTTGGTGTTTCATCCACCCCTTCTCCTCCTTCTTCCTGCCCTTGTCCCAAGGCTTCCTTGATGATCGCAGTGAGGACCCCATCAAATCCAATGGTTGTAGTCTTTGAAGACGAGGCTTTCATTTTAGCTTTGGTGGCGAGAGATTCTCCTCTAGCAGTCTATCCTCCCATTGCCAAGGCTTTTGCTAAGGTCTCAATGGTCTTTCTCAAAAAACCGTTGAGATTCACCTAATCTAGCGACCTTCCTACAACACTCTCTAGTAGGGGGACGTTGATGTGGCTCATGATGGTGTTGTATCTTTGACTAGAAAACAATGTATGCATCATTTTGGCTTAGAGTTGGATTTCGGGTTCAAGGATATCCACCAAGATGATGCCATAGTTGGTGTGGACTTTTACCTTGTCCATTCCTAGCAAGGCATATACATCTCTTTTCAGCTTTCTCTCCACTTTGTTTGCCAAGCCTAATGCCTTTTCCACAAGCTCCGGGGTCAATTCAATCTGCACTTGATGAGTTCCCTCTCCCTCATGCACAATTACAGTGCCGCAGTTCCCGTGGAAAGTCCTTAGGAACTCTACACAGTGGAAGTAGTCCACCCCTAGCTTATTGCTTCCATGTATTTCTACAGATTGCATTGCTCGATGATCTTCCTCACGGCCCGCTCTTCAATGACCACATCTTCTAGGTTGAAGATATTATGGAACTTGAACTAGTTGAAGGCTCGTGTTTCCATCGAAAGTCCATATTTTGCTTGTTCTTCCTCTGAAAAAGGCAATTTGCCAACCTTTTCTTGGCTGGCAAATTGAACTCGAACTGGTTGAAGGCTCGTGTTTCCACCGAAAGTCCATATTTTGCTTGTTCCTTCTCCGAAAAATGCAATTTGCCAGCCTTTTCTTGGCTTGCCATGCTAGGTGCCTATCATGAAGCCATATTCACTATTAGTGTTTTTCATAACAATTATAAGCAACAGGAAATGACTACATACTTGTTGAATTGAAATGCTTGAGTGCAGAAGTAGACTTTTTTCTCCTAGTATTCTATTGATTTCAAAATTTATTGACCTTTTTCTCAATCACATGTTGTTGCATTCTACCCTTGCAATGTGTGCTTTTCCTTTATTGTTTTCCTTATGTGTTTGGTTTGAGTCACCTTACCCCCACCTTATGGTTCACCATTAGCATTCCTAAGACATTTTGTTGTTGGAAGATAAATAGGAGTTGATCATGCTTTTATGGAAAGAAGAACGTGCTTTAAGCATCAAAAGGGAATTTTCCTTCGAGCAGTTCTATTCATTTCCAGAATTTTATGACATTTTTCCTTGATTTCACCTTACTTCACCTTGCCCCCTCCCCCCTTGGGAATAAAAAGAATCCTTCCTAGGATTAGACATGGGAGAGACAAGACATTTGAGCATAGTATGGTGCTATCTACTTTGGCATAAGCCAATCGTAGAAATCAGGGTTGTATTCCAATTGGGCATGACAATCGAGATTACGAGGAGACTTGGATAATGTAAGTTAGGACATCAGCTAGAAAATCACCCGAGTTGATACGACTAGCCACATGTAGCTCCTCTTCCGTAAGGATGCGATCAATGTCAGGATGGGCCAAGACCTGTTTGTCTAAGTGTTTGTTTGGGTTGATGGCCAAGACCCTAAAAGAGGTTGGTGCTACATAAGTCATGTCATACTTCATTGTTTTGATGGCACGACACTGCTCAACATTAGTCATTACTTACCAACCCTATTTCTCCCATTGGAGATGTAGGTTACACCATTTGTGTAAGAATGATGAGTTAGCAAGGCGAGTGAGTTCCTTAAGCTCAATGGATGATGCAGGCCTTTGGGGCTTGTGGTATGATGTTATTAGTCGTCTAATGAACATGTGCTCTTTTGAGATTTCACCATTATTGATCAACTCCTTTGAAACGTTGGGGGATGTTGCTATCATGAACTCGTATTCTTCCCAAGTGCAAGATAAGGAATGAACCTCTGTAGCAAGGGGTTCATCAAGAAAGCCGAGGTCAAATCTTTCGTAGTTCTTAGCAAATGTGGTAAAGGTGTTATCCAAGAGCTTGATGCAGCTCACCAAGTCATCTCCCGTATTCTCAGCAAGGTCCTTGATGACCGTTAGGAATGAACATCGCTCGTAGGAAGGCCTAAGAGCTGCTAGTGGTTGTGGTGGAATTGGGTTGGACAGTGATGGTTATAATGGTAGCGGACTTGATAGTGGTGTGTCTAAGTGTAGCTTCGTAGTCTGATCCATGTGTCCAATGCTACTTTCAGGTTACTAAGGGTGGCTCCAGTGACACAGATGGTGGGTTGCCTTCTTCTTGCATAGCCACTAGGGTGCCAAGCTCTCCAGACTTAGATGATTCTGGGGTATCATGTGGCTATTTGGGTCGATAGACTGGTTGGGGTTTTTTGGCCACAACCGTCTTGCAGGTTCTATAATCTTTGCCGCTCGGGTTTTCTGGTTGTTTACTATCTTAACAGGAGTGTGGCTTCTTGGAGATGGGGTGACCAGTGATGGTCATGGTTAGACTATGCTTCTAGTCTCTCTTCTTGGGCAGCCATATACAAGTGTTGCCTTCGTAGTATCCTTGGGCTTGCAATAGATCTTTGGGGATCCATTGTGGCTTGATTATGTGCCTATATCAATAGTGTCGGGTTTGTCTCTTAGGTTTCGAATGATGGTTGTTAGCCTTGTGGGGCTATGTTTATTGGCTACAAGTAGGTCATTTTTTATGCTTTAACGTCCATTTAAGAGTGGGCTCTGTGGCTTTAGGGATGGCTTACTTGGCAGTGGTTTTGTAGTTTGGGTGGGTTGTGATGACTCACGACCCCTCTCCCTAGGCTTGGTCCTAGGTAGCTTTATCGGTGGCATGGTAGGCTTGGGTGGAGCCTTGCTGCCCTTGCTAAAAGCTGTTATGATTCGAATATTGCCATGGCAAGGTGAATACGTTGCAGACCATAATCTATGTTGCTTGAAAGTGCATCCTAACAACGATTCTTGACCTACATCCTTTGTATTTGGCAATACATAAAAGATGACTGATAGGCTCTCCAACTCAAAGACTGCGATCTTGCATTTTCCCAAAAGTGTGTAGGTTTGGCCTCCATAAGGGATGAGCTTAGCATTAGTGGGTTGCACTGCGATTTGCCAAGTTGGGTCCAATGGTCATGGTTTAAGACATTAAAATCAGCTCCTTCATCAATCAATGCGTTGATGGTGCATGTATACTTAGCAATGACCGTCATGCTTAGGTAAGCTGGCACTACTCCTTCCTCATCCTCACTGTCCATCTCAGTGATAGTGGCTATGCGTATGTGGACAAGGGGAGCTAGCATTAGAGGCTCATGCAATGGGTGGGTGGGAGGGAAATACCTCTTTATGTGGCTACCATTAAAGAAGCCTATGCCCTCACCCTCTAGGGTTTCGAGTTCTACATTGCCAATTTGGCTGATGGTTTGAACCTTAAAAGGTCCTTGCCCCCAGAACTTTAGTTTTTTCTTATGTCCTTTGACTAAGTAAAACAGTACTAAGTCACCCTGTTCGAAGTTGTGCTGCTTGACATGCTTGTCAAACCAACTCTTACATCTTGTCTTCTCGCATATTAGCACATGGGTGGCTAGAAGCCGGGTTTTCAATAAGTGTTCGAGTTCAATCAAGTGTTCTGTCCATGCCTCCTTCCCATCCCATCGTTCTTGAAGGGCTTACCTAAGGCTTGGAATCGCCATAGAACCATATGTCAATCGAAAGGATTTCTATCCTACAATTGTCTTGTAGGCCATGCAGTGGGCCCCACTCTCCGCCATCAACTTGTTATCCCAATCATTGCATAAAGTAGATATGACTTTGGTTAAGACGTTAACTAAGATTTTATTTGTAGATTCAGCCTAACCATTTACTTAGGGGTAATAAGGCAAGGATTTTCAATTGATGATTAGGAAGAGGATAGGAGGTGAGCTATTACTTCATTGATGAAGTGCGTGCCTTGATTGCTAAGTAGTTCTATGGGACAGCCAAATCGTAAGATCACTTGCTCCCATAGGAACTTACTGAGCATCATTCTTTCTCGTAGCTCAGGCTTCTGCCCATTTTGTCAGATAATCGGTAGCCACAATGATTATTTGGCTTGTGAATACTGTGTTGTGGGACTAATGGGTTTGATGAAGTCAATCCCCCACTTCTCGAAGGGTTGTCGTGTGATAATTGGGGTTAGCTCCATGTGATCCTTACGAATCAGAACTTTAGTCCTTTGGCACTCGTCATAGTGCTTCACAAATCGTGCTGCATCTCGAAAGAGGGTGGGCCACAATAGCTAGGACTGCAACACCTTGCGAGCTGTCGTGTCTCCACTGAAATATCCTCTTGCAATTCCGCTATGTGCCTCTGTCAGCATGTCATGCATCTCATGCTCACACACGCATCTGTATAGTAACCCATCTTGCCCCAACCTATAAAGTTGGCCACCAGCTATATCAACTGATAGGGTTGAATTTTTAGGATGAGTCGCCTGAGTCAGGCCTTTTTTATCGGCCATTCCAATAGTCCATGTTCAAGCACTTGAACTATGTCATCTGCCCAATATGGCATCATGTCAGCTCTAAACAAATCTTTTTCGTTGGATAAGTGGAATAGATGCGCGTCGGGCAGTTCATCCACAATGCCTTATCTAGTCACTTCTCCCATGAGGATGCAAGACAGATGTTCAACCATGTAACGATGCTTCCCTTTATGCACCATCACGAAGAATTCAAACTCCAAAAGCAAAAGAAGCCATCTAGCAATGCGTCATGTAGCACATGGTTTGTTAACCAAATATAACAAGGCTTGATGGTCAACAAAGAAGGTAAAAGGCGTAGCCAAAAGATAATGTCGAAATTTCTTTACGGAAAACAACATGGCCAAGCCCTCTATCCATTGTTGAGTAATTCATTTGAGTTTCAGTGAGTTGTCTACTAGCAAAGCTCACTAGGTAGTCCAGGTTGTGTTCACTAGGTTGGCACAACACAACTCCTTCGGTGAATTTTGAAGTGTCAATGTGCACATGAAACGTGTGTCCAATCTGGGACTCATAGTATTGGTGTTGTGGTTGGAGCCTTTTTTAGTTCTTCATATGTGTGTTGGCATTCCTTGGTCCATTCGAATATAATCAACAACTTGTATAGAGGTCTAACAATCAATGCATAGTATGCATAGTTCAACATGAACCATCAATAATACCCTATATGGCCTAAGAAGCACTAAACGCCCTTGTAATCACTTGGGGGTGGAAGATTGACAATGGCCCTAATCTTTGAGAAATTTGTGGCAATGCCATTCTTCGACACCACATGTCCTAGGATGCATCCATACTTCACACAAAACTGGTATCCAGACGGTATAGTCAACATCATTCGAAGACCACTCGAAGTACTCTCGCCAAGTAGAGTGAACATACAAGTCATCCACGAAGACCTCTAACTATGTAGGCAAAGACTCCCCATTCAGTGGGGGCGAATGAGGTTTTATACCTATCATTAGGATGTACTTGCACCTGATTGTATCTAGAGAAGCTGCCTAGAAAACTGTAGGCCTCTTTGCCAGCTACGCTCTTGAGCATGTGCTCGGTGTATGGCAGTGGGTAGTTATCTCTCTTTGTAGCTGTGTTTACCTTCTTGTAATTGACACACACTCTAATCTTTCCATTCTTCTTTAATACAATGACTATGGAGAAAACCCAGTCCATGTGTTCAATTTCATAGATGAATCCTGCTCTCATTAGCTTGTCGATTTCTTCCTTGACAGCATGGGTGTGCTTTGGATTCATGGGATATGGTTGCTGCTTGACCAGTGTTGCATCAAGTGTCATGGGTATATTGTGAGTCACCACTTCTTGGGTCTACCCCTTTGAGCTCTCCTAGGGATCAAGCAAAGACGTTTACATACTCTCGCAAGAGAGTAATGAGACTTGCTTCATCTTGCTTAGCTAAGTCATCGACTATAAAGACAGGTCGTGGGGTCTCCCCTCTCCATAGCTAAATTGACCTCCTTGACCTTGGCAAGTCCCTCGATCGGTTCCCTTGCTTGCCCTTGTCGTTTGGCTCCTAGCAAGATCACCACCCTATCTCCCTTTTTGAACTTCGTGAATCGTTTTGGTAGGTCTTGCAGTTTTCATTATTCTTCTGTCCGATTTTCTTTGCTCAACATTCGTCGTTCCTCTCTTAACTATTGGCGTCATAGGTGGACATGTAGGTCCCCTTTAGTGCGTCTAGTCTTGGGAGGCTGAGGTATTTCAGGGTCACTATTTGAGCTAACTTCTGATTTGGAATCAAACCCTCTGTCTTTATTAGAAGAGGGGCTCTCTCTGGTGGTCATAGCTCAGAAGGTGAGTCTGTTCGTAGCAATGGTGCTTCACTCGGTCAGAGGCTAGGCATGCCTACAGTAGTCAATCGCACCCGTGTGCTCCAACCAAGTTCGATCGCAGTCCTTGTGTCTGACTCCTTTCTCTACTCTAAGTGCACTCTGCTTGCGTGGTTTGGGGTCTACTCGTATTTGTTCGATTATACGTCCCCCAGTGTCGTACTCTAGGGTATCGATTTCCCTTTTGCTCTCATCATTGAAGGAACAATAGTCCTCATAGTCGTCGTCAAAGTTGTCTTTGTCCAGATGCTCATCATTTTCCAGGCTCTAACATATGTCTTCTTGTTGGTCGAGGATTAAAGCCCAATTGTATCTCAAGTTTAAATTATGTACTCTGGACCATCACCATTCAGGCTTGTCCAAGAGGTCTTAGAGTGGCTTAAGATTCATTGTTGGATTGCCAACCAACTTGTTGGTCAAGTGCCCTAGGATCTCCAAGAGCTCTAGTCTATTGTTCGGGACTTGGAATGCAACAAGGTTGGGTCTTCCACATAGGCTCCGATCATCATGCAAACTGGCACTGAAAGTGTGTTCTTGAGCTTGCAAGTTGCCTTGATGGCTTGTTTGTACTCCTTAGTGTCTAAGAACAGTAAGTTGATGGTAGCAAGAACATGTATCCAATCTCGCTTGTCCTCAGGGCACGGGATATACCTGGTAAGGGTCCCATAGGATACCCTAGTCTGCTATTCGTCGCCCTTTAGCATGGTGGAGATGGCATTTAGATCGACTAGCATAGTCTTCCAAGTGTCCATCTCTACTCTTACAGTCTCTTCGATTCCCTAAGAAGATAAGTCTGTTGCCCTAGTCTTCTACAGCTCTTGTGTCGGCCTAGTAGGATGTCATAGTCCACTCCCTTCATGACTATGAAGTCAATTGAGAATTGGATTCCTGCAATCTTCACTGGCTAATTTTTTAACACTCCGAACGGTTTCACCTTCATTCCGTTAGCCAACGTGACGTTGAACCTAGCAATCTCAATCGGTGGGTTACCCCAAGTCTGAAGTACTACATGGCTTAATACACTCACTCATGTCCCTGTGTCTACAATCCCCTTTCTTGTGACATCCCTCAAAGCTAGGACTGGCAGGACTGCATGCATTTCTGTGCCTTCCCAAAAAGCATTGACATGCAAGGATTTTGGCACGGACTAAAGTGTCAAACTCGATATTTGAGTTTCTGCATCGTGCTCAGGCAAGTCTGTGGTAATTGGCTCATTTGGTTCTTCGACCCACTATTTCAGCTCTAGCCATAGCGTCGGATGCTGCCTAAGTAGGTTGCCCAAGCTTTGAGTTACAGGGGTGGTCACCAATGTATTGAGGAGGTTGCTAATCACTTTCCTCTCTCCTAAGTATGCGATTCTTGGCCAATGGCCTTGACTATTTTGCTGGCTCAAAGCATTTAGCCTTTGTCTAGGTGGCTCTGCTTGTGGTGTCATCGCCTCCCTTGATTTTGGTTGTGGTAGAGAGATTGGCGCACTCATGCTTGAGAGATCATTTAGGTGCTCTTGGTCCTTCTTCACCTATTCTTTCACCTTCTCGAAGGCTTCGAGTTAGCGCTTTGGGTTGGGATACTCCCCGCGACCTTAGCATTTCCCTTTTCAGCCATCCATGAAGCCAACGTTTCTTCCTCTGCATCAATGAATTTCCTCCCCACAAGTAGTGTTGTGGCACTTTCAATTTTGAGGGTGACCTTAGCATCTAGTCTTTTCTTCCTTCATCTCCGACTCTTCTTTCCAACTAAGGTTGCGTCAAGGTTGCTAGGCCCTGGCAATGATATCCGGGCTTGCTTCATCTACGCATAGGTCATGACATGCAACGGGATAGGCGTGGCCTTCCCATCAAGTGTCTCGACGTCAAACAACCCTAATGGAACCGATGGCTCATTTGCCGAATTAGAGGATGGCCTTTTCCTAGGGAAATCAACAAAGAGATGAGTGATTCCACACTCAGCGCATCTCAAGTCTGCCTTATCTCTATTTGCTTGCTCCCTCTCGGGGCAGCACGAAGAAATGTATCCTGGGTGACCATAAGTCCAACATATGATTGGCTCTTGAGTTGGTGCTCCTAGGCCTCTCCCCCTACCTAATGCCATTACAGGCACTAGTCAGTAGTCCATAAGGATTGTGTTGCCTTCCTCATCATACGATATGTATGGGTTTATGTAAGGCTCATCGCTACTAGGCTCGCCCACATAGTGGACAAGAGTATCACTCGATGGGTCACGTAGGGTCCAGGTGGTCTAGGGATACCTATAGGATTTATTCCCATCCTAGGGATGGGCAGGCTAGCATCATTCGGTGCCAAGAGAGCCAATGGGGCTCCCCTTCCAAGGAAGTTTGGTGGCATGTTTTTAAGGTAGGGTTGACCGTAAGGTTGGAGGTACGGGAGTCTCTGAGATAGTCTACAACGCATGGTGTCATAGCCAAACCTACCACAATTAGCGCAAGGTCGTGAGCTAGGGTCCTAACACTCGACTGGCAAGTGGTTCTCGCCACAATGCATGCATTGGATATGTGGGCGCATTGGTTGTCTCATCATCTCCTACAGTTTCATTATGCCCACATCCTAATCTCTACTAACTCCTGTCCCTAGTCAATGCTCTTCCCTTTGTCCTACGTGCTTGGGCCTTCTCTCTCACTCGGCCTTGAGGCCCACTCAGAACTCCTGGTACTCGACTCTTCCCAATTCGAGCCTTTGGAGTTGCTTTCCTTAAGTTGGTCATCCACTCTAATAGCTTCCTCCAAGACCCTTGCCAGTGCGTCTCGCTGCAAGCTCGAGTTGCCAGCCAAGGCTTTGTAGAGCTCTTCACTTTGTATTCCGCTAATGAATACCATGGATACTGCTCTTTTAGTAGGTCTCTCACCCATTGGGATTCTCTTGAAGAGGCTCCTCACCTGGGTCACATAATCTCGAATATCCTCTTTCTCTCTGTACTTCACATTCATGAGTCGCACTAGCAGGTTGTCAAAGTACCCAGGTTTGAAAAATCTCTTGATGAAGAGATTTTTCAAGCTATTGAAATCGGCACACTCTACGGCATCCAAACTCGTGCACCAAGTTTGGTCTTTGTCATCTAAGCACAATCCGAAAGCTTGGGAGCATTGAGTAGGATTTGTAAGGCCATTGGCCTCGTAGACCTGCTCGAACTACTCCACAAAGCTGTACGGATCGGTGTTTGCTTGGTATGTGTCCAGCTACTTCGCCACCACAGGGATTTTTTATTGGTTCTGAGAGCCTTGGTTAACCCCTAACCTTGCGCTAGCAGTTATGTTTCTAATGCTACCGCACTTTGCTCTACTGCCATGTTATCTAGCAATCGCTTCATCAAAAGCTCGCTCAGTGTGAGGTCTCCCTCTAGTGCTCTCTCACCATCTGGTCGATTTTTTCCTAAAGAGTGCTAGGGCTAGCACTCTCTAGATCTCTCTCATTTTTAAACTTTGGTGAAAGCTCTGAGTTTGCTAGTCCTGGTTGTAAGCAGCTAGGCCTTGCAAATCCCTGCGAGCCAGCTTCCTCTCTTCCTCGAGGTCTACTATGACGTCCTCTATAGGTCTACCACGGTGTTCTAGCCAGGTTTTTAACATTGTATTTGTGCACTAAATGTTGGACAACCTCCGCAAAATCGCCTAGGTTTAGCTCTCCATTGCTTCTACGGCCTGAGGTGCCCTCTTCCATGTCCAAAACTTCATGTTTTGCCAAGTCGCCGATCATGTTGATAAGGCCGAGTATCCTTGTTGCACCCAGCTTTTGGCTATGTTATTCGCTTGGGCCTACCTTTGGGAATTCGATCACCCCTCTATGTCTTTGGGTCTTCTCTTATTGGTAGGTTCCTTCAAAGTTTTATGTCTGAGTGAGTTCCTTGTTTATTGCAACCAATTCTCAACTTACCCTCACTCTGTGAGTGTGTGCATGTGTGCGTTCCTTTTCGTGCACTATAGAAATCAGGCTTTTAGCTCTTTTCAAGTGTACTTCAAGTGATGGAAACCAGGGTGAGTTGAGAAAACAAAGTGTATGCAGCTCCGACTCTCTGATCTATGGGTTGACTCGATAGGGCCATGTGTTTAGTTCCTAGCTGTTCTCGTCGGCTTCTTGGGTTTGTTTGCTGCGCTATCCTGTTCTACTCATTCAGGGTCACGAGTTGGGGTCTTGCAATTAGCCCACAACTCTAGGCATGATTCTAGCCTATTCGACCATGATTTCTAGGTTTGTAACTAACTGTGAGAGAGGCATTCGGTGGGTTCTTCCGGCACGGGTCACACTCCTCATTAGTCGAGGTTTGTCCAATTCCCATATTTTCTCTCTCAAGCTGTGTTTGATTTACCAGTGTCCGATTTTGAAAATTTGCCATCCGATTTACCAGTGTTTAATTCTAGGAATCGGACAAGGTGGGGTCCGATTGTCACAATCGGATTGATGTGTCCAATAGAACAATTTGAGTTGGTCCAATTGGGATATGTTCGATTCTAAGAATCAAACAAGGTCGGGTCCAATTCGAAGGTATGTCTGATCTGATAGGTCACTTGGTTTAATTGTGTGGCAATCGCATGAGGTAGTGTGTCAAATTCCTTCTCGTTTGATTCTCGAAATCAGACGAAAGTGGTGAGACCGATTGGGAGTTGGTCTGATTTTCAAAATCAGATGGGTATGTCTGATCGGATGAAACGAGCTTGTCCAAGTCCGATTCTGGGAATCGAACTGGTCACTAGGTCCAATTCTAAGAATCAGACACTATGGTAAGCGCTTAATTCCGCTGGGCGAAGCACATGTCGATTACGTTTTTTGCCAAAATCTTCCCTTACACGTTGCTAGCAGCTACCAGGATTTCCATGAATCAAGGAGAAGTGTAGGCCAAAAGCATTCTATACCTGAATCTCACTGAAAGCTTCGACACACTCTGATCGATTCGATGTAGTTTTGTGCCCTGCAAGTTCTCTCTCTCTCTCTCTCTCTCTCTCTCTCTCTCTCTCTCTCTCTCTCTCTCTCTCTCTCTCTCTCTCTCTCTCTCTCTCTCTCTCTCTCTCTCTCTCTCTCTCTCTCTCTCTCTCTCTTAAAACTAGGAGTGTAAATGAGGTTTTCCCTGGTCACCCAAGACCTTAAACCCTAACTGTTCAGCACCTCAACCCTCCCGATCACTCCACTTGCGACTCAAAGATATCTAAGACCTCTTTTTTTCCCATTTTTCCTATTATTGGCCTGTGTAGGACTATTTTATAGCAGTAAACTATAAGCTCCCCACTCTAATTTCTCCTTCCTATCCTACTCTAAATGCAAAAAAAATCAAAAGCAAGGTATTGAATTGAATTCTCCTACTCAACCAATCATCAAAAACCAAAAATACTTACTTGTAGCACGGATTAAAATCAAAAACCTCCTATCTACCTCAAGCTCTGGTTCAGGGATGAAACCCTTACTTTGATTCTCGACTTGCAGTGCACAAGTGCTCAAGCTTCAATCTATTGGTCCCGGTAATGGAACCAAAATGTAGAGGCGAGCTCAAGCTCAACTGCCAAGACGCACGGACCGCTTATTGTTCAAGCGTTTCAAGAGAGCACTAATGGCTACCTCTCACATAGCTAACGCACTATCCCTCTCTATGAGTGTAGCGAGCTTACCTTGATGCCCGATTGAGTTGCTTCCTCCCTCAAGCACTCTGATAGCTTCACGATTCGTGATGCAAGCTCAAGCATCGTCAATCCTCTTCCTCCAAGCTCCATACTCCATAGCCACGCACGAGACAAGAGAAGAGAAAAGAATAAGAAGAAGAGAGGAGATGGTGGAGAGCTTCACCTCCAAGATCCCTCACTCTCACGCACTCACTTCCTCACTCACTCACACTCCCTCCCTCAAGCACTCACAAGCAAGCAAGAGAAGAGAAGAAGAGAAGAAGAAGAAGAGTCCACTTTGCCACACACCAAAGAATGAGCTCTCATTCACTTTTTGAACTTTATATACCAAACCCTAAATCCCTTTTGGGCAGTCATCCCCTTATCCCCTCTTTTACATGGCCAACAACCGTGGCCCTGACCCTTTTTCCCATTGTCCTCATGTCTTCCTAACTTCCTTCGTACCACCCATCTACCTTTACAATTTGTGCGGGAGAGAGCCCAATGCTCTTAAAATAAATCATGGTGCGCCTTGTGCTCTTTTACAAAAGTATTGACTTGCGCTTTTTTTTGTGCCTCTCTCCTTGATTTAAAACTTTTTCACACTTCTTGTGTTTTCTGATTTTTTCTCGATGCACCTTCGTCTTCCATTCCATTTTTGCCTTGGCCTTATCTTTTGCTTTAGATTTTCTAGATTTTCCACTTTTCCACCTTGTTCGTCTGAGGGTTAACAGTGGAATTTACTGAATGAAGAGTCAATGGCAAATTGGAATGAAGTCAAAAATGAGTTCTTTTACAAGGTTTGCAACTAAGCAAACTCCTGAGAGTTTATGGAAATCTTTGGAAAGGATGTCTCAGGGAGGAAATGAGGAAGTATCTAAATTTGCTGAGAGATTTTAAGAAAAATGGATAAAAATTGCACAGAGTATAGAGCAACCTCCGATGATGTTCTTGAAAAAGGACAAGTTTGTTTTATTGCTGAAACCTGAAATTAGATAAAAGATTCTTATCAAAGACCCTGATACATATGAAGATGCATTCAAAATAGCCAAGGAAAAGCAAAGGAAAATACAATTGAGGTCGAATCAATCAAGAGGTATTGTTGTGCATGCATTTTTACTGCCTAATCAGGTTTACACTATTGCAAGAAATGCAGGACAGCAAGATGTGAATCTTCATGGGGCATTTGAAAGAGCAGAGAATGGGAATCAACAGGGCCATAGGAAACTTGATCATGATGTGATTAATAAATTGTAGGAATAGTTGGCAAATGTGAATTTGAATATGAGCCTATTGCGGGTAAGGCTGCCTCAAATGCAACCTAGATTTAGAGGACCTCCAAGAAATAGATGGGAAAACTTTGAATGCTTTAATTGTAGGGAGAGAGATCATATTGCTCTCTTGATTGCCCTTATCCAAGAAGAACAAGAGGAGAGATGCATCCCATGCCACAACAGAATGCTAGGCAACAATTGGAAAGAAGACCTAATGAAGGCACATCGGGTATGAATTTGATCGAAACCAACATGTCGTCAGAGAGAGGGATACTGAAACTAAAAGTCAAAGGGCAGCAAGGATTAAAAAGGGAAAGCAGGTTGCAAATGATCTAGAAACCAGCAAGAAAGCTAGACAACGAAGAATGATTTAAATGGGGGACTTTGCTTTGGGAGTCAATCAAGTTCCTTACAACTTGCTTGAGGATTTAAAGGGTAAGAAGGTTGATCCTGCAGATGAACTCATCTCTAAGGAGGCAATATCATGGATTGGTTAGCATCAGGAAAGAAAAAGCCCAAACTAGGCATGTTGAAGTGGTATACCTATCAGATGTGAAAGACATTATACCTGTCATGGATACATGGATACACAAAAGGAAAATTGATCAAGTTTATGTTCATGGCGGTGCACAAGTTTGTGTAATCACTGAAGAATAAATGCTACAAATGCATCTTAAAATGACAGGGAAGTCATTGTTTAAGGTTAAAATGGCAAATAGCTCAAAAGTGAAATGTTTGGGAGTCATCGAGAACTTAGAAATCAACATTGGAGGCCAAAGAGCATGTTTGGATTTCCATGCAATGCCTGCAAAACTTGGGGCATATCCTCTCATTTTGGGACAACCGTGGTTGATTGGTATCAGATCCATACAAGACTAGTATAGAGGTCAATTGGAACTCTATCTAGAGAAGCCAACTTATAAGAGGGTGATCTTTGACATGAAAATAGGGCCTGTCATTCAAAATGGACATGAAAGTGATATTGGAGGTGATGAAAGTAGTGATTCAGAAAATTCCAGCCTTGATGATGAGGAAGATAGAGAATGGGAAGCTAGAGTACTCTATTGGACTGCCTAAGCTTATGAATATGCTAGAAAATGACTTGGGAAATGACTTAACTAATGATGAAAGTGATGATATTTAGCCATTTTTTAGAAATACCTGAAACTATTTGCTACAGAATATCACCAACTGAGGGGTACTAACAACATTATGCACCATGTCAAATTGAAAGTAGGGTATAAACTAGTGGCTCAAAAACTTAGGAGACTTGGTACAATTCAGGAAAATGTACTTAAAACTGAAATTCAGAAGTTGCTTGATGCGGGATTTATCTATCCTGTTGATGATGCAAAGTGGGTGTCTCTTGTTGTAATTAGGCCAAAGAATAATGGAAAGTGGAGAGCATGTATTGATTTCAAGCCTCTTAATGCAGCTACTAAGAGGGACTGCTATCCTCTTCCATTTCAAGATGAGATCTTGGATCAAGTGGCTGGTCATGAATTTTACAGTGTGTGCAATGGATACTCTTGATATTTCTAGATCCAAACAATAGAAGAAGATCAGAAGAAAACATCATTCATTACCCCATGGGGATGCTTTTGCTATATGGTAATGCCTTTTGGTTTGATAAATGCATACGCCAGCTTTTCAAGATGGGTTAGTTGGGTATTTAACCCTTTCATTGGGAAATCTTTGCGGGTTTTTATGGATGACTTTTGTGTGTTTAGGTCAAGGGCATTACACTCTAAAAAAACTGATGAAGTTTTCTACAAACTTGCTGAGGATGGCTGTTAGCTAAACCCTTATAAATGTAAAATAACAAGAACTAGAGTGATACTCTTGGGTCATGCAATGTCTGCTAATGGTATTTCACTTGAGCCTAGTAAAGTTGAGGCTTTACTTCTTATGGATTCTCCAAAAACTGTAAAAGAACTGATGAGCTTTGTTCAAAAGTTGAGATATCTATCAAGATCATTCCTCCATATGATGGCTGAGTATGTATATCCTTTATAGAAAGCAACTCAAAGGGATCCTTTAGTTTGGAAGCAAGTTGAAGAGGATGCATTCTTGTAGATTAAAGAAAAATTAAGCACTTTGTCAGTTCTTATGCCTCCAAACTAGAATGAACCTTTCTTCATTAGCATTAGTGTTGGGAAAAATGCAGTGGGAGCCATTTTAATGCAGAAGGGAAAGGGGATGTCCTATATGAGGCATGTGTTTTATATAAGCAAATCCATTGGAGTGACTGAAAAAGCTTGGATGGAAGAAGAATTGTTGGTATGGGGGCTCGTATATGCAGTTAGAAGATGGAGATCATACTTGATTCAAAAACCATTTGTAGTATTTACTAGTTCCCAGTTGCTTCCACAGGTTTTGTGATGTGCAAAAAATACTCAAAGAGTTACTAAGTGGCTACTGGCTCTGCAAGAATTTGAATTTACATGTTTGAAGGAGGATACTATAAGAGCTAGCTTAGCTAATATTTTGACTTATAAAGAACATGTTGAAAGTGCGGCTATTATAAGACGGAAACTGATTCTGCATTCACAAATTCATGAGGAGATGAAGGATAAAGATCCTACCTTGTTTTTTTATGGTAGTTACAAAAGAGTGTTGAAAAAGGGAAGACTGGGTTTTGTCATTATGGACGCTAAAATTTGAGAAGTCTTTTCTGGAAGTCAAGAAAGTTAAGAGATACAAAGTAACAATGAAGGTGAATATGCGAGTTTACATGCTGGCCTGAAACAGTGTATTTAGCTGGGATACAGGAAGATAGTTGCAAAAGGAGATGCTACGTTGGTGGTCAGATAAGTTCAAAATGTTTGGAAAACCAATAAACATGTTTTAAAGGATTGGCTCTTTAAGATAAAAGGCCTCATGAGGCAGTTGCAAAAATTTGAAATTTGGCATATTGGCAGGGAGAACAACCGTAGAGCTCATGAATTGGCTAAAGATGCTCTTTCCCAGTATGTTGTTGCCATGAGGGTGGATAATCCTAGATATGAGGGCAGGGAAAGCCTTCACCTGATTGAAGAGTTTCTAAAAACTCAAGATTTAAAGTCATTGTCAGAAAGGCTAGGATGTAAGTAATGTGCATACTATGCATAGAGTAGGTTGCTTCCGATTTACTATTTGGGGAAGATTCAATTTTCTAAAATCAAGTGTTGATCATATGGTTGTAAATGAGGGACAACATATTTAAAGTGTGCTTTGACACCTACTAAAGGTCTCTATCAAGTTTGATGTTGATCTGCAAGAATGTAAAGGTTATGGTCTCTGGAAGGTCGATGTCTGAAGTGGACTGCATGCAATAAATTTAGGACTACACGTTGCGCAAAGCTATTTCAGGATAGCAGATCAAAGAATTTGGCTCTGAGTTGTTCTGGAGAGTTATAGATTGCAAAGAGAGCTACAACTTTCCTTTTTGAAGCTTGGTGATCTAAGACATGGTTAGAAAGTTATGAGCTATTCTATGCAGTGCTCTATGAGGCAGATTTTCAGGAAAAGGAGTTTGTCTTTGTCAGATGTTTTTTAAGCTTTTAATAAAGGTTTCTTCACACTTTGTGTTCCAAACCTGGGGGGTGGCTAATCACGATGGGTGAAAATGAGTGACTAGGGACTTGATATTGCGTGAAGTCAAGTGGGGTAACACATGCAAATATCATTTTTTTGTCTTTCTAATACTTACCCATAGCAGAATTCAGGTTGAAAGAGGGAAATCCCAAGTGATATCATGCATGTTTGACACGTGGTTGTCATATTTTAGTTTTGAGACACGCACCTCATGCAGAAAGAGAAGGAAATGTGTTCTTGCTTCCAATTTTGAGTCCCCAAGTGGAATTTTACGTGGCAAGGGACATGTTTGCCATCTAATAACTAAGGGAAAATAGGGACAGCTTGGTAAAATAGGGGAAAAAACAAAAACATGAGGAGTTTTTAAAAAAAGAAAAAAAGAAGAGAGAGGGAGAGGGATTCGACACAACACAATCGGAGAGAGAGAGGGAGAGAGAGAGAGAGAGAGAGAGAGAGAGAGAGAGAGAGAGAGAGAGAGAGAGAGAAGAATCTTGCAGCCTGAAGAGAAGGGAGAAATCTGAAGCTCAGAAGAAGAAGAATAATTTTTTAGAAGAAAGAGACCATGAAGCTGAAGTTATTGGAGCCGTGGAGCATGAGGGTAGGGCTATTGAAGTCAATGGGCTAATGTGAGTTCTCAGTTTTCAAATGATGTTAATAAGAGTCTTCTTTTTGTCTTGTTTTCTTTTATTATTACGTGGGGCAAAGAGTATGCAGATCAGTTTTGATGTATGGATATGAGTGAATAAAGGGTTGTTCTTCATCAAGTTGAGAGTGATGTATGTTAGTTGTTGCATGAGATTTCCCGTTAGCAGAGAAGAATGAAAGTAAAGAATCTCTACATCTGAAACTAGGTATGTGGCAAAGAATGTGTATTATGGGCAAGTGTTGAATGTATGAACTCTAGTAGTGGAAATTTGGAAAGATTTGCAGCCAAGAAAATGATGAATCAGAGTTCATAATGTTCGAAGCTCCCGCAACTCTTCATCAATGCAAGATATGTTGAGATGTATCTGTTGGTATGCTGAAATGACAAGCTAAAATCAAAGAAAGTGTCTTCCCGTTTGCAAGTTTGTGTTTTTGGAAACAGAGAAGTTGTGTTTGATGTATAGAGCAATAGTAAATTTAGGACTACAGGTTGTGCAGAGTCGTTTCAGGATAGTAGATCAACGAATTTTTCTGGAGACTTATAGATTGGAAAGTGAGCTACAACTTTCCTTTTTGAAGCTCGGCGATCCAGATCTGGTTAGAAAGTTATGAATTGTTTTGTGTAGTGCTCTATGAGGCAGTTTCTGTGTTACATGAGAAAATAGGTGAATTTAGTAGCATTTACTTCACCAACTTGGTTTCCCATGAAAGTTATCATGATTATCCATTGCTATATCAGTGTAAACTCTTTTTGCTGCAGTAATGGAATGTCAACAATAGTGAAATGCTTGTAGCAGTTGAATGGGCATGAAATTCAACATATAAAGCTTTGGTTACTTGTGTTTTTGGTTTGTACTTATGTGTGCTCCGAGAAAAGAGGAACATAAAGGATCTACAACTGATTTTGCACTGCTTGAAGCAACCATGCTTTGTGGGGCAGTTGATGCATGGGACTGCCATCCCTAAAAATAGGAGTTGTGTGAATCAGAAAGCTCGTGTTGTCAAAGTCTTTGCCATGGTTGTTTCAACATCAAATTCTCTCTAAAAGTGGTAAATTTTGAGCTTGAAGGTTTAAATTGCTTCAGTGGTTAGTTGAAGTCTCAGTGAGGAGTGAGTGATCAGAAATATTTGATCATGTGTTCAGTGGTGTTGTTTCATGGGTTTTGTTGAGGGGAGATCCTCGATCTTTATCCTGTGGTGTTGTCTTGGGGGTTGTTAGAGGCCGACTACCCAATTCACCTACCACCATGATCGCTCTAAGGGCATTCTTTACTTATCACAGAATGAATATATCTAGAAGGTCCTTGAGCAGTTTTATCTGCAAGATGTTAAGCCTATTGGCTATCCTTTACCTTGCCATGTGAAGGTTAGTCAAGCCTATTGTCTGCAATTTGATGAGTGGAAGGCCAAGATCCCTTATGCATCTATAGTGGATAGTTTGATGTATGCCATGATAACTACTCATCCTGACATATCATTTACAGTGGGAGTTGTGGCACACTATATGGCTACACTTGGTAGATGGCATTGGGATGCTATCAAGGGTATCATGAGATACTTGAAGGGCACATTATCTATGTGCATTTGTTATTATGATGGCTAGGATACAAGAGTCATGGGGTACATCGACTAGAATTATGCAAGACATGCAGATAGTAAGAAGTCCATCTCTAGTTATGACTTTACCTTTGCCGGAGGTGCAATTTCTTAGATGTACACGATGCAAAAATACACGACCCTATAGAGGTAGAATATGTTATAGTCCATGAGGCTTGCAAGGAGGCTCTTTGGTTAGATTGTCGTATAGTATCTTGGCATTACTGATGTGGTTGTTATCACTTTATTAGAGAGGTCATTAGAGGCTCGGCCGATTGCAGCGTAAAGCTTCATCGCATCAATATCAAAGAGACTTTTGCATGGGTTCTCTTATTGATGTGATGCTTTATCCCTGTTTATATAGTAATCGGGGGGGAGGTAAAGAGAGAACGCTTGCTTTTAGCGTTTTCGATGGCATCATCGATGATGTCAGAGAGGGGCTCCTTTTTTGGAACATAGCATGGAGATAAATAATTTATGAATATATGGCAAGCACCGCACATTGCATCATCGCGAGCGAGCATCACTCCAAAGGTCACGACTAAGGCGGTGACCAAGGCATAGACATTGGCTTCTTGGCCTTGGTATACTTGGCAATGGCTACTAAGGCTTCTTTGGCGCCATTGGTTGAGGATGAGAAGCTCCCACTAGCTTGTAGGAAAAGCTTCCCAAGAGGTCACCCATCTCGGCAGTGTCGTCACCCAAGTGCACTTAACTGCCAAGTAACTATCCACTAGGCTAGTTCTTTTTGTTGTTCTATACTACAAATATAGTTTTAATAAGCTTGTCTTGGGAGGGTTTCCCAAGCCTTTCTTCCATGAACTGGCATATATAATACCTCATTAATAATAACAATTATCTTCATAGTTAGAGCTAATTTTAAAAATGTGCAATCTTTAACATTTTGTTTTCAACATAAATCAATTTTTGGAATGTATATGCACGTTGTTTATTGAAATAAACTAAGTAATGGGGGCATTACATTAGGGACCAACCACCAACATCTCCCTCCACTCACTAACATATCTCTCTCTCTCTCTCTCTCTCTCTCTCTCTCTCTCTCTCTCTCTCTCTCTCTCTCTCTCTCTCTCTCTCTCTCTCTCTCTCTCTCTCTCTCTCTCTCTCTATGAAGTTGTAGTTCTCTCTCCTTAACTTCCTCACATCACTAAATTAAGCTTATGTGCTTATTTTTATAATATTATCACAATGCTAGTGGTTCAATTGTATATATAAATTCAATATCACATTCATATATACATTCACATCCCCTCTCTCAATTATTTACATGTATTTTATAGTTACATCTTGATGCATTAGTACTTCAATTGTGCACACATGGCATGAGTAAAATCACATATA
The DNA here is from genome assembly GCF_053477565.2 of Lygodium microphyllum. Classification (NCBI taxonomy): domain Eukaryota; kingdom Viridiplantae; phylum Streptophyta; class Polypodiopsida; order Schizaeales; family Lygodiaceae; genus Lygodium; species Lygodium microphyllum. The sequence continues at coordinate 91,423,579 of NC_141141.1, forward strand.
CTTACACATTTCTCTCTCTCTCTCTCTTTCTCTTGCTCTCCTTCCCTCATCTGATTAGGCTTACATATGGATTGAAGTTACGCATCCATTTTTAATAGAATTGAGCTCTCTCTCTCTCTCTCTCTCTCTCTCTCTCTCTCTCTCTCTCTCTCTCTCTCTCTCTCTCTCTCTCTCTCTCTCTCTCTCTCTCTCTCTCTCTCTCTCTCTCTCTCTCTCTCTCTCTCTCTCTCTAACAATGCATTTGTAGTTCTCTCTTCTTAACTTCTTTACATCGCTAAATTAAGCTTATGTACTTATTTTTAATAGTATTATCACAATGTTAGTGGCTCAATTAGGCATGTGACGAATAGTTGAAGTTTGGAAGATTTAAAAAACACCAAATGCTTATCACTGGAGAGTCAGAAGATTTTATCCTAATGCATTAGTATTTTAATTGTGCATACATGAGAGAAACCACATACACATACGCATTCCTCTCCCTCTTTCTCATGCGCTCTCTCATTCTCATTTGATTAGGCTTAAATATGGATTGAAGTTATGCATTTATTTAAAATAACCCTTGCAATTGTTTCACAATCTCTTTAAGATGCAACTCCATATTGCCTCATTACATGTATCAAATATTCCTTCCAAGATTATACCATGTAACGCTTCAATCTTCAACAATCAAATATTTTGATACACTAATATATTTCACATTATACTACATGAAATTATTACAAAAAAGTATACTAAATCCACAATTGCATTACAAGATAGTGAACTATTACACAAAAAATAAATGAACATATTTATTGCAAACATCAAATATCAATCAAGCTCTATTATTGGAGGATGGAATGGGTGTTCTCTAACAAACTCTTGGACTCCCCCATGAAAACTTGCTAGCTCAGTCAAATAGGGAAGCATATGTTCCAAGAGGATGGTATCCATGGGATTTTGCTCAAATGTAGATAGGCATATAAAAGAGGTAGGTGGTTGCTTTGTATCTTCTTTATGCTATCATCCACAAATAGTGTTGTTGTAGAGTTAAACTATGGCCATCAATATCATCAAAACATTTTAGAAAGTGTGTCTTCGCTAGACTCCTTCCAAAAGAATGAGTTAGGAGAACTGTTTTGCACCTACCTTGACCATATTAAAACACAAATTGTGGTTCTGGCATTGTTTGCTTTATACAATCACTTCTAATTAGTTGTAGTAGTTCTCTCAAGGTCTCCTCCATTGAGCTCCAGATGGCAATGTCAAGCAATGTAGATATCTCCCTTAGAAAAATAGAGAGGCCTTGGCTACAAAGTCACCCAATATCTACCTACTTCCAAGGGCTTAACTAGTAATGATCTTTTGCCTTGAATGCCTATGTAGAAGCACCCCATGTACATCAAACACAATAAGCTTCCTGGTTGTAGGGGATAGTTGTAGTATTTGTATGAAAAAAAGAGAGCTCTATTACAAATTGATATTATAGAGGTTTATGTAAACATGCTATCTTTGCTTCTAAACATCTCCCCTCTTTAGCAGAGTGATATACACATACGAGCTGTCTTTGAGAATCCAATTCTATTGATATAAGGTCACCACACCTTGCATTGTTGCCATGTTGCATGCTACTTACAGCATATAATATTTGTACCAAGGTATTAGGAATTTATTAAAAGCCCAAAAAAGAGCTCTCCATTATTTTAACAACAATGAATCTCATACCAACCTCTTATTAGGACTCCCATTGTATCTCACATCATTGATCCATAGTTATATCATCCATCATGATGTTGCATGTAGTGTTTGTGGTTTCTTTGTCAACCTTAACCATTTTAGGTTGATTGAGATCCTCTAATATCTCCACCAATTGGGAGGACACCTCAATAGGCTAATCGCTTCATATAACATTTCTTATTTCAAATGGAAGAGAGAATGGTATGCCACTTTACCTTTGTCTCACGTGAAATTATGAGAGACAATGCCTTGTGAGGGTGCTTCCACATGAATACCGATATGGCCCTCTACGAATAAAGCTAACTATTAGTAGCTATACATTTTCTTTTTTGAATATTGACACACATAAAAGTCATGAGTCATAGTTGTTTACTTGTATATGTAAGTGCTATGTCCCCTAACATTGCATATATATGTTTTTGAATTTTTTTCCTTCTCTACATAAGACAGAACATTGTTATTGATATTGTAAAGAAGAAGAGGGTTTAAAAGCTTTCACATCACATCTATGTCACACACACACACACACACACACACACACACACACACAAAGAATATGTGACTTGCCTTGAATTTCTTTTCATCAAGAAGAAGGTTTTTGGCAACCCCTTTTTAGTGAAAAAAATAAAAGCAAGTCCCCTCTGAGAGATAAAGGAGGAGAATTGTAAAGAAAAAAATTGTCGAATAAAGGGCTACCAACAAACCCTTCCTAGTGAAAATGCAATTGCTGGGGTGCTAGTACAAGAAGGAAGACCAATGGTCTATACTTCTAGAAAATTAAAGCCTTACAAGTCCAACTATGCCACTCATGACCTTGAGTTACTTGCAGTAATCCATGCGTTAAAACCATGGAGACACTATCTATTAGGAAGGAAATTCACTTTAGTGACAGATCATAAAAGTCTTAAGTGGATCTTCACCCAAGCTGACCTAAACATGAGTCAAAGAAGATGGATAGAGATACTGCAAGAGTTTGATTTTGAAATCAAATATTGTACAAGGAAGGACAACGCTATTGTAGATGCCTTAAGCCAAAAATCCTTTCTTAATAGCATTGTCAAAGTTCAAAGCTTAAGAATGTTGGGGGTAAAGGCACCTCCACCTAGCCACCTGTGTATTCCTACACTGACAGTACCTGCCACTGCACACTGCAAGTGGTGGGCGCCTGTCAACGTCACTTTATTCTTTATTCTTTTAGTGACAATTTGAATAAAGGAAGGCCCGGTCACACATTGTGACTGTCGGAGTTCCCATTTTATGTCTCTCTCTTTCTTGCTCTTGCTCTCCCGCCATAGCTCTTCTAAGCAAGCTTCAATCCTTCTCACCTTTCAACTAGTATTAGAGCATGGATTTATGACTGCTCGAGCTTGGTTCATGACTCCTTCAGCTTCCTATTGATTACCTACACTCATTGGGTCTCCTTTCCAACAGCCATAGCCAACTCTCTCGAGTTTTCGTCACTCCTTCATTTCCCGAGCACCTACCCGACCCCTTTGGCCATCCTCAGGGCATTCCAACAAAGGTATTCATTCATCTTCTTTAGGGTTTCATTCTAGTTACAAGTCTACAAGTCTAAGAAGAAGAAGGGGGTAGCACCATTGTATCTTGCTGGCTCCATATCTTGACATAGGCCTTTGTGGGGCACCTTAGGCTTGTTATGTGCCTTCTTTGGCACCCCCTTGAGCTTCCTACCACCCTAACCAACACAAAAATGTGAGGAGCAACCCCATACAGTCAACATGAATTTGTGCCCATTTATGGCAGTCCCTGGACAGCTTATCCTAGTCATTGGCAACCTCATTTGGGCACTATACACTTGGTTTATGCTTGGCATTTGATCCCGAGCCTTGGTATTGAGTTTTGATGTGATTTAATTTAGATTTGGGACTATTATACACAGTTTACAGGTAGCCCACAATAGTGTTACATTAGTATTTTATGTTTGGACCACTTTGGCATTAACATTAGTTGTCCGGTTGTCCCGAACGCTCCCTGAATGCTAGGGGAATGTATGCCTATGATGTGAGATGCTTTTGAGGCTGAATTTGCTCAGCCATTGACTATTTTACATAGTCCACAAGTAGCCCCCTATCATTACATTTTATGCTTATGCTCCGTGGTCATTTGATACCCGATTATGCCCAGTTGATGCCTATACATATGGGGAAGTATGCCTATGGTTTGGAGCTTGGATTGAGCCACTATTTGCTCAGTTTTGGACATTTATTTCCTACTGGAATATTCAGGGCTGAAGCTCATTTTCTTATGTTTGGATATGCCTATTGGATTCGGGCTATGTCTTGGATGTATACATTGATGTAGTGACTCTCGGGGATCGACATAGAGCTTGGATTTGCTCTCGGATCATTGGTTGAGCTTGAACTCACTTCACATAGAATTTGGAACTCCATCTTTGATGTACTTATGCCATGTACTTTGTATGTGTCTGATCGGTCTTGAAATGCTTGGCTTATGCCATCTCTATACATGCTAGTTACATTATCTTGGAGTTGATTGCTACTGTGGCTTACTTAGGCTTTGACGTTTGATTGCCCAGAGCTTACGTTGGCTATTTCTTGGCTTGCCAGAGTTACAGTTTAGATGTACTTGATGTCTATGGATGCTATGGAGCGTATATGCTCGGGATGTCTCATTGATACTTAATCTTGGCCACTTGTCTCACTGGTGCACTCTTACATGCTTTAATCGAGCTTTCTTGCTTGACATTTATGGCTTTTGTGTCAGTGGGGGTATCTTGATATGCTTTGACAAGAAAAGTCAAACAAGTCAAATGTATTGGCTGAAGCAACTTATGGATCTGCGCATGAAGGAGAATATGATGATGTTTGCTCATTTGAGCCAATTCCATGCTATCCTCAAGAGCTTGACTTCGTAGGGCACTACCTTCAATGATGAGGTTACTCCATTGTTTTTGCTTGGGACTTTGAGTGAGTCATGGGATGTATTTCTCATTGCCTTATGTGCTCATGCTACTATTTTGAACTTGCCTGATATAGAGAGTGCTCTTCTTAAGGAAGAGATCAACCATAAGAACTTGGATGTCTCTTGTGTATCGCATACTTTGACTATTAGAGACAGAGATGGTAATGGAACGAATGACTATGGGAATGGCCGTGGTAGAGACTCGGAGAAGTCTAGATCTAAGTTGCATGGTAAGTCACGCAACAAGTCTCGTGGGAAAAATGCTAATGTGACATGTTATCATTGTGGCAAGAAGGGGGCCATATACACCCATAGTGTCATGAGTTGCGCAATGAGAAGCGCAAAGAGAAGGGGAAAGACAAAGTACAAGAAAAGTCCTTTGATAGCAGCATGGTACTTATGAAATCTAGTGTCAAAATTGAGGAAATAAATATATGTAGACTGATAACTCCGATGGGAGTACATACTTGCATCTAGTTCTTATGATGCTACACCATTGACCAAGGTTCACTCTATGTATGCGTAGTGCTAGCTTTTGGATTTTGGTGCTTCATTTGATGTTACACCATGCCGTGAGTGGTTTCACTCCTATCGCACTGTCTCTGGTTTAGTTCACTTGGGTGATGACATGTCACTTGCTATTTTTGGTATTGGGGATGTACAGTTGCTCTTCTTTATTGGCAATACTTTTCTATTGCAAGATGTACGTCATGTACTTGCACTTATACGCAGTCTATACACAAGGTTATATTCTAGGAGGAGCCACGTGCTCCTGCACAATCAATTGGACAACCAGCAGCAGCAGTTGGTACACATGGCTAGGGTGTTGGATAGGATGTTGGACATGCAGCAGAGGCTGCAGTGAAACGGTCTACTAGAGATAGACGTCCGCCTAATAGATTTGAGCTCTCAATGCATTATATCTTGGTTATAGATGCAGGAGAGCCTCTCATGTATGATGAGGCTATGCGCAAGGGTGACAATCACTCCTCACAGAGGGCTATGCAGTCTGAGATGGACTCCATGCATAAGAATATGACTTGGGATCTGGTTGCATTGCCTAAGGGCAAGAAGGCTTTGCCATGCAAATGGGTGTACAAGCTGAAAAGTACCCTTGGGCACCCCAAGCCGGCTTGTAAGGCAAGACTTGTTGCTAAGGGTTTTAAATAGGAGCATGGAGTTCACTTTGATGAAGTTTTTTCTCCTATGGTCAAAATGACCACTCTACGCTTGGTTTTGGCCTTAGTCGCATAGCTTGACTTGGACATGTATCAAATGGATGTCAAGACTACATTCTTGCATGGGGATTTACATGATGAGATTTACATGGAGCAGCCTAAGGGCTTTGCAAAACGTGGCAGGGAGCACCTAGTGTGCAAGTTGAAGAAAAGCCTTTATGGCTTAAAGCAAGCACCTAGGGAGTGGTATCATAAGTTTGATGCCTTTATGCAGTTACAAGGCTACAGCAAGAGTGTTACCCTCAAACGAACGACGGTGGAAAATTTGGAAAAGCTAAAGTAGAAGGCAAAGGCCAAGGCAAAGTGAAACGGAAGACAAAGACGCACAAGGAGAAAAGTCCTAAATAAGGAAGAAAGGTGCACAAGGAAAAGCGCAAGTCAATACTTTTGTAAAAGAGCGCAAGTCAATACTTTTGTAAAAGAGCGCAAGTCAATACTTTTGTAAAAGAGCGCAAGTGCATCATGGTTTAATTCAAGGAGCGTCGAGCTCTCACCCGTGCAATTTGTAAATGTAGACGAGTGGTGGAAAGGAAGCTAGGAAGATAGAAGGACAATGGGAAAAAGGGCCTAGGCCACGGCCCTAGGCCACGGCCGGCCATGTAAAAAAGGGGATAAGGGGATGACCGCCCAAAAGGGATTTAGGGTTTTGTATATAAAGTTGAAAAGTGCATGAATAGCTCATTCTTGTGTGTGGCCAAAAGTGGCTCTCTTCTTCTTCTTCTTCTTCTTCTTCTTGCTTGCTTGCTTGAGCTTGTGCTTGAGAGAGGGAGTGTGAGAGTGTGAGGGAGTGAGTGTGTGAGGGTGAGGGACCGGGGAGGAGAAGCTCTCTATCTTCTCCTCTCTTCTTCTTTTCTCTTCTCTTCTCTTGTCTTGCTGGCGGCTATGGAGCTTGGAGCGTGGAGCTTGAGGATGGAGCTTGCTTGAAGCTTGCACTTAGATTGTGGAGCTACCGGAGTGCACGGAAGAGGAGGTAACTCGATCGGCATGGAGGCAAGCTCACTACACCCGTAGATATGGATGGCGCGTCGGCTATGTGAGAGGTAGCCATTAGTGCTCAGCGTGGAACGCTTGAAACAATAAGCGGTCCGAGGCTCTTGGCGGTTGAGCGAAAGCTCCCACATTTTGGTTCCATTGCCGGGACCAACGGATTCAAGCCTTGAGCGCTTACGCGCTTCGAATCGAGCATTGAAGTAGGGTTTTCCCCGAATCAGTGCTTGAGGTATTCGATCTCCTAGCAAGTAGGTTTTTGTTATTTTGGACTTGGAAAAGCATGATGGAGTAGTGTAGGTATTTTTCTTATAATTTTTTCTTTCATTTAGGAAGAATAGAAGCAAAAAATTGGAGCAAACAGTAGGGTTTTCTGTTGCTGTATAACAAGTTGAAACAGGGAAATAGGGGCACATATTCAGAATTTTGGCTAGAAGAGTGTGAGAAACTAACCTCAGAGGTCACAGCAGGCTGAGATTGGGCAATAAGAGTCCAAGGAACCAGTAAAGGCCACATTTGACATTCTGCCCTCTGAGAAGAGAGTGAGCTTGAGAGCCAGGGAGAGAGAGAGAGAGAGAGAGCTGTGGGGAGATTGTCGATGTGTTGATCGATTCGAGCACCACACCGTTTCCAGGTACGCCAGGCGTTTCCCTCTGTTGCTTTGCATCTAATTAGAAGGCACGGCATGATTCAGTGAAGTAGGCGTTGGCCTAGAGGCATCGCGTGCAACTCGTGAGCCGTCAGCCGCGCAGTTGGATCAGTTCGTCCGAGTCCTAGAATAGGATTGCCCTACCTCTAGAGTCAGACCGTCCGACTCCGAAAATCAAACCTCTCCGAAAACCATTCAACTCCGAAAATCGGACCACTTTTCCAATCCGACTCTCAGAATCGGACCACCTTTGCTTGTCTTATCAGACACTCAACTGTCCGATTTTGAAAATCGGTCACACGGACCCTAGAAATCGGACACTCAGAATCGGACGCCTGTCAAAATCGGACGTCCGATTCCAGAAATTGGACATGACAGAAATCGGAACACGGGGCCGATCGGACCAACCCAAAATCGGACATCCAACTCTAATAATCGGACTCCTGAAAATCGAACATCTGAGAATTGGACAGAAAACTGTCAAAATCGAACAGGTATCTAGAACACAAATTTTGACGCATCTAAACCTCGAAATTGACCCCAAAGGCTACGTAGAGCTAAAGGCACATCAGAGATCCATCACTGGGCTGAAACCTAGAGCAAGTAGTTCAAAATTTAGCTATAAACAGTCCTCCAAATTGCGCATGGTGTTGACTGTAACGGCCATGCGGGCCGGGGGACTGCCCGACCCCCACAGAGGGAGCTCTGCCCCCTCTGCACCTCCCCCAAGTAGGTTGGAGAGAAAAGGCATGTCGTGACAAGTCCTTTGGATTAGACCCTAGTGTAGTAATGGCTCTACACAAGCATAGATCTTCACTTACAACGCAGCAAGCAGAAGCCCACACCCAAATAAAGACAAAAAGATACCCTAGAGCCTCAACAAGCCAATCTAGCCATCAAAGGCAAAAGGGCCACACCATGAGAACACAAAGACGTTGTGTTCAGACCGTGCCTAGTCAGAGCAAAATGCAACATCAGCAAGCTACAAATGCGAAGATGACTAGACATGACACTCTTGACGAGAGATGTACCTTGAGTAGCACTGCACAGACGACCCAACACAGCAGTGGAGAATCCACATTTGGTCATGCAGTTGGGGATTCAAGGGCATTTGTCAATTTACAAGCCAAGGCCCGGAAGACGAAGACATAGTACCACCTGCTTATCTTAGGGTCAAACTCACCGCAAAAAGAGAGCATACTATCGATGCTCTGATTGATGAAGGAGCAGATTTTAATATCTTGACCTATGAATCATGGACCCTACTAGGCCAACCAGAGCTCACACCGACTAATGCAACTCTTAACCCTTATGGGGGACACCCACAAGTGCTCATAGGGAAGTGCAAAATCCTTGCGACAATTGAAACTGAAAGCTTGCCTATCCTATTTTATGTTCCTCCAAATAGTGCTAATTACGGTAAGGAAACCCTCCTAGGAAGACCCTTCAAAAGGGCAACCAAGTGTGAGGCCGATTATGTGGCACATAGGATACACCTGACACTACCGGGTGTGAGGATAGTCACAACCTTTAGCAAGGGTGACCTCATCGAACCTTGAGGGAAAGGCAAGGAAGGTGCTGACATAACAATCAAGCCTACTAACAAGAGCAAGGGCTTGTTGGAAGAATTGATACAAGCACAGGTCGAACAACGAGAACCAGTGAGTGAGGCCATGCCTAAAACAAGAAGGTCAAGAGACAATGCCAAGGACGGGCTTTGGACTTACAAATATCATAGAAGACCCCAAAAGAAGCCCAAGCCTTATAGACAAAGGCATCGATGGAGGGTTAGCACAACACCGTGATGGATATCCAAAGCGTTGCTACGTGCTCAAGGGTATTATGCAGGTAACTGATGGATTTGGGTACCAAAATCCCCTGCTAAATGACCTCTATCAGCAGCAGCAGCTGAAGGTCAGATTGCATCAAAAGCAACAAAGCACAGGAGGAAATCTAAGAGAAACTCCAGGTCTCGAGGCAAGAAACCAAACATGAGTGTTCGAAAGAGAGAGCCTCAACCTAGCATGCTTGATAAGCAGATGTCATACGTAACCATTGAGCGTGCACAAAAGCTATTAGTGCCCAAGAAGCCTTTGATTTCCCAAGAGGATAACAGGCATCATAGGCACAACATTGCTTATGGCAAGGCTGATCGCTCAACAAAGCAAATGGCACAATTGTCTAATAGCCTCGAGCAAATCATTCAACCAGTGTTGCCAAGTCCACCTAAGAGTCCTAGATCTCCTACACCGCCTTTTTCCAAACAGACACAAGAAGCACAACAGCGGTCGTCAAGGGCGGCTGCTCACTCCCAATCTCTATCTCCATCTAAGCTTCCAAATGTCCAAGAGGTGGGACATGACACTAGCCATAGCTCTCGGCCCAAGGATATGCATGTGCAACCTAATGTGACTAGATCAACACATGCCCCCGATCTACACAAGTGAATGCTCAAAGGGCAACAAAAGACACGACCACTTTCGATCGCCCTAAGGACTTGACACTGCAATCTACTAGCAGTAGCCAGTCCATTGAAATAGCTGCTACTACTTCCAATCAGGGATCACAGCAGTCACAGCCCTTGGCTGTGACAATGCCCCTTGCGGAACGTGTCCTTAGTAGTTCACCTGTGGAGGAGGTGCCACAACCAGCATCCTTGACAACTCCAACACTTCCAAAGTGCCTAAAGCCTAGGGTAGAGGAGTTAAACACAAGGGAATTGGCTAAAGAGCCAGACTCTCCAAAAAGAGAGGCAGTTGTACCCTCACAAGCTACCAAGGCTACTCAACAGGCCACGGGTATGTCCCATGAGGACACACCAGAGAGAGAGACTATTGAGGCCCAACCAAGCACATCAACGGTTGACCTAGTCCAGGGTCCTGAGTCATTGAGAGATGCACCTTCACTAACCAAGAAAGAGAGAAGAAAACAACGAAAACAACAGCAGTTACAGATGGTTGTGGACCCCAAGAACATTGACACCAAGAGCGCTGCAGAGCTGAGGAATAAAGCATCAAGTCCATCCACCAATGACCCCATTGATGCCTCTCCTAATAGTGGTGAAACCTCAGACACATCCATGTGGTCTGAAAAATCAAAGCAGTCGTTACCATCAACGACTGCTTGCAACACTCAATCCACCGACAATAGAACTTGCATTGACCAATCAAGAGTGGATACAACACTGTCACAACAGGGTGACAAATTTATACCAGTCACATCCAAGGAGAACCATGACGCAATAACGAAGCCTCAGGAGAAACATGGAAACCCCAAGAGCATAAGAAATCCTAGCGTTGGCCAAACTTGCTCGCCTAGGCTGGAGCCCCCAGCAATGTTGAAGCCCAGGCAAACTCCTAGAACCTTGCATGAGATAGCAACCGAGCAAGCCCTCGTTGAACATAGAAGTGTCATAGAATGCTTAACCAAGTTGGATGCTAAGCTCAAAGTGTTCGCACGTGTCTACGTCCTGGCAGACATGGGCGCATTCCCTAAAGAGCAACTTGAAGAATACTTGCCATTTCCCTTATCCTGGGAAGAGCAAGAACATCTTGACGAGCACTATAACAGGCTCCTATATGAACGCATGCGACTCATCTCTGACGAGGAAGCCGACGAACTACACTTAACTGTAACATTCAATGATGTGCTCTACCAACCAAATCTCTTAGAGATAGAGCAACTAAAGCGACTATGAGAGGGTCGAGATCAATTTAAAAAACGTTGGTGTGAAAATCGCGTTGCAATGGCCGAACTAGGAGCCCAGATCATGACAGTCTCAAAGGAGCGATTAGCCAAATGGCGGTCTCAAAGATACCCAACATATGTGGCACCAACTTTCTTTCGAGTGCTGACTACCATTCGGGGTACGGACTTAGCTAAAACTAGCCAAGAGAACTCTCTGTCTAATAAGGTTCTCACTAAGGAGAAGTTACATGTTGCCAGTAGACTCGGACAAGGTTCCATGCTACTCGATGTTGCAAAATATCTATCGGTGTTAAGTAAGTTGCTACGAGTACTAGATGCGTGTGCCATGCTCCAGTACAATCCGGAGTTCTACAATTGGCTTTTATCCTCGTGAAGTGACATGGATTCATAGATATGTATGTAAATAAACAATGACTTTTGTGACCCTGTATAGACACTATCAACACACACAAGCAATAATAGTCAAGCGCAAGGAGAAGAGTTGGGCTCAACAGGCTAAGCTCCTCAGGTCCTCCTCTCACCACACATTTAGAAGTTGTGTGACCATTCCCACCTCCAGGAGGAGGGCATGCAACCCTCATTACCACCATAGGAAGCCCTGACCAACATCTCTGATGGTGTAGATAGGGTACCGTCCCTTTCTATACACCTTTCCCCCTTTCCGGTCTATCCTTCCGAGGATGAGCCCTACCCCACTCCATGACAACCAGTCCACGTAACTTAGCATGAGCCAAGATATGCTAATGGATGGAGGCCAAATTAACATCATCATGGGCCTCACCCCTCCCCTTCTCGTCATATGCGCTTGATAACCCACACTATAATCCCTTCCATGCGAATGGTTTTATCCTGTATCAAGGCCTAATCCTTGGTTCCCATTTTGTAGGTCCCCCTACGTGGAAGACATGGAGCACCCAGGGTAGCTGGCTTGCAAAGACACTCTCCGCCGTCGAAGGAAACATGCAACACAAGCTCCTCCACCGGTGCACTACGTGCCTAGCCTCAAAAGGTATGCAAAGAAATGAGGCCCCAAGCGACACCACCCCGGACGTAGGCCGAAGAATCCCCAAAGCTAGGGGAATAGAAGCTCAAGGAAGCACACAAGGCGTGGCAACAACAGTTGTGCGAGCCCCCAACAGATGCTCGGGCACCAAGTGCTCAAAGCCAGAAAGGGCAGCTCGAGACAAGGAAGAATTCGATGTATTGTTTAAAAGCATTTTGGAAATGGTGGTAGCCAGAGACTACACCATTCATGTCCTAGCCGACATCTTCCCTACCCAACCTCACAGGAGCCCCTCACTAGCAGAGCCTCAGTCACTTGATCACCCGAATTCACCCCACGTTGTGCAAATAGAGTAGCTCCTATGATATGCAAGCAACTTAGCAAAGGCCATCCTGCCATAACTTTTTGTCTTTTGAGGGTTAAAGGGGCAAGCTCCCCACTTGTACACACTTTCGTCACCTATTGCTAATATATGACATGTCTTTAACAAGCACCGGAATAGGCATCGCAATCAGCATCATAGGATTTTGAAAAAGTAATATCTTGATATGATTGCATTTGTTCATTGTACTTGACGCATGGGACTTGCATAATCTCTCATGAAGTGACAAGTGGATGCTAGATGACACAGGTCTTTGTGCGAATGTGTTCAATGTCCAAGTCACTGCAAGACCACCAACGTCACAAAGAACCGCGACAAAACCATGCTGTCGAACGCGAAGAATCACCCTTACGAGTGTCCACATCGCATGACCCAAAGCATAGTCATGGGCTACGCTCTCTTTCTAGGTCAAGCCCTACAATTGGCTCATGACAGTTGTTATCTCAATTATACTGACATTGCGTGTCGCAAAGAGGTTTGCAATATCTAAAGTGTATCTCCCCATCTCAACAACTACTTCTCTAACAACGAGGCTAGGGCACAATCATCACTATAATATCCATTTCCTGAGCCTTCGAAGCTTGACATTTCCCAACCCATTGAAAGGTTGATAGCCTCAACATATTGCAATGTTTGTACTCAGGCAAGTCAAAAAAAAAAGAGAAGAAAGAAAAAAGCATAAGAAAAAGAAATAATAAAAGAAAACAAAAAGGAAAAAAAGAAAACGAAAAAAAAAGAGAGAGAACGAAAAGATAACAAGCACCCACGATCATAGCACAGCACCTAGGGATCCTCAAATTAGGTGCGTCGAGTGACCTTGGTCGGCTCGCTCCATCCCTAGTCCCCTAGCCCCTTAGTATCACCCACAATTGTTTAGGGCACACCAAGGGCAGGACATACCTAGGGAGCTTGTCTCGCCTATGATTAGACCTGTCACCCTGACCCATTCACACGATTCCCTCTTACACTCTGCCTTAATACCATTGCAATCAATTGTGGTAAGCACCGCACGAATGGCCATGAGAAGTACACTGTCCTCATCACGCAAGTCCAATAGCTACCAACTATTACTGATCGTGCAGTGTCCCTGTGTTCAATTATGCTACATTGTGCGGTCACAATGCAAATGATGTCTTGTACACCTTCACGTGTACTTCTTCTCAACAGGGACAACTTTGCTTCATCCACTCATTGTTACGAGAAACCAGCCCACGGTCTTCTAACTACGTAATATCTAAGTATGCACGAGCACTCACATAATATATGCACCGAAACATATACACAGTTTGGGTCCTCAAGTGCAGGACAATACTCTCAGCTTGCTTAGAGTTTGACTTGTCTCCCAAACTAATTAAACTATGTATTGTGCACGCTAGAGAAGACTAGCACTATCCCTAGGGAGAGACCACCTATGAGAAGGTTTTCAATTACAGGTAGTGAAGATTCCAACGAAAGTATCATTCGCTCTTCATCGCCACCCAACTCTGAATTCTTATCCTTTATCATCCTACAAGACCACCAGGAATCGTCACGTGTAGAATCCCCAGCAAACCAACACTTGTGCTGGCCATCAGGAATAACCCTACCACCAACTCCAACAACCCTGCCACCAGCCACCTAGGCCACCAACGTACCCCAAATGACTTTCCTCCACATTACCACCAACACTCCTCCACGGCAACCACCGATGTCCTTTCACACCCACGTCTTCAGTGCAGGCCAAAGCCTGCTACCTACGATGGTGAGTGCCATGGAACTGGCACTCGTCTAGGAGGGGGTAATGTTAACCCTCAAACGAACGATGGTAGAAAATCCGGAAAAGCTAAAGCAGAAGGCAAAGGCCAAGGCAAAGTGAAACGGAAGACAAAGATGCATAAGGAGAAAAGTCCTAAATAAGGGAGAAAGGTGCACAAGGAAAAGCGCAAGTCAATACTTTTGTAAAAGAGCGCAAGCGCATCATGGTTTAATTCAAGGAGCGTCGGGCTCTCACCCGTGCAATTTGTAAATGTAGACGGGTGATGGAAAGGAAGCTAGGAAGATAGAATGACAATGCGAAAAAGGGCCTAGGCCACGGTTAGCCATGTAAAAAAGGGGATAAGGGGATGACCGCCCAAAAGGGATTTAGGGTTTTGTATATAAAGTTGAAAAGTGAATGAGAAGCTCATTCTTGTGTGTGGCCAAAAGTGGCTCTCCTCTTCTTCTTCTTCTTCTTCTTGCTTGCTTGCTTGAGCTTGTGTTTGAGAGAGGGAGTGTGAGAGTGTGAGGGAGTGAGTGTGTGAGGGTGAGGGACCGGGGAGGAGAAGCTCTCCATCTTCTCCTCTCTTCTTCTCTTCTCTTCTCTTCTCTTGTCTTGCTGGCGGCTATGGAGCTTGGAGCCCGGAGGTGGAAATGGTCATGTGAGAGGGGGACCAGGCGAGTCTAGCATGTTGGCCCCAACTCTTCTGTGAGAATGGAGCTTGCTTGAAGCTTGCACTTGGATCGTGGAGCTACCGGAGTGTGCAGGAGAGGAGGTAACTCGATCGGCATGGAGGTAAGCTCACTACACTCGTAGATATGGATGGTGCGTCAGCTATGTGAGAGGTAGCCATTAGTGCTCGACTTGGAACGCTTGAAACAATAAGCAGTCCGAGGGTCTTAGCGGTTGAGCGAAAGCTCCCATAGAGTGCTATGGATCCGTGTCTTTACACGAAGAAAGCCTATGATGGCTCGTTGCTTATTTTGGTGCTTTATGTGGATGATATGCTGATAGCAGAGAAAGCTCATGATGCGTTGGATGCTCTTAAATCTCAACTGAAGAAGAGCTTTGAGATGAAGGATTTGGGGCAAGCCTCTCATATTCTTGGTATGTGTATTAAGCGCAACAGGCATCAGGGACTCCTCTACCTCTCACAGAGGAGTAGATTTATAAAGTCCTTGAGTGTTTCCGCATGCAGGACGTGAAGCCTATTGGCTATCCATTACCTTCTTATGTGAAGGTCTCATAGGTCGATTGTCCGCAAACAAATGAGTAGAGGGCCGAGATGGCCAAGATCCCTTATGCATCAACTGTGGGTAGTTTGACGTATGCCATGATAGTCACTCATCCAGATATTGCCTTTGCACTTGGTATTGTGGCACATTATATGGCTACACTTGGCAGAAAACATTGGGATGCTATGAAGGATATCATGAGGTACTTGAAGGGCATAACAGATATGTGTGTTTGCTATGGCAGCCAGGATACCAGAGTTGTGGGGTATACAGACTCCGATAATGCAAGACATGCAGATAGTAGAAAGTCCACTTCTGGCTATGTATTCACCTGTGCTAGAGGTGCTGTCTCTTGGATGTCTAGGGTTCAGAAGTGTACGGCTCTATCTACCACTGAGGCTGAGTATGTTATAGTCATTGAGATCTACAAGAAGTCCATATGGTTAGGCCGTTTGTTCATTACCTTGGGATTAATGCTATACATATGCTGCATTTGCATTCTATGAGTGCTATTTAGCTAGCCAAGAATCCGGTCTTCCATGTGAAGACGAAACACATTGAGGTGAGGTATCACTTCATACGTGGGGTTGTGGAGGACAAGTTTATTGACCTTGTCAAGATCTCCACTAATGAAAATCCTACAGATTTAGTCACAAAAAGCCTCACTACTGAGCACTTTGCCTTCCTCATGAGATTGATGGGCATTGGATGAGATGATCCTTTTCCTCGTCCTGTTGCACATGTATACATTGTACTGCCTTTTTTCCTTTTTCTTTTCACTCCTCACTGGGGCAGATTCACCTTTAAGTGGGAGGTTGTTGGGGGTAAAGGCACCTCCGCCTAACCACTCATGTATTACTACATTGACAGTACCTGCCACTGCACACTGCAGGTGGTGGGCGCCCATCACTGTCACTTTATTCTTTACTCTTTTAGTGATAGTTTGAATAAAGGAAGGCCCGGTCACACATTGTGACTATTGGAGTTTCCATTTTGTATCTCTCTTTTTCTTGCTCTTGCTCTCCTGCCACAGCTCTTCCAAGAAAGCTTCGATCCTTCTCACCTTTCAAAGAATTGTATCCATACTTGATAACCCTGTACTCGAGCTTGTACGCCAAGCTATTTCTCAGGATAAGGAATATGAAGAACTCATGACTAAGGTACTTCAAGGAGAAAGCTTTGATAAGGTCTAAGATTAAGGATAATCATGCTAGTAATGGTTGTCTATATTACCATGATTGGCTTTGTGTCCCAAAAGGACCATAAGTGAAGGCCAATATCTTATGGAAAGCACATAACAGCCCCATTGTAGGACATCTAGGGTATGCCAAGACACTCAACGCAGTTCGTAGGAGCTATCATTGGCCAAGATTGAAAAGTAATGTATTAAAGTATGCAACTCAGTGCTTGACTTGTCAAAGAGTCAAGGCAAAAAGGATCAAGATGCCTAGAGAGTTACAACCCTTGGACATTCCACAAATGAATTGGGAGTCAATAAGTATGGACTTTGTTGTTGCATTACCTACTGCTACTGGTGGATATGATTCCATCATGGTAGTCGTTGATAGATTGACAAAAGTTGCACACTTGATCCCAATCAAAACAACCTATAAGTCATCTGACATTGCTCGAGTCTTTATCAAAGAAGTATTTAGGTTACATGGATTGCCAAAGAGCATAATCAGTGAGACCGAGAATCCAAGTTCACCTCTAAGTTTTGGACTTACCTATTCCAAGCAATTGGAATGCAGTTATGCTTCAATATTGCTTATCATCCTCAAACTGATGGCCAAACTAAGAGGGTGAACTAGACCATTGAAGATATCCTAAGGCCTTATTGTGGCAAAGAACCGAGATGGTGGATTGAATATCTACCTTTGGTGGAGTTTGATTATAGCACTACCTTTCAATAAACAATCAAGATGTCGCTATTTCAAGCCTTGTATGGGCAAGAATGTCATACACCTCTAAACTTCTCAGATCCCACTCTCAAGGTAGAGGCTTCTAAGTCTATGCTTGAATAGATGGACCAACAAATCCAATTGATCGGACATGACATTCAAGCTGCTCAAGATCCGGCAAAAGTCTTATGTAGATCTTGAAAGATCCATAAGAACATTCAAGGAAGGCGACATGGTATTTCGAAGGATAAGGCCCGAAAAGAGCTCATTATCCTTGGGGAAATACAAAAAGCTTCGTCCAAGGTACTATGGACCATATGAAGTAATCAAAGTAATGGAAAGGCAAGCCTACAAACTTAAATTACCACCCCATCTCAAGATTCACAATGTATTTCATGTAACCCTACTGAAACCTTATGTACCAAACCCCAATCACATGCTTAATGATGAATAAATAGTCATGCTTGCCCAAGGAGTTTTGGAAATGCAACTTGAGAAGATTCTAGATACAAGGGAAAAACCTCTAAGAAGCCAAATCCTAAGGGAACACCTAGTACAATGAAAGGATTATCCTGAAGAGGATGCCACTTGGATCGATGAGGCAACCCTTATGAAAGAATACCCCTAGTTTCTCTCTAGATGAGAACATCTCTATTTCTCTAAGGAGGGAAGTATGTAATGTCCCCATTATTTAGTTTATTTTAATAAACAATGTTTGTATACATTCCAAATCTTAATTTATGCTGAAAACAAAATGATTAAGATTGCACATTTTTAAAACTAGCTCTAAATATGAAGATAATTTTTATTATTAATGAGGTATTATATGCCGGTTCATGGAAGGAAGGCTTGGGAAACCCTCCCAAGACAAGCTTATTAGAACTATGTTTGTAGTATAGAACAACAAAAAGAACTAGCTTAGTGGATAGTCACTTGGCAGTTAAGTGCACTTGGGTGACGACACTATTGGGATGGGTGACCTCTCGGGAAGCTTTTCTTACAAGCTAGTGAGAGCTTCTCGTGTACAGCCAATGGCACCAACGAAGCTTTCGTAGCCCATTGCTAAGTATGCCAAGGTCTACGCCTTGGTCGCCCCCTTGGTTGGGATAACGTGATGCATCTCCACGCTACATTCCAAAAATGAAGCCCCCTCTCTAACATCATCAATGATGTCATAAAAAACGTTAAAAGCAAACATACTCTCTTTATCATCAATGATGTTATCAAAAATGCTAAAAGCAAGCGTTCTCTCTTTTACCCCCCTCGATTACTATATAAACAGGGCTAGAGCGTCACATAAAAAAAAAGAACCCGTGTAGAAGTCTCCCAGCTCTGTTGACGTGACAAAGCTCTGCTACAATCAACCGAGTCTCTCTCTCTCTCTCCACACCTATGCGGAAGTGCTGCTCAAATCCATCAAGCTTCTTTCATGGCTCCCAAGAGATGTCGAGATACTGAGGGAGGTCATGCTTAGAGAGCTCCCCAATGTAAGGAAGTAGTCGCTACTGAAGAAACTCAACACGCTGCTAAAGCGCAAGTAGGAGTTACCCTCGAATCCATTCAACCCAAAGGACTGGTTATTCCACAACAAACCGAGGTTGCGATCAAAATCGGTAATCACGATGGATGGCCGAACGGAGATAATCAAGTTTAGTACATAAGAAAATGATTACTTTTAAGCTATCTACAACTTCCTATTTTTTAAATTGTTTTTTTGCATCTTATGATAATATGAGGGATAAGTTAGTAATTTTAGAAAAGCCCATAGGATGTCTATTACATAGATTATGATTAGTTAGAACGTACTTAAACTTACGAAAACATGTTAGTATTATCGATTATTTTTTAGGAAAGAACATAGGAATTGATGAGGGGGATAAATTCTATGCATCGCATACATTGACAAGTGTCTTAAAAAATGTTTTATGGTTATGTCTGCTTTTGGATTTGTGAATGATGAATAATGTCTCTTATGATTCCGTGCTTGTAATAGCTGGATGAGTTGTGGATTGTGGTGGTTCAGGATGTTGGGATCCCCAATCCAATGCTCCCTAACACTATGGGAAGTGTAGAAAAACTCACATGGATGGGGGTCCTATGCTCCCAAGGGAGGTAGGTGTTTTTGGTTTTTGATCACTCGAGTACCTAAGATGGCAAAGGGCCGAGTGATAAGTGCCCTTGCTATGTAGGATGACTCCTAAGGCTCAGGGAAGCTTAGAGGGACTCTAAGCCAGTAAATTCCTTGTTGTGACTGCGAATGGAGTGCGATCACATACAATCCAATCCCAAGGGACTAAAAGGTCGAATGTCTTACTGTGGAAAGACGGTTTTGTACCACACTACGGAGTGATGGTTCTGCTTGTTATTATGAAATAAAGTATTTGATTTTCGAAATGTTTGTTATGTACTAAAGATTGAGTTTAATGAACCTAGTTTAATAGAGTAATAAAAGGAAGCTATTTTTTATATGTCCAAACAGCGTGGTAGTATGCTTTGCTAATTAGAAAACTAAAGCAAACCCAAATGAGGAAAGTGGGAGGCTTTGATCCTGACGATCAAACGCCTATGGCTGGGTGGACCTAATAAGTCAGGTAACCTTCCAACACTAGATAGAGCTGATTAAATCATGACCCTCCCAATATCGGTAGGATTAATTACCAAGTTTAACACCACTTTAGGGAGCCAGAGTTGAGATTTTACCTTATGGGTGGGGGGACCAAGTTACACTCTCCCCTATCTCTCAGTCTCTTTGAACCAAGTGCGGTGTTAACCTCACTCCTGCCTTTGATTGAGTACAAAGTGGTCTTTCTTAGGTGGGTGTTAGATTGTTGTTAGGGGTAACTTGTCCACGCTTCCCCTGTGAAGTAGAATTGAGATTCCCATGTTCAACTAAGTCCCAGGTTTCCCATGGGGAGATTGGATGGTGATGTGCATGGATATGAATTTTGGTCGACTACTAAGAGGACTCCTTTGGGTCTGTTGGAGGAGGCACCTCACATTGACTAAGCAACCTTTGAGCTATGAGAATCTTCCCAATGCTTGCTTTAAGTGCATGAAAGTAGATCACTTTATAAGAGACTGTCCTAAACTCAAACCAAAGGAGTTAATAGAGAATGAAGAAAAGAAGAAGACTGTCGATGATGGTTTCTAAATAGTTTAGAAGAAAGGAGATAAATCTCAAAATCAAAATCAAAACTCCAATCAAGGTAATGGAAAAAAGAAGGTTAGTGAAAATAGATTCTCTCCTCTCCTTATGGAGATTCCTGATGACATTGTAGGGCCAAAACTTGCTGAAGGGAACTAGAAAGAGGGAGCATCCACATTAGAGTCTAATAATGAAGAAGTGTTAGTTGGGAAAAAAAAATCCCAATCTAATTCTTAATGAGAAATGTGGTGATGGAATAATAGAGGATGTCAAGGAAATTAATGAGGACTCTGACCAATTTCAAAATCTAGAGTTTTCACTCAATCCTTAAAAAAAGAGAGATAGTAAAACTAGTAAGAACTCTAAAAGGAAAATTTCCATAGTAGGGGAAAGTGAGAGTAATTCCTTCTCCAAGGATAGGAAAGTTCAAGGAAAGGCAAACATAAAAATTAAATTTAATAAGATTAGTTACCTAAAAATAATTTCTCTTATTTTTGAAGGGTTAATTGATCCAAATAGGGTAAGGACATTATGGAACTAGATAAAGGACCTATAGACAATTCATCGTGTGATCTATGTTCAAGATCTTAAAGTTTCTAATGACAATATTAAAAAAAACTCAAATTGGTCCATCATAATTTTTAGGTAATTACTAGTTTATTCTATGAGGACCCCTAAAGAACAATCTTAAGAGGTCATGTTAGTCGAGGCTAAGGTGGCTAGGCTTTGACCCAAAGTTGTCCCTCATTCATTAGCTAATATACTGGACTGGATATAATAAATTTAGAGATAGGAGATACTATCGACTACCTTGCAAATGGAAAAAGCCTATGACTTGACAGGCCCCCCCAATGAATTCTTAAAGGAGTTTAAAGAATTTCTCATCTTGCCACTCCTTTAGATTTGGAAAGAATCCATGAGGTTTGGAGCTCTTCCAATAGACATAAAGCAAGGGGTCATCCAACTTATACATAAGCGAGATGACAAAAGGAACCTTTCCAACTAGAGACCAATCACATGTCTTTCCTCAACATATAAGATATTTGCCAAAACTCTTGCAAGAAGGCTCAGCTCCCATCTTGATGGTAATTGGATATATATTAGATTTTCATCATTTCCTTAAGGGAAGGCTCTAAGTTTTCCCAAAAAAGAAACCAAAATTTTCTCTTCAAAATATATTTTGACAAAGCCTATGATAGACTAGATTGGTGTTCTATACTGTAGTCTCTTTAGGATATGGGTTTAGGTAAAAAATTCATTAGGTTTGTGACCATCCTATTTGGAAGTGCAAGTGCTAAAATGGCAATAAATGGGGAAGTATCAACCTCCTTTCCTCTTTTTAGATCAATCATGCAAGGATGTCCTTTAGCCCCACTAATATTTGTGGTAGCATTGGATGCTTTAGGTTGGCTAATTGAGGAAGAAATAAGAGAAGGTAGACTTGGATGCATTAATATTCTCAACAAAAAGGACGTGGTTCTTAAATTTGTTTGTTAATGACGCAAAAGGGATTGTCAATAATGACCTATCCTCAATTAAAGCCTTTTGGAATTGTATTCAAACCTTTAGCCTAGCATCAGGCTTGGTGGTCAACCCAATCAAAACAGAAATAAAAAATTAATCACTCCACCTCCTCTGTAGCTTGTTGATGGAGGCTGCAGATAAATTGAAGAAGGTAAAGTTTTTAGGTTACTAAGCAAGTTTGGAGACAAGGAATTTCATAATCCACCAGGAGAGAAGGCTAAAGATGGAGATGTGTGAAGCTACGTTCCAACAAATGTTTGAAGCCAAGTATCAAGATATATTTGACACAATGTGTCATTGCGCTCAACTCCAGAACTGGAAACCTTAGAAGCCACCCATTTCCTTTTTGTACATGCCATCAGTAATGAATACATCTCTAAGAATTATTCAAAACAGGAGATGTGGTGCCACTAGGGAAGGGTGGACTTCTTGTCTTGTTTAAAAGTCCAATTTTGTAAAATCCCCCCGCGCCCCCCCCCCCCCCCCCTCTTAGAGGCCTTGCTTATTTGTGTCCTGCGATTGGCGAGACAGACTGATGCATTATGCATTATGATTCATACTTAGTCCCTTGAATTGTGATCTTCACATGTGTTCTTTCTAAGGCAAATCTTGAGATGTGCTGCAGACGCGAGCTATGGCAAACGAAGCGAAGAAGGCCTCAGCACCTTCCCTCCCACCCTATCTCCAGATCATTCTTCCTCCAGCTGGAGCCGCTGTCGCGTATGGATTGTCCTTACAGGCTTCTCAGGCGAGCCTCTCTGCCTTTCTTTGTTCATTTTCTATCAGTGTCTAAAAACAAAGAAGCAAATATGCTATGTATAACTAAAATGAAGCTTACCACATTCATAGATTGCAGGTAGAGCCTGCCGAGTTTCATGTGCAACTGTTGGATGGAGTTCCTTATTAGGTTGCCTAGCTGTGACTTGCAGCTCTTTGGTTGCCGGTCAGGTCCAGTTTCCCTGTCCTTATGTGTTTTCTTGAACATTTGAACAAACTGTTTGTTATGGTTTCCTTAAACCTGTAGAATTTGCACAAATGATCTAAGCTGGTATCTCAATTATGTTTCTCCCTCCCCTCCCCCGCTCCTTTTTTCCGTATGTGAGATGATTGCTTAGTGTACCTCAAATTATGTTCAGCCACGTTGAGTGCCTTGTGTGTATACGCTTCTAACATTTGCAGGGTTGGAAGAATTTGTCGCAATGTGAGTACATTAAGGCGACTGCATTGTGCCCGTGACATTTGAGATACTTGCAATATGTACCTTATTACATCAAAAGTTTTTTAGTGGTGTGCATTTTGATTTTCTAATTTTATAGTTACTGCTGTCACCCATTTCAATATCTATATCATCACGGAGGTCCCACAGTTTTGCGCTTGCAAGTATGACAGTAAGTCACGGTCTTTTCAGGTCTCTTTCACTATTCGAAATTATTTGGCATTTGGTCCTGGCAAACCTGAGGATTTTATCATCAGCAAGGAAGATGCAATTCTTACGGTGGTCTCTGGTCTAGTTGGTTTTAAGGTTAAGCCTTTTCACTGTTACCGCACTTCAAATTCTGAAATTCAAAGTTGAGTTGTTAAAAAATTTTGGTTTTCTGACATGGTTGCATTACCTTTATCATAATTCTCTAAGAACCTTTCAGGCAGCTCTGTGAGGCGATTAGTTTATCCTTTACTTAGCTGCATCCAGTTTGGAGCATAGAAATTTCTATGCATGTGGGGATCTATCCTAGGGTTTGAAACAGTCCCTCTAATGAGTGATTTAACATGTTTTGAGTCAAAGATATATCACTTGCCCAAGGCAGTAGTCTCAATTGTGCATGCATGTGTGCTCGCACACAATGGCTGAAAAATTGCAACTATAGGTTAGGAAGACATTTTAACTATCCAACAATCAAATTCGCTAGGCCAATTTGTCATCCAAGCA
This sequence comes from Lygodium microphyllum, assembly GCF_053477565.2. Lineage (NCBI taxonomy): Eukaryota > Viridiplantae > Streptophyta > Polypodiopsida > Schizaeales > Lygodiaceae > Lygodium > Lygodium microphyllum. The sequence goes on from NC_141141.1 coordinate 91,447,672, forward strand.
ATCTTGAGCATTTATTAGCCCTTGAACTAGTGTTAGTTAATTGATTAATTTCTAGAGCATATGCTCTGAAGTGTGTTCTTGATCTGTGAGTAGCTCCAATACTCGGGGGACATCATAAGTTCACTGAGAAGCGTGCTCCCAACATCGGTAATGAGTCAAGTGTCTCACCAAACTTGACAAGGTAATACCTAAATATCTCAATCTTGAGATGAGTGCTTCTAAGCACTGAAAAGGCATTTAGTGACATTAGTTTATTGCCGTATGAATATTGATGTGATTGAAATCTCCTCGGACTTTTGCCAAGTGTCGAGGTCATTAATTGACCTTGCTCAATCAAATGCTCATACACTAAACCACAAGGTGGGGAGGAGCTAGAAGTCCAGTCAAAGTTCACCTCATTGAAACCTAGGAAAACAGTAAAACTTAAATCAAGGGTTGTTTGAAGGATGGGAGTGCCAAAATCCTACCTTGAGATATTACATATGTATGATTTCCAACCTTTTTCATCCTTAGAGCTTTAAAATTGGTTATCATTTGTAGGGCTATCAATTCTGTTATTTGGTTCGTACTTGGCCACCTGTAAAGGACTAGACATTGCCATTGCCATTGCCTAAGGCAATAGGTAAGACCTTCCTATAATGGCCATGGCCTATGCAGATATAAGGCCTCAAATTCGCAAGTTCAATGGAAAAGACTTTCATCCTTGGCAAGTCCTAGTAAAATATAAAATGATGGAACAAGGCTGCTGGCCCTTCATAAAAGAAACCAAAGTTATTGGCCCATCAGGTCCCCTTGATGTAGAAGACGATGAAAAAGCTCAGGCCGTCATCATGCTTCATTTGGATGAATCTTTAATTCATCATATTGACCAACTCTCCATTGCCCACGCTGGACCATATTCTCACACGCATGATGATCTATTGCTACTTTGTGAGAATATGGTTTCAATATTTCACCATATCGAGGATGGCGTTCTATAAGAGTTAGTTCTTGTCTCTTTTTGATGATGGTTTCACTATTTGGCCAGCATATATGGACACCCATCTCTCCCATAGCATATGGGCTGATATTGGACGGATTCACACCTTCTCACATAGGCTTTAGATGGAGATAGATAGATGGACAGATACCCTAGCAGAGGATAGGACTTGCTAGCTTTGTGGTTGAGAGCTTGAGACGGAGGAGCACTACATATGGAGATGTATAATATACTATGACATACGAGGACGGTACCATTGCCTCTTCTGTGATGGTTTTGGACCCCTTCATCGCATCATGGAGTACGAGGACTGGAGATGCCTAGGTCTTTTCCTCATGGAGCTTTGGAGGTGTTGCACAACACTTCTGCAAGATAGGAGGCCAACTCATCGAGAGGGACCCACACAAAGAGCAATGACAAACTTTTTTCGCAGACTCGACCCTATTGACACTACTAGCCTAGCAGAGACAGAGTCATCCCACCAGACACCTTACATGCCACGCCGTGGAGTCACATTGGATAGAGTAATTTCCCTTCGTTGAGTATGACAACCCCGTCTACTAGGACCACATCGGAGAAGGCCGCACCACAGTCGGATTAGAGCCATTATCATGAGACACCAAAGAGTCACCACAAGGCCTATTATTGAAGCAGTTAAGGACCGCATCATAGCTGAGATCATGTGCAGACCTTGAGATCAGCTACAACCTATAGTCTCCACCACATTTTTGTACATGGTTCTATCAGATTTGGTTCTCCTTTTCTTTTCTTTTCTTTTCTACCGATGGGACAACACTACACATGGTTCAACCCTAGTATGGTTATTCTCCGCATGGTTTCATAGGCCACCCGCTTATTTTTAATGTTATCTTTACCTTACTGATGATATGACATTAGACATGGATGTACATTGGATTTTGTCTCATAGGCCACATTGGCCTTATGTAGATGTTAATATATCTTTCTTTCTTTCTTTCACTCTTCCAACTCACCTTGTCCCCGGTCCACCCAAGACATAGAGGTTTGAGGCTGCTTGTATTTATATTATCATAGTTTGTTCATTTATTTCATTCTGAGTTCTCTTCATCTTAAGTTTTTCTATGTTCATTGTGTTCTTGTCGTACACTTTGAGTTATCATTCTTTGTTTGAGCATTTCTTTACACCTTCTTTGCTAGTCTTGTCATAAGAGGAATGGATAAGGGGTAATATAATCTCTTTCATTGATGCTTTATAATACTTCAGGCTATACCCTTTAATAGACGTTTCCTATAAAAAGTGCTTGTATGTGTGAAGTATGTGGGGATACTATTGAGAAACCCAGCGATTTAGTACATTTTGTCTACTTTACTCCTATTTTGGTTTCCATTTACTGCCCCAAAAAGGCTTTATTTGGATCATTAGTTAGTGTCTAGGTGCCACTTGAGAGACTTCAGTGGACACCACTTGAGAGAGTTGGGGCACCACTTGAGACAGTTTGTGCCTATAAACATGGGAGCGACTCCACCCATTTACCATCCCACGCATCCTTTCCTTTTGACACTTTGTCATTCTCTTCCACATTCTTTTCTCCTCTCTCCATTCTCTCCATTGCTGTTCATACCCTGCAAGGACATTTCGGTTTGTGGCTTTTGCATCCATCTCCACTTGGTGTTTTGCAACCTACATCATCTGATGTTAGCCCTCCTCACCCTATGTCATCATCAAGCTTGTGTTTGCAGCATTCTTCTATCTGGCGTTAGTCTCCCAGCATCTGGCATCACCTATTGGGCTGTGTTGGCAATTTGGTGGCTCCTCCTTCATCTAGTGACATTCCTCTCTATCAAGTGTCAGTGTCTCGTTGTGTTTTGCTGTTCAGACACCTTTCTAGCATTGGCATCGGCTCTGACAGACACATGTATCCCTAGGAGGTTGTGTTTTGCGTCTCCTACTCCATTTGGGGTTGGATTTCTTCACCTAGCAGGCTGCCTTGTCCTTCTTCACCCTTCGGAGCACGTGTCACTAGTTGGTGATTTTCTTCCTTGACTCCGACGGCCTTAGATGATTGCGATTTACTCCCTTGGCAGTTGTTCTTCATCTTCAGCTATACCCTATTGCTCGGAGGATTGTGTTTTGCTCCCTCTATAGTGTAGATCCCCTCTAGGGACTGCTACTTGATCAGATAGTATATTGCAATCATCTTCAAAGCTTTAGCTCCATTGTATCAACTTGATTCATTAAGCATGATTCATTGATTCATCATTCATCATTGTCTTCACTCTTCTCCTTTTGAGTTTCTGAGTTTTCTTCTCTCTATGTTTGCCATATACTTTGTTTCTCCTTGCAAAACCTACTATCTCTTTGATATGGTATGAGTGCATAGTGTTCCATCACACTAATTTGATAGATACACTATGGTTTGGAGAGAGAATAGCACAAACACGACTTACAAATGAACTCAAACTAATAAAGATGATGGTCTAGGTTGGAGAAGAAAATTGGGTAGCATATTCCTCTTGATTTTGAGGGCTCTAATTCTTGGTGAGATTAGAGTTTCACTTGGCTTGATGATTTTGGCAATTTTCAGCAAATGCAATGTACCATAAGATGATAGAGCATAAAAGATAGGTTATTGAAAAGGCTAATAAGGTGTCGTCATGTAGAGATGGCTGCACGAAGTGGTGTCATAGATTGCTACAGTTACGGAAATTGAAGTTCTTGTATCAAGGCAAGGATTTTATTTATTATCCCTCTATTGTTTCCTTAGTATCCTTTCATGTATACCTCTTTATTCTCCCTTTGCCTTATATATCACTCACACTCATCACAGTTAACTATTTCACACTTTGATGTTTAGTGATGATCATGTGTGTTTGCAGCCTGTACGACCAGCACAAATCTGTGTTTTGCTGTAGCGGGAGTTGTCAATACTTCCACACCATCAAACTGCTGTGTTGCTGTTCTTGGAGATGCCCTGACTTGCCATGTCATCAGATTGCTGCATTTACCCATTTTGCTCCTTCACCCACTTGCCACGGTGTTGGACCTAGTTGCATTTGTTGTTCTCTGCACTGATTGCCTTTCGACCTTCATCAAGGTTGTGTTTGCTGTTGCTAGACTTCTGAGGAGATTGCCTACTGCGTTTCAAGATTTGTTGGACTATGACACATTCTTTTGCCCATACTTTCTATCCTGGTCCTAGCATAGTGTGTTTGCTGCATTGAGCATTGTATTTATTCATGATTCAGATTTCTTTCTTCTTCTGTGTTCATTATCTTTGTGTTACCCTAACACTAACTATGTTTCTTTATCAATCTGTGCGCTTGTCGTATGATTGTGTTTGTATTTTGTAGTCAAGCATTTCTTTACAACATGTGCTTGTTGTGTTAGGTAGGAATGGTTTGTGATATTAGACCGTAAAATGAGTCCTAGTTGTGAAGGCATTCTTACCTATAGCAACTTTGAAATTGATTGTATGAGATGAGGGTAGCTCTTGTGGATGAGGTGCATTTGAGATATAGTCCCAAGAACACCCATCAAGCAAAGAATGATTTTCTTGTTGGATGGCTCCACTAGGCACTTAAGGGTTTGAGACAACATAGTGTGGGGCTTGAGCTCCTTGTGGGAAGGTTTCAAGAGAGTAGTGTTAAGGGCATGGACAGGATTCCCAATCACAGAGCACCATCCATACTTGAGTGCAAGTATGGTGTATGGTGGATGAGTGAGGTTCTTGGGAATTGAACATCAAATAGACTCACCTAAGGATAATGTGCATTGACTACAAGTGGAATGCTTGGTAATGATGGACTATAGGCTAAGTAGAAGCACTCTGCACTTCCGCTAGGTAATATCCACAAGCTGTACAGAGGCGAGACTCTAGCAGGCCAAGAAAGGCAATTGTAAAAGTGGGTTGGTCCTATAGGATTTTGAGAATGGGGTTGGCGTGCAGGGTTCCTAGCTAAGGATGTGCCAAAATCATGCTCTAGAGATGCAGAAAGTAAACTTTCTGTTTCACTTGATCGAGATTTTTTGCATCTAGAACCTCTGTTCAAGTTTATATACTGGTATGGTCTGCGTCTCCTTGGTGATGTACAGCAGATAGCTGTAGAATAGACAGAGCAATAGAGAAGGGTTTTGATTCATACAAACTAGAGGGAACATACAGATCCACCACTAGGTCTGGCTGTGATGAAGGCAATGGAGCACCAATTGTCTCAATAAAGGATTGGTTTCCTCCAACTAGGACTTCCGTATTCTTGCCAGCTCATTGTTGTGATGGATATGTACCTATCTTTGACTCTGGCATGGATATGCCTTGAAGAGGCCAGACCAAATTGAGAGCTGAAGGAATGCATGAAGATAAAAACATCGGAATGGAAGATGGTGCTGGATCAGTTTGTTGATAAACCCCTTAGAGCGTGGATGGATGGAGATGATTGGGAGGGTACCGTCGGCTCTGGTGATGATGATTGCTTTGATGAAGGCGGTGATGGTCCATGGGAACCTTCCCTTCTTGATGGGAGAGAGTTGAGTCATTACATTTCAATTCAGGTGAACTGGAAAGCCCTAATGCTCATGGTGGGACTTTTGTCAAGACCAACTGGCTTTGATACCATGTTAGCCTATGCTAGGGCTAGCATAGGGATACAAAGCGCATGAAAATCACGAACATATGATATGAATAGTCAGACATAAGCTCAATGAACAAGGGGGATATTGCAAATGAATGAATTGACATGAAGTGGTAGGACCAGTGTCAACTGTAGGAGTTGAACCAAAGGGAAGGCTTGAAGCAAAAGGTGGAGCACAGGGGTGAGGGACACACTCGGAGATGCGCTCCAGGCTGTGCAGTTGGTCGATATTGAAACAGGGTTGCATATCAGCATCTTGACCGAATGAGAGTGCAGCAGTAGTCAACTGAAAATGTAGCTGCTGTCTCCATGGTTAGCATCTAAAAAAGAGGTGGCTTCAAGAGCTGTAGGATATGTTCCTGCTCTTCAGCCATCATACAGGGGGGCAACTGTACGGCCTTTGAAATTTGAACTTGCAAAGTTGTGATTTTTGCTGTCTTTTCGTTTTAGATGAAAAACACTCCATGATGAAGTCATTTGCATACCTTCAAAAGAATTAAAAGATGCTTGCTTGTTTGTAATTCAGTTCCCCCATGCACATATATATGTATGCTGGGAATGATGTTTTCTTGGGCTCTTCTGTTGCCTTTCTGGTTGGCCTTGTCCTCGTGTGTCTTATCTCATTAGCACAGTAGGATGTACAAGATGGGCAAAGGTTTGTAAGAGGTTACTTGTTTGTTGATAAAGTATGCTATATTATTTGTTTCGTCAATGCAATTGTGAATTTTGTGTGATTTTTATGACACAGGTATTAGGGGGAAAATTTCACAACTTAATGCCAAGTGATCTTTGCAAGCCTGGAGCACTTGCAAACTTTTCAATCCCAGGTGGCTTTTGTACAAATGCTACTTCTTTTCTCTGCTATGTTTATGGTTCAGTTGTAATATCCTGCATATTATCTCAGCAGCAGGACCAAACCAGGCATCGGCATCCCAGTACAAACAGTTGAATGAGGCTTTTCGTCGAGACGGTTGTCACCATTGTGGCAGGAGGACTGGGGACAGGTATTACTTTACCCTATTCTGTTTCTCCAAGGAGATTTAAGTGCTTCTTGCAAGGTCAAACGTGGTTCTGAGCAATGGCCATCTCTTTTGGCGGTACTTTTCAGTATAGCAGATCACATACCCCCTAGTGTAATCATACGATCTTTACAGCAACCACACCGTGGTTTCTTAGGTTCTTTCTTTTCAGTTAAAAAGAACACTGCACAAAGGTTTTACCCCCAATGCATAAAGTGCATGAAGAAACAGAGCGCATTTCTGATCAATGGAAAGAATCAGCTTGTTTATCACTTGAAGCGTGGCTTTCCTCAGGTAACAGAGGCTTACTGGTGTCTTTTCACTGCTGAACAATAACATAAGTGTCCGGATGTTTATCAAATTGTTGCGAGATACAACAGTGTTGTTTGGTGTGGGGTGTATAGCCACCTTATCTTGCAGGTTTTTTGGTGGGGGCGCTCCACTTTGAGAGCTGTCTTCCTGAGCAGCAGCATTGGTCCAATAGCGGGCAACCTCCTAAAAAATAGAAGTCCCGCTAATAAGGTGGAAACTTGGACTAGTGCAGACTTTGTACCCTAGTGTGATGATTGGAAGTGTTGACATTCTTCACTTCAACCAACATTTTGTATCCTGATTATGAAACTCACAATGGTTATAAACAGCATAATGTGCGATATATATATATGTTAAAGCTAAGGTGGCTGTGTTTCTTAGCTAGAAACATTCAATGTGGTTCACCATACTCTGTTTCTGAGCTCTCTCTGCATACAATGGTTTTCAAATGTTGTGTATATTTCTTAGCTACTGATAGTGAGTGTTCTCAACAATTTAGGCTTAAAACTCAAAAGCAGGTTATGAAGGGTGGTGTGCTTTCGGATTCTCATCCCCTTAAAATGAGAAGCAATTGTTTACAAAATGGTAGTGTAGCCTAAATGGTTAGAGCTTGAATTACAATGTGAGGTTGTGGGTTCAAGCAAGCCTTCAAACTTTCTAAGCAAAGTGGCATTGATTCTGTGTACTTGTCCTTTGAACCACAAGTCTATCCTCAACCTAATGGCTATTGACTAGGGTTGAGGGTGTGGTGGCCCTAGGTCTATTTCAAAAGTAAGCAAAATTGTTGTGGCATTCTGAAAAAGAAATGAGAGAAAAACAAAGGAAGCGGCTATATTCTTGTTTGATGCAAACTTTGTGACATGGGAAATTTATCAAAGTGCTTGCATAGTCCTTTCATCGAGGTTAGAAGGTACTCTTGATTACCATGGTTTTTATCACCTAGAGTCTTCTTTCTCAAGTTTAGTCATCAAAGATACACTAAAAACTTTTTGAAGTCCCCGAGTGTGAAAGGTACTTTGACTACCATGGGTTTTATGACCTAGAGTTTTATTTCTCAAGTTTTAGTTGTCATAGATGTGCATTGGTTGATCTAGCGTGGCTCTTTTTGATGGTCTATTCTATTGCATGCCCTAGGGCCCTAGGCCTTTGGACAAAGGATAGTATAAGCAATAGAAAATGTTTGGTTTTGAGATAGGAATTAAGTTTCAATTCATTCATAAAACAAAATGACGTGTATATGTGCTAATTCAAGCCATACAAATAGGCTTTACCTTCATTCAAGCATAGAAAATGACTATGTGCTTGAAGTTTCTTTTTGGATGACCTAATACACTATTTGGACCATTCTCTCAAACAAATGTAGAGCACATGCTATTGAGGGTGGGCTAATATGGCCAATGCGGAAAAGCTAAAGCGAATGTGACAAGGTTTAGAATCATTGGAATCTTGTTGATAGTAAAAGTAGGTATCACATATTTCAGCATAATGCATGATATAAAGCCATGTTACATAAATGTTGTCTACATAGTTTCTCGACTAGGTGGTTTTTGTGTAACATGGTGGTCAATTATACTTCACAATTATGACTCTCTTTTGACTTGCTTTGATTATCTCAATGACAACCTATGGAGTGGAAAATGTTATCATACCATTGCTTGAAGATCTCAAATGTTGATTGTTTTATCTTAGTGCTAGGTTACGGTTAGTGACTATATGTTGTCAGTTAGTGAATTGGATGTACTCTTCTTATGAATTGACTAAACAACTTAAGCATATGTTGTCAGTTCTTTTTCTTTTCAAGGAATAATTCAAGGTTTCATTAAATAGATTTCTATTTATTCAATGTATAACAATAATAAGACAACTTGATAGAAGTGAGGTATCATGTTTAGCTCATCTCAACAAACGATATCATGGGAACGATAAACTTGAAGCTAGATTGGTAAGACTTGCTCAGTGATCTTTGCAATGAGGTTCCACTTTTTGTGGGATTGAATGTCTTTGAATTTTTTGATTTGAATCGAGGGAGAGAAAACATATCTTACAAGATCTTTGAAGGAACATGGTATTAAGCTCTTTCATACACTTTGAAAACATAAATTAAGTTAACACATAGATGATTGTCTACTTAGAAAAGCAAAGAGTTTGTAATGCTATGATTATTTAGTAAGATCTCATTAAATTAATGTAAGTAATCATTTGAAAGAATATGTGCTATCTATGATTGTGATTGTTTGATGTATAAATAGATGCTAGGTGTTTGTGAAAATATGCTTTAGTGTGATTTGTGTTGCATAAATGTTAGTGATTAGCTCCAAGAGTGTGTGTTGACCTATAATCTTGATATTGTTATGTTATTTCAAAATGTGTCTTTTAAAACAAGCCTAGAGAATTAATTGATTGGGTAGAGCTACTGCATAAAGTTGTACAAATATGAGGTGTAATGGAATTGTTTCTTAAGTTTCTAGTCTAAATCACCATGAACATGAAAGCTAGATTTGCCTTTAGACACTAATTTCTTAATATTTTCATGTGCATGGCATGTATGGTATATTCTTTAGATGTAGTCCAAAATAGTCTATTATTAATCTGCAAGCGACATACTCATGTTTATTGTGTAGGATGCCAAATAATTGTACATGTGGGTGCTTTAGAGCATTGCCTTCTTTCCTTGGTTTAAAAAAAAGTACCACAAAAAAGGAGAGGGAAATAAACATAAGTGCTCAAAAACACAAAAGAAAGGGTTTGCTTTACTTAAAACTTTAGCTAAAGTGAAGTAATTTAACCCAAATATATATGCTAACTTGAAATCAACTTAAATACATTGATACATAAGAGTTTAAGCATCTCCAACTAAAATCAATCAAAGTTTGTGATATAAGTCTTTTGAAAATACAAGCCTCAACACCCACATTAGGAAGATTCTCTCCTCTAAATATTAGTTGAGAGAGTGGGAAGGAGTCACATTGGCATTTTTCCTATGTTGAGATAGGATAGATTGTAAGCTAAATACATTGTGGAGCTTGATCACGTTATTGGGCTGTCCTCTTGAGTGACCCAACCAAAGAGGAGGACCAATTGAGTGTTCGAGTGGGCAAGATCGTGGACTTACATGAACACACCATGTAAACATAGGTATCCAACTAAGTGGTGCACCTGATGATACTTGGACCCACAAACTTATGATTGTGAGCCGAAGTGCTAACTATTAGGCCATCACCTTAGGGACAATTATCCCTAGTTCTATAGTAAACCTATTATTATAGACACAACTAACTCTTTTGAATCTTTTATTATATCCAACTTTACTATTATAGCCCTTCTATTTCAATTTAGAATAAGATCCTAGGTGGTGTCACTTTTCTTTTCAATTTGAGAAATCTATTAGCCAAGCAAAGAAAAGCTTGTGCTTATATACTATCCAAACCTCATTGACATAAATACTTATCTTTTTATCTATTTTAGACTCTTACACAATGAAACTATTAGTTTTTTGTTGCAAGTGCATCCTAAGATCACATTTTGACCCAAGAATTTTGTGGTATTTTTGAATTTGTCAAAAATTGAAGTAGGTCTTATGGGCTACCTAATTACACAAAAAAAGATAAAAAAGAACATGTTATCACCATAATGCATTCCATACAATTTCCATCATCATCATCATCATCATCATCATCATCATCATCATCTTCTCATTGCATATATATTGTTTATATTATGCTTCATTACATACATCTCCCAACTTCACAATTCATGAAAGAAATTGCATGTAATTGCACATATTATTAGTAGGGCTAGAAATTGAAGCAAGTGAGTGCGTGAATGCAAGCATGCAATAATATGAGAGTATGCAAAAGAATTTTGATTGGTTTATCATTGTAAATAGAAATATCTAATGATGATTGCTCAATATAATTGTGGATGAAATGAGGTCAAAATGTATATAAGGTCATATGTTGACCTTTTTTTGAAATCTCTTATTGCAAACAACTTTTAACAAGTTAAAGTTGTTCTAATAATTCTCGTTAAAGGGGAGCCACATGAAGAAAATAGAGTATTACAATGCTTTTTGGGTTTATTACCAATAACTATTTTGATGAAGAAATACCCTATATTGCAAGCAAAGTTGACATGCTCTAAGTAGACATTGTCTTGTCCCACAAGTTTGCATACTAGATGATTGTGGATATTGATGTGTCTTAGCCTCATATTTATCTGTGGGGGGTTATTGACTAGTTTACATGAAATATGGTTTGTGTGGCTCATAGCTCATATTCACGTTGTGGAACTTTTGGTGAATCAATATTACTTCTTTTTAAGCCATGGAGGTTGCCGCATACTTGCCTTCCATTCTAAAGAGGCATAGATTTCTTCTTAGTGGATCACTATATAAGAACTCTAACTAGGGATATGCCATATTTGTAGTAAAACAACGGGTCTCAAGATTGGCCACCCAATTGACATCAGTCTTGCTAGTTAATATGATGGATTTGGAGTAAGTGGTGACCAAGGGAGATTCTTCAATACTTGACATGTAGATCAAACCATGAGAAGGATTGGTTTGAAGATAGTGGAGAAGTTAATGCATAGGTACTAAATGTGTCCCTAGACATCTTTGTTCCAAGTGAACCATTTTCACTCAATGATAAGAGAGAGATGGAGATGGATGTGGCAAGATTATGCCTTGAGGAAGGGGATTATGCATTGGCTTGCAACCCTTTGTGTTAAAATTACTTGATACTTTTGTATATATTTGGATTAGTAACTGCAAATGTGTAACAATCTCAACTTGGTACTAGAGACTTCAACACCTATGCATTAGGAAAGAGGGCCATTATCGTTTACAAGGAAAATTATTGGGCATTGAAACTTTAACTTGGATATGAGGTCAAGGGAGAAACAATGGCAATCTTATCTACATACCACCCTAAAAAGATGGAGGGTGCATCTTTTTCAAGCACATAGATATTTTGGTTGTTAGTTAGATGATAGAACCCTGTGGCTACAATATGATCATGGGCTATTTTGCACCATTGGTGAAGTGCTTACTTAAGTCCATAAATGTCATTTTGCAATTGGCATGCATATTCTGACCAATGACATATTAAAAAAATTTATTACAGACACACTCTCCTCTCTTGACTAGAATCCTCACGCTTAGCTAGTGCAAGTAGCTTGGAGAGCTAAGATTGGACCTCTAGCCTTTCAACTTATGTAACCTTGCTCTGATCTCAACTCAAATAAGCTTACTCAAATTCCATCTTAGAAAGGGCTTTTAGAGAGTGCTTTTTTAGTACTAAAAGGTACTTTTGGGAAATCAGTTTAGAGTATGATAGTAGGATGAATCAAGAAAAGAGCTAAGTGCTTATTTAGAGCTTAATCAATATAATCATACCCACAATGATTAGAAACTTGATTAATGTTTAATAGTAATTTTTGGAAAAATGGAGTTGTGCCACATAAACTTCTTCTTTTAATGTGGCATGGAAGAATGTAGGTTCGACATTGTGTTGATGTAGCTAATTGAAATATATAGCATGGGCTACTACAAGGGGAAATAGTACATAGACAAGAGAGGTTGTAAGTGCTTTAAAAATCAATTCCATATTCTTCTAAAACATGTGGTGACAAAGGGGCTATATCTTGGTCCACCATGTCATTGGGGTTTTTGCTCCTTGTGGTGATAGGCTTTGATGTTGAGGGCTTCATTATTGAATTGCACTTCAAACACTTTGCATAGATGTCTTGAATAGACTTGGCTCCTTGTGGTGATATGTTGTTTTGGCTTTGTTGTTGTGGGCTTCATTTTTGAATTGTGGTTCAAGAAATTTGCATAGATGTCTTGAATGGACTTGGCTCATAATAGGTAGATAGAGTGAGAACAAATGATAATGGGAGTTGGGGTTTTCTATGAGGTTTAAGGCTCCAATATGCTATGAGGAAAGGTAGATGAATTGAAGTTGTCCAAAAAGGATTTTGGTGAGGACATCATTGCATTTTCCCATGTTGGAGTTGCAGGAACAACAACAAATCAGCTCCAAAATTCTCAAATTTTAGCAGTAGAAGAAATGATCTTGAATGTGCTAATAAGCACAAGTGCCCAAAAAGCACTAAGTGATTAGTATCGAGAGATACTTGTGGAGCTAGATCCTTGGAAAGTCTTCAATAGGTCGTCAAGAACTTTTAGGATCTTCAATGTTGTATTCCCCTCCTTAATTTGATGCTGGAGTAGCACAAAAATCTCAAACCTGATGTGAGGCAAAGTTGATACAAGTGACAAGAGTCATTGAATAAGTGTCAAGAGACACTATGATACTATGCTTCAATCTTGCAGGAAGTCACCATGATCTCCCCTCCTCAATGATTTGATGTGTGAACTTGCTTGAATCTTCAGAAAGTAATTGGATTTAAATGATAATGCCTTGGATTGAGTGGCAAGAGAGAGAAAATGAGGTGGTTTTGAGCTTGAAGAATATTTGGATATGGAGGAAGCATTAGGGTTCCTAAGAGCAGCTTGGTTTTTCACTCTGTGTGCAGTGTATACTCAACCATTTCGAGAAATTTTTATATGGGAATGAAGCTGGGCTTCCAAACCCCTATGATCTTGGACAAGATCGTTGCACGTATGGACTGCGTAGGGCATACAAACGGGACTATAGGCGAGAATAAGCAAAGACTAGGAAAACACACAATGTTGGAGCTTGCGATGAGTAATGTCGAGCTGTGATGTGATGAATGGTTGCGCCTTGACTTGGGGGAGATATCCTAGAAGAAGGCTTCAAGAGTTATGGCCTAGATGAGGAGATCAAGAAGCTTCAACAGAGGTAGGTACTGTGTGGCTATGGTTGCCATGGCAGATTAGTGAAGGTAGAGTTGAGAAATGAGGTCCCTAGATAGCCTTGAGCTGGCCAATGATGGAGGACAACTAAGAGAGCAGAGAGAGGACCTGAAACATGCTAAGCCATGCTCAGCTGCACTCTGATACCATGTAAAAACACAGGATCTAGAGCATGGTAGCTATGGTGGCTCATAGACCTTGACTAGACACATGAAGACACTGACATGATAGAGACCAAGGGACTTGACTGAAGTACAGAAGACAAGCAACAAGTAAACTATGTTGAATAAAAAAGTGACAATACCATAGCATTCATCTCATATGAAAGTGACAACCAAGTACAATGTTATATAGAGATGGGTAGGTGCCAATTTTTCTCTCTATGCCTATGGGATTCCTGCATGTCCTTAGCCCATCTGCTCTTTCAAAGAGGCAGCATGGATGTGATTGCCTATGGGATTCTTGCATGTCCTTAGCCCATCTGCACTTTCAAAGAGGTAGCATGGATGTGATTGCAAATCTCAATAATTTTAAGAGAGGGCTTCTTAAGACTTAGTGAAGGGACATCATTTTCCGGAAGGGAGAGTAAGGGAGCAAGCTTTCTTGGAGACTACATTGAAGAACTAGTATGCCTTGTAGCTATATGGCTCAACATAGCTAGTGAAGATTACATTGCTACTTTTAGGAGAAATTTTCTATTAGGATTTGACTCCAATGACATTGACAATGCTTCCAAAATCTTACATTGTGCTATAGGATGATAGCAAGTATATGTTGCATGGAAAGGAATGCCCAACATATTTTAGAGTGAGGTGTTAATGGCACCAAGCTTTGGCTCACTAAAGCCAGGAAGGCCGATTGTAAATTGGAAAGCATGCACAAAATAAGACAAGTCCATTTTTAGGTAAAAGAGAGGGTAGGTGCCCAAAAATCAAGCCTATGTATAAAACCCAAAAATGAATGGATATGCTTATTCTTGTGGTGCGCAATCTTGGAGAGCTCTCTCTCGCTTCTTACTTATATATTCTTGCTTGCATAGAGAGAGAGAGAGAGAGAGAGAGAGAGAGAGAGAGAGAGAGAGAGAGAGAGAGAGAGAGAGAGAGAGAGAGAGAGAGAGAGAGAGAGAGAGAGAGAGAGAGAGAGAGAGAGAGAGAGAGAGAGAGAGAGAGAGAGAGAGAGAGAGAGAGAGAGAGAGAGAGAGAGAGAGAGAGAGGGAGGGAGGGAGGGAGGGAGGGAGGGAGGGAGGGAGGGAGGGAGGGAGGGAGGGAGGGAGGGAGACCAATGCATAAAGCTCTTTGCCTCTTCATGCTTCTTCTTGCGGAGTGAGCCTAGAGTGCTTAGAGCTATGGAGATGGAGCACACATGAGGTGCGTCACTTGAATTGTGGAGACATTGATGAGCTTATGTGAGTCAACTACAGTGAAGAAGTAAATCAATGAGTTTACTATGGTATTTGTGAGAATGTGCATTGGTTATGCAAGAAGTAGCCATAGCTGTGTTAAAGGTGCTGGAACCAATAAGCATTCCATCAAGCCCCACATCAATTTTGGAAGTGCTTACACACTAACAATAGTAAGTATTTGTTCTTGATCATATTGGGTTATCATGAGGATCTAAACTTACTCAACATTTTCTTTTACGTATTTCTCACTTTCACGATTCTTGGTCTTGAATCCATTTCTTCTTGATGTTGAAATCATTTGGGAAACCCTAAGGTTTCTTGCTAACCCATAACCCTTGTTTTCCTAGGCTCTAACCAATTTTAGGTGTTAGTGATATTAGGTTCTCATGACATCCATCTAGGACCTTGAATTTCCTAATTTTTGGGACATTTCCCCACTTTAGTTTATCAACATATTGGAAATCCTCATGCAAATGGTTATTTGAAACTAACGATTACCATACTCTAAAGGAATATAAACCTTGCCAACTTGAACTTCTTAGTTTATTTGGGGAACATGTTGCACACTTACAATACAAGTATGACCTTCTCAATGTCATAGGTCAAAGTAACAATGATGATGACAAGGATAATGGTGAAGTAAGTTTGCTACATTGGCTACCATGCCAACTAGCCATCACAACCAAAGAGGATGCAATGAGGATGAGGAGATGACTTTTGAGTTGGCCACCATCATGTGAGTGGGTTGACCACCAGAGGCGGTAGTGTGATTGAGTCAATTTGACAATGCTAACTATTAACATGTAGATGTAGGGGGGGTGAGGTAGGGTGATGGTCACTTGACAAGGTCAAGGGTTTTATTAACCTATTACTAACCTTATAATTGACCTTTATTAGCTTGCTCACTATAACATTTGACCTTATAAAACCACTTATTACTTCTAATTAGCCTTACTAACTTTACTAATCAACTTGCTATTACTAACATTACTAATTAAAATGTTGTTGATTCTAACCGAGCTAGCTAAGGTTGTTCTAACCTGTTAACTAACCCATTTTCTAACCTTAGCATTGTTATGATTAACTAATACTTTTAATTTGTTAGTGTAACCAACTAACATTTAACTAATCTTGCTAACTTGTTACTAACCATCTGGCCTAAATATTGGTATTATTATTGTTACTAACCTCTTAGTATTAAGATTGGTCTAGGGTCAATATCAACCTTTTTATTAACTAGCTAACTATCCAAGACTTAAATTTTGTGGACTATTATTTTAGCTAAGATGAAGAGTATCTAAAAATTGATATAAGCTAGTGTGTTCTTGAATGAAAATGTCCAAAATTAACATGATTGATATGCTTGTATAGCTATGACAAGAACGCCAACACCAAAATGACCGTGTAACTTTTTTTTCTTGTAGTTTTGTGAGACTAAACTTGAATCCATTACAACTACCAACTCTTGTTCACCACATCACTCCAAGAGGGCGGATTTGTTACCATAGTTTGGTAGTGATATGTGTGAATATAGTTAGGGCTGTCAAGGTATTCTTTTCCCTCACTAGGAGGTTTTTACACCTAGCTTTATTTATACACTCATTCACTCTAGGGAAAACTTAGTCTTGCAAATCATTAATACTTCTTAATACACATACGTATTGTATGCTCTCAAGCTTCTTCTTCCCCAAGCTATGTGTGTGCATTCCTACAATCCTAAATTGAACACTTTTTTGTTGCATGTGATGTGGTGTGAAGATATGCCATCAAGCATGGTAACTTGCTTTATGTATGAATGTATTGATTGAATTTTGAGTAGTTCTCTTCAAAATCTACTATTAAGACAACCATATCATCTGGAAACTAAGAGTCCTTGAACTATAGGGCTTGCCACCTAAATATGAAATTACTAACAATGAACTTTCTTAATTGGACCTACTATATTTCAAAACATCTTAACAGATAGTTGCATACTTAGGTCATCATCTTCACTTGGATATATTTACATTTTTCTTATACCACATGTAACATGTTCCCATTATGCATTTGTATATCAAGAGCTACTTTTAGGAGTCATTGGACACATAATAGATTCCAATGATTTGTGACACTTCTACTTGTGTTGATTGATGCTACACATCCACTATTGATAATTTGACCATGAAGGTGATTGCATATAATGCATTCATGTGCAATAAAGTCCATGAATTCCATATTTTTGTCACATTTGAATTATTTTCTCATCAAGGAAGATCATTTATTTCTAGACAAAGTATAGCGATCCCTCAATTTATGCAAAAAGTACTCAAAAAGCCATTGAGAAATTTGGATATCTAGATACTTTGCCTTGAGATCTCTACTATAGAACTATCATATAGAAAGAGTTTGGGCTTGTAACAAGTGATGTTCCCCATAGAGAGGTAAGAAAAACCTTGAGAAGCAAGCTTGGCTATAGTGACTATAGTCCACACAGACACAGACACAGACACAGACACAGACACAGACACAGACACAGACACAGACACAGACACAGACACAGACACAGACACAGACACAGACACACAGGCATGCACGCACGTATGCACATGTGTGCACACACGCACACACGTGCATGCATGCACGTGCACACACATGCATGCGAGCACGCGCGTGTGCACGTGCATGTGCACGCTCACACGCACACACACATGCAGAGTTTTACTAATGCCCTTTAGATGCCTCAAAGCTTATATGCTACTTTGATAAACTACCAATTTGTCCTCATTTTTGGCTCCCTCCATGTTGGTGATTTCACATAATCATACTTTGAGTTCTGTGGTGGGTTTGTGTTTTTGAAATGAAAAAGCAAGAGAGCATTTGTATTTCTCAAAACCTACATTAAACACCTAAAAAGCAATGTCCTAAAAAATAATTTACAACATAAAGTTGTTCAAAAAGTTATAAGTGTCCCAAAAATTAAGGAGCCATTGGGGGACTCCAAGCACTAGCACTTTGATGAAGTCTTAGTCATCAAGATAATGACAACATGGCAAGCGGTATCAAGCACTATTTCTCATGGTGGCCGAACTTGCTTCCATATTCCACAACCTTGAGATTTATGAGAAATACAAGGGCATACTTGGTGAGACGAATGAGCAATAAGACTTGGGATGAGTAGTGCAAGGGCAAGTTGGGAGGAAGTGGTGAAGGAGAAAGTGTGCAGAAGGACGTCAAGTGTGCAGGAGGAAGTGGTGAAGGAGAAAGTGTGCAGAAGGACGTCAAGTGGGGAAAATGAGAAAAGGGGGGACTAACTTCCAAGTGGGCAGCTTTGGGTAGTCCTTGCACATGGTGAGATGCAGCCCCACATATCCTCCAAGCTATCTTCATGCATGTGTGAAACTGTGTTTGGACTCATAACTTCAAAATAGTTACCAAAGGGTGGATAATTTATTCCTCTTTATTGCAAGTTATGTGTGTTGTAGAACATGAAATGGATGTAGTTCTCTTAATGCATCATTACCTTAATATTTTTCAAGGATTTTCTCATTCGATATATCTTATCCTTTTATACATTAAGGATTTGTATATTTTCTTGTCCTCTCATATTGTGAAAATTGTTTTGCTCTGTATATTCTTTTATACCTTAAGGATTTGTATATTTTCTTGTCCTCTCATATTGTGAAAATTGTTTTGCTTTGTATATTCTTGTCCTCTTGTACCATGTGTGTTGCATCCTAAGTGTAAAAATGGTGCACACAATAGACATTCAAAGTAATGCCTTTGTTTGAGTCATGTCTCCGTTTTGAGTCAAAGGAGATAAAGATGGAGAGAGAAGGAGCTTCATGAATATTATTTTGAGCTCAGTACTAAATGCTTATCTTTGCAATCCTAATGTGCTAGTGTGCCTAGATTCTAACAAGCAAATGACAAGTTCACATTTCAATGAACCCGTGCTACACAAAGGGAACGTATTATCTATATGTCTATTGACAACACACCAAGCATAGACTCAAATAGGATTATAGAAGTGCCACCCTTAATGAATACCTTTACCTCGATATTTTCATTTGTGGATCTTCCACACCATCTTGTGGAGGGCAAGCAGACGAGTATAGAAGTGTCATGCTTAATGACTACCTCTACCTTGCTATTGTCATTTGTGGGAACTTCCACACCATTTTGTGGAGGGCAGGCAAATGAGTATTCCCACTCTCCTTAGAAGGTTGACTTTGAATGACTCTTTACTTATTGTAGTTATGAATGCCTCTACTATTATGCAAGTTGATGAATTTCCTTCTTATTATGATGTAGACGTTGTCTTTGACTGCATTGTGAGAGGGCAAGGTTTGAAGCAAAGACATAATGATCATGTTTGGGTGGTGTACAACCAAACATAACTTTGAAAGTGTAGCTCTTTGTGACTCTGACAAGGATAGTGTCCTCTTATTTGTGGCCTAAATATTTATTGGTTGTTATAGGCATTGCAATATGTTTGGTTTTAGAAGGTAAATAAGGTGGTCTTCTTAATGAAACTATAGTACATAAATAGTTAATATTACTTTAAATCTCAAATGTGCATGTTGTTACAATATAAGTTTTAGCTTGGTGGGGCAAGATAGTGTCTTTCTAATTTTGATGATGATATCATTCTTAAATATGGCCAATATATTTGTTAGTCAATTTAGGCTATTGCATTTTCTTTTTGTATATATAGAAGAGTAAATGTATTCTTCGTTAAAAAACATAGTATAATAAATTTCTATCTTGTCAATTCATGTGCATGATCAATCCACTCATGCTTTGTTTCTCACTCCAAGTTTGCTCAATTTATAGTAATCCTTCTTTGCATGTAGAGATAAATTATGAATACTTCCAATCATTTATGAAGCATGTCCTGTCAATGATGATTTGCTCTATTGTGTGCCTATCCATGTCATAGTCGATTGTCTCAAGTTCATTTCATGAGGTTTCTCCCTCCAATTGATAGTCAATGTAAGAATTTTCTGTATCCATTTCAATAGAAAATTCATTGTCAAAAGGAGTTTTATGGTCTAAAGTTTCATTGTCATCTAGAAGGGCCCAATTATATAGAAGATTTAGGTCATATACCTTGTTTCACTTCCATTTTTCAGCATCTAAGAGTTCCTCAAAAGGTTTCAAGTTCGTATTAGGATTATCTTGTAGTTCTTTCTTTAGAAACTTGAAGATTCTCATCAACTTGTTGGCACTCGATAGGTTAAATGAGGCATTATGTTCAAACTTCTTGCCAACATGTACATATGGATTGAGGATAAGGTAGTGTTTGAGGTATCTGCTACCATCCTCACTTACTCTCCTACATTGCTTACTCACTCGGGTAGTATTCTCACTGTTTGAGAAGAGCAAGTTGATGGTTGTGAGGATGTGCATCCAATCTCGCTCATCCCTTGGACAAGGGATGTACTTTGTGAGCATGTGGTAATTTGGTGCAGTCTTAGAATCATCTTTCAACATAGTTGAGATGGACTCTAGGTCAAGTGGTGAGGTCTTCCATGTGTCCATGTCAATTCTAACAGCCCCATGTGATCTCCAAAGAATATTGGACCATTGAAACAGTCCGTGATTTCATGTGCATTTCTCATCCATGGTCTTTTCAACCAAATATCATAATCAATTCCATTCATGACCATAAAGTTCACTGACAATTGGATACTTATTATGGTGAGTTCTTCAGTACCCCAAAATATCTAACTTTTTTCCATCAACCAATGTGACATTAAAACAAGCAGTTTTCATAGGCTGGTTGCCTCAAGCCTACAAATCATATGGCTGAGGATGCTAACTCTTGCCCTAGTGTCAATAATTCTTTCTAGTTGTGCCAACCAAAACTACAATTGGGAGAATCACATGGATTTCACTTCCTTCCCAAAAGGCATTGACTTGCATAGTTCTTGACATGAGGTGTGGTTTATGCATTTTAATATCATATCCTTGCATGATTTCTACTTCTAATTGTATTGGTTCTTATATCCATTCCTTCAATGATTCTCAAAGAGTGGACCTTTGTTACTTCCCTTATCCCCGCAGAGTAAAGACAAAGAAATGAGGCAATCATAGGAAGTAACTGTTTTGCATCATTTAGCAAATGATGTATGGTCTCAGAGAGGTAGCTTAGTAGCGGAATAAAAGTGTTTGCATTTTTGTTGGACTATGAAGGCAACTAGTTGGAAATGTTATGTAGCTTTACGTAAAAACCAACGTGCATGTTCAATGGCACAAACCTTGTTTCTATTCTAATCAAGTTATCAAGGGATCTTTGCTGGACTAAACTAAAAGGCACTTTAGTTATTTGTCAGGGAGAAAAAATTAGTTTAGTTCGGAAGATATTTGTTATCGTTGTATAAGACATTTTTGTTGTTGAACAACCAATGCCCATTCAACATTAAATCCATCTTGTAGACTGTATTTATATGGATTAACTGGCTAGGTAGCTAATATATATGCACTAAGGTAATTGCACTTTTGCAAAGAAAGAAATGACAATATCTCTAGCCACCATTGAAGTGTTCCCAAGTAAAGCTGTATGACAAAATATTGTCATGTACAGTTTGGAGGGCAACATTTGATATATTGACCCCTATTTAAGTCTGGTAGCTTGGGCGGTTATACTTTTTGATTGTGGTATGGTATTGCTATATTTAAATGTAGGTATATCATATTCATTTTCTATATCTTCTTTAGGTGTTTATGGGATTATCATAGTAGGTCAGTCTAGTAGGGCAGCCATTCAATTGCCTATGATATTAAGGTTTATGCGGTCAAATTCTATGTAGTGCGAAATGATTTGCTTTACATTTTGTATGAGACACTTTCATGAGACTATTTCTTGGTTGAATTGGGCAAAGATAAATGATTTTTATACCAAGGACTAAAGTAGCCTGGAAATAAGAATACATACAAAAAAGCTAGAAAAGGGCATGCTATAGAAACATGGTTAATTCTATTTACTTAAGGAGTCACTAAGCACATTATATGAAAGTTATCTTTGTTGATTGAGATGAAGAAAATTTTTTACGAATCAAAGTGTCCTTAGGTAGTCAACAACCTATAATTATTTTGACTTTAGTGGCAATAGTCGAGAGGTCCCTATGCTTCCCCCATCCATCAACCTCTTCTCTACCCAAATCCATTACTAGAATTGGTGTAAAGCAAGGATATGTTGCTAGATTTATGAGCAATGATGGGACTAGATAGTTTGGGACCTAGGTGTTGGACATATTTGCTTGTTAGGTACAGACAGTGCCATTGGAGCTAGACTTTGATAGTTGAGTAGTCTATTAATTTAATAGAATGGTTGCGGATAGTGTTGTGGGTAGGGGGGAAACACAAGAAGCGAGATTTTGAGTGAGTTTTTTCTAGAAACCACTCTATTCTCGTTTTACATAGTTCAATTATTCCACCCTTAGATGTATCCACCTCTACTTCCACTTTCACCACTACTACCACTAGTACCTCTACTTCCACTTTCACCACTACTACCACTAGTACCACTACCTTCACCACAACCCACCACACACACACACACACACACACACACACACACACACACACACACTCTCTCTCTCTCTCTCTCTCTCTCTCTCTCTCTCTCTCTCTCTCTCTCTCTCTCTCTCTCTCTCTAGAAAGGTAGAGGCCAAGTGGAAGCATGAAAATGAAAGCAAGAGTTATGGTTGATGGAGAGAGAGAGAGAGAGAGAGAGAGAGAGAGAGAGAGAGAGAGAGAGAGAGAGAGAGAGAGAGAGAGAGAGAGAGAGAGAGAGAGAGAGAGAGAGAGAGAGAGAGAGAGAGAGTATGTGGAAACTTTAGCAATCACACCCGATTTAACAGTCTCACTGAAAGAATAAAATAAAGTGATAGTGATGGGCACCCGATTTCCACCACCTATAGTACACAAGTGTGTGGTCATAGTGTGTGAAGTATAAAGAAGTGTAGGCATAACTGCTTTTACCCCCAACAAACTTCCACTTAAAGCTGAATGTGGCTCTAATGAGGAAAGAATAAGACAAAGTGATAAACTAAAATTGGACATAAAGTATAACAAGATAAGGAATAGATGTCATGTCATCCTATGCCCATCATCTTCCTAAGTCAAAACATTCTGGTGAGAGACTTTTAGTAAGTAGACTTGCAAGATTTTTATTAGTCAGGATATTGACAAGCTCAATGGACTTCTCCTCTACAACCTTCTTGATGAAGGAATAGTGCACCTCAATATGCTTTGACTTCAGATGGAAGGCTGGGATTCTTGGCCAACTAAATAACACTCATAGAATGCAATGTAGGAGTAATAGTAATACCAAGGTCTGTCATGGCCTAATGGTAGGATCTCCTTGCAAGTCCCAGTGGTCGTAATATACTCTGCCTTAGTAGTAGTTAAGGCCGTGCATTTTTACAACTTTGACATCCAAGGAACATCACCTCCAACAAAATTGAAGACATACCTAGAGGTGGACTATCTATATGTTTTGCATAATCAAAGTTAGTATAATCCACAATTGTAGTATCTTGACTACCATAACAAATGCTCATATCTATAGTGCCTTTTAGGTACCTCATGATAGCCTTCATAGTGTCCCAATATCATCGGCTAGGTGTAGCTATATATTATGCTACAATTCCTACTACAAATGCTATGTTAGAGCAAGTTGTGATCATTACATACATCAAAATGATCATTGTGGATACATAAGAAGTCTTGGCCATCTTAGCCTTCTACTCATCTAACTAGGGATAATCTTCTTGACTAACCTTCACATGGGAAAGTAAAGGAAAACCAATAGGCTTAACATCCTGCATATAGAAGTGCTCAAGAACCGTCTATATGTACTCATTTTGTGAGAAGCAAAGGAGCCTTGAGAGTGATCACGCGTGATGCACATCCTAAGTAAGGTCCACTGCCCCATATCCTTCAAAGAATCCATCTCATCATGAGCTCTTCCATCAATAAACACATCATCCACATAAAGTACCAAGGTAATAAGGTTGCTATCATGAGCCTAATTTGTGTAGAAATACAAATCTATATCATTGAGAGAGTAAGATTGCGACCACATAAAATGCATCAAACTTATGATACCATTCCCTAAGTGTCTAGTTAAAACCATAAATGCTCTTTCTCACCTTGCACATGAGGTTTTCTCTACCCTTTTTTTCAAAACCCTTAGGCTATTGCATATAAATCTCATCATGCAAGTCCCCATGTAAGAAAGCCGTCTTAATATCCATCTAATAGAGATTAAGATCTAGCTAAGCAACCAAGGCCAACATCAAGAATTGGGTAGTCATCTTGATGACAATGGGAGAAAAGACCTCATCAAAGTCAACACTGTGCTCCTTCTTTAAACGCTTAGCAACCAATCTAGCCTTATATACTAGCTTTGGATGTCTAGGGGTACTCTTCAACTTATAAACTCACTTGCACGACAATGCAAGTGTCCCATTGGGTAAAGGAACCAAATCCCATGTATGATTTTTTTGCAATGAGTCATACTCTGATTGCATGGCCCTCTCCCAAGAGTGCGTATGACCTCTGCACATGGCCTTCTCATAAGTAAGGGTCTCATTAGAATTCGTTTTGACACAACATGGTTCATGGAGGGCTTAAACCTATCAAGCTGATATTTATCTTTAGTAGATTGTCTCAAAATAAGATGTGGGGTATGTACATCTTGTCCAACATCATGATCATGGGCCATTGAACATCATCTGTAGATTGTCTAGCTGGCTATATGGTAACAAGAGGCTCCTCCTGAAATATCACCTTGCATATCTCAACTACTTGCTTAGGCTGCTTATGCATCTTCTCCTTATGGAAAACAACATTATGGCTATGGATAACCACTTTATTAGAGAGCTATTGTGCGATTTGCTTTGAATTTTTTAAAATCAAGAGGGGGGTTGCTAACAAACCTTTTCAGTGGAAAAAAATTCACAAGTCCCCTCCATTTTCCGGATAGGGGCTTTTTGACAATCCCTTCTTGGTGGAAAATTTTTTTCGCTTCCCCTCAGAGAGATTACAAAGGGCCGACAACCCCCTTCTCGATGAAAAAAACATTTACAAGTCCCCTCTTTTTGTTATCGGACAGGGAGTTATTGACAACCCCTATGTTAATGCTTAGAGGAACAAGGTGGAAAATTTGAAAAATCTTAAGCAGAAGACAAGGCCAAGGCAAAAGTGAAATGGAAGACAAAGACACACCAAGAAAAATATGGAAACAAAAGAAGTGCAAGAAAGTCCTAAATCAAGGACAGAGGCGCATAAGAAAAAGTGCAAGTCAATACTTTCGTAAAAGAGCGCAAGGCGCACTATGATTTATTTTGTAAAAGAGTGGCGGGCTCTCACTTGTGCAAATTATAAATGGTTAGAGGCACGGGTTGAGGCCATGCCAATAAGGAAGAGGAGGAGAAGGGTTGGAGGAAGGGGCCAAGCCCAGACCAAAAAGGGGATGACCGCCCAAAGGGAATTAGGATTAGGGTTTTGTATAAAAGGAAAAAAGTGAATGAAGAAGCTCATTCTTGTGTGTGGCCAAAAGTAGATCTCCTCTTCTTCTTTTTCTTCTTATTCTTGATTGCTTGAGCTGGTGCTTGAGAGAGGGAGTGTGAGAGTGTGAGGGCAAGGGACCACGGTGGAGAAGTTCTCCATCTTCTCCTCTCTTCTTCTCTTCTCTTCTCTTGTCTTGCTCGCGGCAATGGAGCTTGGAGCGTGGAGCTTGAGGATCGAGCTTGCTTGACTCTTGCACTTTGATCATGGAGCTACCAGAGAGCTTGGGAGAGGAGGCAACTCGATCAAGCATGGAGATAAGCTCACTATACTCGTAGAGAGAGATAGCCTATTGGCTATGTGAGAGGTAGCCATTAGTGCTCGGCTTGAAATGCTTGAAAGAATAAGTGGTCAGTGTGTCTTGGTGGTTGAGCTTGAGCTCGCCTCTACATTTTGGTTCCATTGTCGGGACCAAAAAATTCAAGCTTTGAGTGCTTGCGTACTCTGAATCAAGCATTGAAGCAGGGTTTTTCCCAAACTGTTGCTTGAGGTAGATAGGTAGGAAGCGAGGGAGTTTGAAGAGGTATTCGATCTCCTTAGCAAGTAAGTTTTTGGTTTTTTGGATTTGGAAAAGTAGGTTGAGTAGTGTAGGTGTTTGCTTCATGATTTTGATGCATTACGATAGAAAAAAACAAAGAAAAGAAAGGAAAATAATCATTAAGGTTTCAACTGTCATAACAGGGCAAGAGGGCTTGATTTGTTTGCCGATTTGTATTTTGGACTTTATTTGCTATTCCAGGTATATACAATCCTTTGTTAGGGTCTATTCTTACATTCTAGAAGTTTGTGTGACCCCTCATAATCATGAGCGTATGCCAAGAAGATTAAAGAGGTTTTTCGTAAATTGGATGCCTCTATCCCTATTCCACCCACTGCCCAGTTACAATTCTTCTTGCATGGCCTTGATTTTAACATCTAGGTGCAGCTGAGTAGTGTCACCTTGGCGGATATAGACACTGTCAAGAATCACGTGGTGGGGGGACTTGCTCAAGATGCTGCGCCGAACATACACAGAATGCACAAGGAGAAGCTCACTCAAGAGACAAGAAGAGAGATGGAGGCTAAAACGTTTTCTTGCTGGTTTCTTCTTCTTCTTCCACACTCTTTACAATGTACACAAAGTATAGATAAGATACAACATAAAGGAAAGTGGCCTACTAAGTCAAACAATGCATAACCGACTACACTAGTCGACTGGCGTTATAACTATGCTAGCTGTAAATAGGTGTAACAACTTGAATATAATAAGTAATGAGTCAGTGGCCATGTGAGAGTCATAATGACCACCAACGTGCTAAGTGTAGACGTGTGGACCCATCTAACCAAGCGGTCCATCATCAATGTCCGCATGTGTTGAGCTTGTCATCTCAACAGACACTACCATAGATGAGTGCAAGAAATAGAGTATCGTCTCTGCAAGCGGCCTATGGTTCTCGAATCAATCCGAATATGGGTCTAGCATTGGGAAATAATTTGCAACTGATCAATGGCAGTGGAAGGCAAGGGATGGGGATGACCAATCCTAACGGGAGAGGGAATGTGGTGCCGAATGTGCCTTTATTGCCAGCTCCGCCTAGTGTGACTATGCCTATGACTAGTCAGATGCCTCCAAGTGTGGGAAGCCAAGCACCAAACCCTAACGTTGTTCCTATGGGTCAGCAACCAATGCAACCAATGCCTAATCAAATTGTGTGGCCAAGGGACCAATGGGTAGATGATCAGGGCTATGAGTCGAGTTCGTCAAATTTCCTTAGCGAAGTCAAGGACGTGATGAAGCACTACATAGATATGATCTCTGAACAATGTTGGAAAATAGCCGTTGATGTGAATTTCTTAAAGTAACAATAGAATCTGATAGGGAGTCGTCAACCTGAAGAGGGTGCACCCTCTAGATTCAACTGCAAATGGTGTGGTGGCCAACATTATCCACGTAATTGCCCAAATGTCAAGTGCGACATTTGTGGGAAGTCCAGCCATTTAGCAGCCACCTGTTGGAGCAAGATCAGTTCCCTCCAACAAGGCAGTCGGCAACCAAGGCCTATTAATCGTCGTGCACAAGGAAACAATTTTCAGCAGGATGATGGGCTGAAACAAATACTCCAAAGGGGTAAGGCTATTGTCGAGGAACTATAGGTGGCAGTGGGGTGAGCCTCATTGAGGCTGTGCAGGTTAATGGCATTGAAGCTTCTAGCCTATGTGTCGTAACAAGAGGCAAAAAACATAGAGAAGGCGACAAAAGATAATGTAAAACTTGTCGATGGAAACCCTATGCAGGATGATAAAGGAACACAAGTTCTAAGTCCTGATAAGGAAGGGAACCTCTGAAGCCCGTAGAGAGTAAGGTTGACACCAAGAGAGATAAAGACGCATCGAGAAAGAAGGTGAGAGTTAAAAAAGAGGCAATAAAGCCGGTGTAGCATCCTAAAGAGCGGATGGTTTGGCATGAGAAGTGAGTTTTAGCAAATTATCATGAATTCGATTTAGCTAGCTCCCTTTGCGATATTAAATAAGACGTGAATCTCTTGCAGCTAATCAAGCTATCACCAATGGTACGCAAAGAATTTAAAAAGATCTTGCATACGGGTTATATTGTAGAACGCTTGGGAATAGCGCGGGTAGGGGATGACTGGTTTGAACATGCCAAAAAGCACTGCCCAAGGGTTGTAGCCTATGTTGATGGGATTCTAGTAGATAGTGCTATCGTCGACATAGGATCCTTGGTTAATATTATGAGTTTTGAATTGATGGAGAATTTGGGTCTTGCGATTCAAAAAGATGCCTCCACAATCCTTAGAATGGTTGTCAATAGTCTAAGATAGCAGGAGGGCTATATTACTAAAGTCCACGTGACAATTACCAACGTAGAATGCCTGCTGGACTTTAGGGTAATCTAATTTGCAGGGCATCCAAGTTACCAAGTATTGCTTGGTCGACCTTGAATTTTACAAGAAGATTGTCAAGTAGATATACCCACTGGTAGATTGATAATTGGTAGAGGTGCTAGACGTGTGGTAGTCGACACATATCCTGAATCACCTCAAAGTGAGCAAGCTCCTGTGTCTTCTATAGAGTTAGAGACTATCAAAGATGTGTCTGCAAGTGAGACATTGTCGGACTGAGGAATCCAAAGAGGGATCGACGACAGAAGATTCTATCAAGTAATGCTAAACAAGCCATTAGAAGCTCAAGATAGAATAAGGGACGCAGATGTTATTGAACTAGACCTTGGTACACCAAACGATGAGCGGCCAATAAAGCTAGGGTTTATGCTTAGTGCGGAGGAATGGGAGGATCATGTCACTCTAATCCAAGAGATATTTTTGCTTGGAGTTACGATGAACTTAGGGTCATTCCTCCCAGCCTCACTATCCATACAATTCCATTGAAGGAAAGAAGCTGTCCTGTGCAATAGAAAGTCAGGCATATGCCATTTGAGTTGCAGGATGGGTTGTTCGAGGAGTTACAAAAATTACGGAAAGTGGGTTTGATCTTCCCTGTGCAGCACACTGAATGGTGTTCACCAGTTGTGATCAGGAAGAAGAAAAATAATCAAATGTTACTGTGTGTGGACTTTCGAGAGTTGAATAAGCAAACAGTTAAGGATTATTACCCACTGCCCTTTATCGACCAGATTCTAGATCAATTGGCGGGTAGGGAGATATATTCATTCATGGACTATTTTGTAAGCTATAATCAAATGGCAATTGTAGAAGATGATAAGCTCAAAACGATGTTCATAACAATCTTCGGGACCTTTGCGTATCATGTGATGGCATTTGCTCTATGCAATGCGCCTGGTTCTTGGCAATGAACTACCGATAAGACCTTTGGTGACATTTCCCTTGAGGAGCTGAAGGTATTTATTGACGATTTAGGGGCAGCCACCATGAGAGAAAGGCAATTTATTATTTTACGAAAATGTTTTGAGTGATGCAGACAATTTTGCATAGCTCTCAATCCGAGGAAGTGTGTTTTTGGCGTACCTTATGGGCTCCTACTGGGCTATGTAGTTAGCTTGATAGGGATTGCGATGGATCCTGAAAAGATAAAAGCTCTAATCGCCATGAGTATGCCACGTACCCCCAAAGAAGTCCACAACTTTTTGTCATCAGTTGGATATTATCGACAGTTCATAAACGCATTGGTAGAAAGAACATTGCCATTGACAAATCTGTTATCCTTCAATTGTTTGTTTATGTGGAGTGACCCTTGTAAGGTGGCTTTCGAGGATGTCAAGCAGAAACTCGTAAGAGTACCTGTGCTACTGAAAGCACCAAAGAGGAAAAAATTCTTAAATATCTTTTTAGCAGCTGCATAGCATTAGTTGTTGTTTAGTGCAGATGTGGGAAGAGAAGTGGTATCACCTGATTGCTTTTGCTAGTCAGAAGCTGGGTGTATCCGAAGTTAATTATACTTATATGGAAAAGTTGTGACTTGCGATGGTCTTTGAGACTAAAAAGTTCAGGCACTACATCCTTTATGAGAAGGTTGTCCTTTATACGAAGGCAGAGGGGTACGACTGCTAATGAATAAGCTACAACCGCCTGACCGTTTGGCAAAGTGGTTAATCACTTTGCAGGAGTTTGACTATGAGGTTAAGAGCAAGCCACCTAGGTTGCAGGGTATCGTAGAGTGCCTTGTGGACTTTGGGGAGCCAAAGGAAGCTCTGGCTAAAGGTAGTGACTGGGACTCATTGCTCAAGATTGACATGACATCTATTCCCTCTTGGTATGCAGCGATAACGCATTATTTGTCAACGGGAGAGCTTGGAGCTAGTCTATTGACGATAAAAAAGCGAAAGATTAAGCAGCAAGCTTTAAAATTCACAATAATTGCAGGCACATTGTATTGGCAAGGGGTAGACGGTATCTACCGCCGATGCGTAATGCCTGACGACATCCCTTTCATCTTAGAAGAATGCCATGACTTTGCTTGTGGAGGTCATTTTGCTGGGTGGCTAACTATGCAAAAAGCCTTGAGGGCAGGATATTGGTGACTGGCCATTTTTCAGGATGCATTCGAGTATGTTAAAAGATGCGACATTTGTCAACGACATGATAGCCGAGAGAATAGAAAGCGACCACTCACTCCTATTATGGCAATCCTTCCATTCGAGAAGTGGGGGATCGACTTTGTGGGCCCTATTACTCGGTCGTCAACTGCACAAAAAAGGTATATTATTGTAGCAATTGATTATTTTACTAAGTGGTCTGGAAGCACGTGCAACACGGAAAGACGATGCAAGGGAAATCGCCAATTTTCTATTGGAGCAAATCGTATGTCAATTTGGTGTGCCAAAAGAAATAGTATCGGACCGTGGAACCCATTTTTTGAACAAGGTGAAAATCAAGCATAATAAGATGACCCCTTATAATCCGCAAGCAAATGGACAAGTTGAAAGTACCAATAAGAAGCTTGTGAGTATCCTATCCAAGATAGTCTCCGAAAAGAAACGGGACTGGGATACCAAATTATATGTGGCAGTATGGGCATATAATACGATGTTCAAACGAGCTACTAGTCACACCCCATTCAAGCTAGTATATGGAGAGGAGTGTGTCTTACCTCTAGAGATCGAGTTGCCGATGATAAGATTCGCGATCAATCATTCTTTGGGTGATGGGGATGCCTTCTTAGAGCGCTTTACGACTCTGGCACACCTTGATGAAATTAAATTGCAGAGCTTGCTACATCAAGAGGTGACCAAGTGTCGAAAGAAGCAGCTCCGTGATCTAAAAGAAAAGAAAAACACTTTTAAGAAAGGATTGCTAGTGTTGTACTATGAT
Source organism: Lygodium microphyllum (assembly GCF_053477565.2). Taxonomy (NCBI): domain Eukaryota; kingdom Viridiplantae; phylum Streptophyta; class Polypodiopsida; order Schizaeales; family Lygodiaceae; genus Lygodium; species Lygodium microphyllum. The sequence continues at coordinate 91,479,173 of NC_141141.1, forward strand.
GCGCATGTAGAGAATTATTTCCAAGAAAGCTGGAGCCCAAATGGGACCAGAGGGGGATAATGTTAACCCCAGCACATGACAAGAAAAAAGAAAAGCAAAAATAAATCCAAGGAAACTATGATCGTGGCGCGTGCGATTTCACTAATCCCTCTTTTTTTGTATTAATTCTCCAAAACTAGCTAAAAAATCACTTGCTTTTTTTACATGACATCCAGTTCTAGAAATGTTCATATCTTTTTAGGATATTTACAATAAGTAATATCTAAAATATGCTAGTTTTGCCCACAAATCTAATATTTTTGGACCATCCACACTATACACATTAACACTAGTGATTAATATGGCTCATAACTTTCGTTTATGTTGTAACTTTCGTGAAGGGTGGCTATGGTCCTTGTCAATCCTAGAAAAATATCAGATTACAACTCTCAATATATTTTTAATTAAATAAAAATTGTTAGTTATTAACATTAGTTAGTTTTTACTTTAGTTAGTCTTTAGTTAGTAATCTTACTACCAAAAATGGGCCGACACTAGCTATGGCACTAGCCGTACCTCATGCATTCAACAGACACCTCCACCACCACCCGGCCTTGCGGGGCAAGAGCGTCTGTAATAACTAAATGCACACTAGATACATCTAATATTGCGTTTGTAGCTAGATAAAAGTCAAATGGTACCTTTTCCAAAACCCCTGTAAGGGGGTATCCCACACATATTGGCAATAAGTGCCATGCATCACAAACATAGGAGGCACCCCACCGGCTGATTGCCATGGCCCTGCTCCAGCTCTCCTACATCTTGGGGATTGGCCCCTAGATGCACTGCTTTTACATATAAAAAAATTTGCACAAGACTCCTCTCTTTGTCAGCGAGATCCAGGAGATACCATGTTTCTTACCAATAATTTTTTCCAAGAAACGAATGACTAACCTACGGCAAGGAGAGTCTCACCCTCTCAATGTAGGTCGACTATAATTCAAACAATTGTTATGCATTTCCAGGAGTTGATACCACATGTATGATTAATGCAATAGTGGATGTCTCATCGTGCACAAACATTTATGTTTCGAAATTAGCCTATGTGCTAGTATGCAAACAATCTTTCCATGAATTTCAACTAATACGCGTGTATGCTTCGTTGCAAGAATCTAGCACCAAGGCAATCCTTGAGCTACTAGATCCCTAATTTCCAAATAGATCGTTTCCTAAATGCTATGCATAGAAAAAACCAATTAGAATTTGTATTATTTCAACCCTCAAACTGCTACACAAAATCCCACTCCCCCTCATTGTTTAAGTTTTGCTTCGTTGCATAGGTGTATAGAGGTTGTTTTGTCATGATTTAGTGTATAAAGAGCAATAAATCACACACTCTAACAAAAAGATAGGGCAAATTGAGGCCAAACCTCATGCTTTGCCCTGCCATACATGCACAACCACTTATTATATTTTTTCGTATTTTTCTAAGCCAGCAATATTCCTATTTTTTCTCTTACTTTCTCCCATTTTCTCTATTTTTCCTCTATTTTTCTAATTAAAAATTGATATACTTTTAGAGATGTGGCTCTTGATTCTTAGAACAATAGAAATATAGATTTAATTGGCATTTTATCCTATGTATATTGGTTTTTCCCACCCGAAAACACCAAAAACCCTATTTTCCTCATAAAAACCATGTTTTACGAGTTTCTAAAAATTATTTCCACCATTTTGACTTTACGTTTTCTGATTTTTTCATCATGCAAGCATAGAACAAATAGTGAACAACACTTTTACCAATTTTCACTCCATAAGAACAACATTGACTCAATCAAATGTAAAAAACAAGCAATTTTCCTTTGTAAAATAGAAATACCAGTTTTTTTTCTTCTTTGTGGGTTTTTTAAAATCTGATTCGGGATAGCAAAACAGTGCACCATTAATGCTCAGTCCATCTTCAATCATCCATCTTCAACCCCACTCGAATTGGAAGCAATCCGATACACCACTGGACAAGCATTCTTCAATCGGTCTTCATTTTTCTTCATGGGCACGAGAACTGCCCCCTTGCAGGAGAGAGAGTGAGGAGAGAGAAATACTGATTTTCATTATCTTTTCTTAGTGCATCAATTCTTGATCAAATTTTGGCGATGGAGGGCGAAGAATAGAGGCATCTCAAGCCCAAGAGGATTCCCCTCCACTATGTCTGATGAGATAGAGTGGAGGATTCCTCTCCACTTTTTTTGATTAGAAATGATAAAAAATGGGGATTTGGGAGGCGTCGAAAAACTGAGTCCCCCCCTCCCCCATGGCGTTTCATAGTTGTGGGTTTTAACCCAAGCTTAAGCAAGCTTAAGCTATTAAACCCAAATTATCTAGTTCATGGCTTATACTTTCACACTTCAAGCAAGTGGTTTTTTTCAGTTTTGAGGGGGAAAATGGCATTGGAATTGAGATCTATCTGGACGGGTGGTTTCGTGACATTGAAATCTACAAATGTGGGCCCTGTCCCACTCTTCCTGGCTTTGCGATGCTGTAGCTGCTTTATAACGCCAACCCTTGCGGGGATTAAATGGGGGATCAAACAACCTTGGAATGGAGATCCGAAACTTGCATTGGATTCCTGACGTCGAAATGCATCTAGTAAAACTCTAGCTCGGCCATCCTCCAACATTTGGTTTTTCATGAAAATAAGCACTAGCGCTTTAGTGACTTGTCACTTAAAATTGTACTAACTGCAGCTACCGCCTTTGACGAAGTCTATTTTTTCCCTAAAATTTGAATTTTTTGGCTATTTTTAAGTACTTTTTGGTGTAAAAAATCATCTGTCATTGGTGACCATGGGATAGGGTGACTTAGCCCATCGAATCCCACATAAGCAACCAAAGGTAGCATCAAGCTGATACGGAATAGATACACATCAAAACACATCAGAGCTCTCATCCTATCCCTTGACAGAACCAAGGCATAAAATCTACAAGGAGTAGGCCTAGCATAAACTGATAAGAGACTAGAGCTAGTCACTAACCAACTGCTCCAGCATAACCAGGCGAAAAAGAACTATCCAAGAGGTCATCCTAAGTGGTGGTTTGAACTACCTACCTAACTAAGGACAACTCAACTAGGAGCTCCCTCTCGGCGAGGACTCCTATAGCTTGATCAACAAATATTATCTTTTAGCACATTGGTCCTTTAACCTCTTATTTTCCATACACTCGGGCATGTAAAAAGGAGGGAGCTAAGCGTAGTGACCCAAGGAGAACAGGGTATCGGCCTCAGGTCCTATCTCAATACCCAAGAACCTACCAAGTCCTCACGAGGCGACACTTAATCCGTTTCTAACACTTGGTTTTATTTTCGCTCCAACCTTCTTTTATTCTTTGCTTTTCAGCTAGTTGCCACCCCTAGGAAGACAAGGCATCTGCCTTGGGTCTTGGCTCATCCCTAGGAACCTACTAGGCCTTTGCAAGGCGATAAACAATTGCTCAAAAATTTTCTTTTGTCTCTTTTTTATTGTTTTAGGGGTTATAACCCCTTTTTACACACGAGTTACACACCTCCGTATATTCATATATTTCCTTTCAGATATTTAGGGTTTTTCCTTTTGGGTATTTTTAGTAGGCTTTGCTAAGTGTCTCACACTAATAGGACCTCCTAGATCAGCCGCCTAGGAGGTCAGTAGAACAGGGTCACTAGAATTCCCATCTAAAACAAGCCTTTTAGTGCTTGACAATGCTTTTGCAGGAGGCAACGACTACTCAAACCTCCCACAGACATACATAATCTAACCTTGGGACTTCATGCCTCGATTGATGGTCCCCAACAAACAAAAAGAAAGTAACCCTCACAGGTATATGTATCATTAATTTCTTAAGGAAAAAAAACCTCGGAAAGGGGACGCAAGGCATTAAGGCTAATGAGGTCTGGGCCATTTCATCACTTGTGTATAGGAGGTTGTAAAGTTGAGTTGAATAGTAACGACACAAAAAGATGAACTCCATTCATGAAGTTATTGTAATTCTTCCCAAATATCACAAGATATTTGAAAGATTGGACAATGGGGGTTTACCTTTGATATAAGGCTTATGAAAAATGGTTATCTTTGAAGTAAGGCTCATTAGCAAGGTAGTAAAAGCCTTGATGTCCCTCTTCTACCACTTTATAGGTGACTCTAAAAAGTCATCTTCTTGGCTCTTTATCATTTGTTTATGGTGCTCTAACTTAGGTTCTTGACATGAAACAATGCTTCCACAATTTCTTAAACAAAATCCATGACTTTTAGTACATCCAAACACATATTTTGGATTTTGATACAAAGGAGTCACAATGGAGATGCAATAACCAATCACTTAAAAGAAATTCAAAATTCAACCTCACAAAATAATGGCCCCAAAACTCATAAGAAAGGAAAACTCAAAACTCAATGCAATGCACAAACAATCTCAAATCCCGAACATTTAATTTTTACTATGCATTTAATCTAATGTAACAAATATTAGACTTCAAGAAATGTATTAAATACTTACTACCCAAGTCCTCTTAATACAATTTATGCAACCACTCTCCACCTAAGTGCTTGTACCAATAAGGTCCAATGAGCCATCATGTACATGCAAACATAATGAGCCATCAGGATTAAGGCATTATCTGTGGCACTTATCAAACATCACCCCATGCATAAACTTGAAGCTTTGTCCATCCTTGAGATGTTATTATCAAATTTACATATATTACTTCCCAAAGACCTCCACATTCTACTTATAGAAAGAGTATTAGCATCCACCATAGCCATGGTGGGCATGGGACAAAGGTTCCCTCAAGATAGGGCTTTTGCAAGAAAGGTAGGCTTTAGGGTAGCAAGCATGGATGCATGAGCAGATGGCCTTGGAAGTGAACATGCACTTGACTCAAATTCATCAAGTGATTCTAGAATGGGTAGTGCTATATGAGGAAAAACATCTTAGAAGTGTTGCAAGCTTGAAGCTAGTTTGGAAGGGGGGACTTCTTCTTTGTGGCATCATCAGGTACAAGAAGGATAGTAGCATAATAAGTCAAGCCTAACGAGGAGGGATGTTGATTGAGACCGCTTCAAGGGGTGACCATGAAGTGTATTGAGCACAGTGGTGTTGTGTGTTTTTTGAATTTTTAGAGGACCAATTTTGAGCAACCAAGGCAGTCCACCTATGTCTCAAGGACAACAGGCCTATTGTTGGAGTAAGGGTAGGAGAGAGAGTTGAATCAGGTATTTTCCTTTGGGGACTAGTAGGGACTGGTTATTTTTTTGAAGAGAGACCTCTCTTTCTTTTGTGGGGGAGTTCTAAGAGGTTGTGGTGGATGAGGGAGTTATAGCAAAGGGGTCAGTTGTGAGAGCCTAAAAAGGGCTTTCATCCTTTGCACTTTCAATTCCTCTTGTTATGCCACATAGGAGCTCAAGTTTCTTCGATTTGACTCAAGAAGGAGGTGTTTTCCTAGACACATACTTGCTCTTCCCCTGATAGCTTTGGTTTTATTGATGGTTGGTTCCCATTATCTTCTTGTGTCTATAACTAGCTTCTAAGCCTCTGATAAATTGTTGGATTAGAAGTAATGTTTTAGCACATGTACTAATTACCATGGTCAATTTTGGTTTCCAACTTGTAAGATGTCTGTGGGATGCTACCTTAAGATGATCAAATATGAAATGCCAAAGGATCATGACACAAAGAAAGTTGCAAATGAAGACAACTTGTAAACAGGTTGGGAAGATGCTATTAACATGACCCTCATGGCTTGGAGGAGTTGCTTGCTCCTCTAAACCTTCATTAGACTTGTTATCAAAACTTTGGTAAATCATACAGAACTATTGATTTCTGGAGAGAGATGTTTCGTTAATACTTTTGATTGCTTGGATTGCCACATCAAAAAGTCCGTGTTTGGATCGTGTGACATTTATAGGTTATTTGCTTCATTAAAGGCTGAACTCTTATATGGATCTATTGATAATTTTATATTTCTTCTTGTGGTACAAAGTCTCAAGCCCCTCACGGCTCTCTTTGACTGTGCATATGGGATTTGTTACTTGGGGAACTTGATGGTGTTGATTGGTGCTACAGTTGGGTCTTGCGATTCAATTGTACCATGAAGTCTCACATTTTTGTCTAGTATGCCTTGCCCACATTGATGCCATCACAAACATGCCATGGTTTAATGATAGATTGTCCTTACTAGATATGGTCTACCATAGTCACGTAACCTCTTTTGAATGTGATTGGTGGTACTGTTGACATTCCATATTTTCCATGCTGGTCATCACCTGGTTATGCAATTTGTTAGAATTTTGATAGAGATAAAGGGCTTTGATAGTTGTTTATGCATTTGAATTTCACTTTCCAATATCATCATTAGTCTCAAGCTTTGTTCACATTGTGCAGTGGCTGCATTTTACAATTTATGCCATGTGGCAGGCAAGTGCAGCATTATGGGCTGGTTGAATAGCATTTTTGCCTCTTCATCTGATGGTTAGCCAATTTGCAGCATTTTGTCTTCCACTTATAGGAGGTCGGCCAGTGTGGCATTCTCCAGTTGTATATAGCTGTCCCATTCAACCTGCTCGCTCAGCCACATTTGTATGCTCCACTGTCATTCTTAGCTTGCTATTGTTAGCATTCTATTGCCTTATTTTGGTGCCCTCACTCATGCAGACCAACATCATGTAGGGTTTGTCACAGCCTTGTAGTAATCTATTCATGTTTTGAATAGTGTAATTTGTTTTGTTCCTTCTTTCTCTATGTTTAGTTTTGTTAGAAATTTAGTCATCCCTTGGACAAGCACAAGTAGTGTATTGTTGTACAGTTAGTACTCTCAAGCATATTTACCTGTTTCCTAGGCAGTACCATGCAGTTGCTAGGCCATTTCCAGCAGTTTTGGGCAGTTGGGCAGGCCAGATAGGCTGTGTAGGATGCTATGTGGCATGTAGATTATATGCGCATAATTATTTATGATTATTTTACTATAGTGATCAATTTTCATAGCAGTTGGCCATTTTTTACCAACTGACATGATCATTTTTACCTATTTTTTATTGCCTATTTATCGAAAAGCCTACCTTGATCATTCTCACTTGTTTTTTTAGGTGGAGAGAGAGCTTCCTGCGGAAATACACTTGATAGCTCATTGTAAATGCCTTCTTCATTTTAGTGTTCATTCACTGCAGATTTTTGCATTCTACTATCTCTTTTCTTTCTACCTGTTCTCTCTATGTTCATTTTCTTTTTTCTTTTTACCTCTTCTCTCTGTGTTCATTCACTGTGGTGATTTTCTTTTTTCTTTCTTTGGTGCTCTGCCCGCTTTCATGTGTGCACAAGCACAGCTCAACAAATCTCAGAGATTTGGCATGCATCTATCTCTGAAATTTGGGGATTTTGGCGTATGAGTGAAGATGTTACTCAGTTGAGTAAACTTTGTGGATTTTTGCACACTCTTGGGTCTAAAAAATTGGGGATTTTCATGTACATGCAGAAATTGGAGTGGGATAGGTACAATTCTTGAAAATTTGACACATTGGACCGTGTACAATTTGGGGCTTTTGCAAAATTTGCAAAGTTTGGGTCAAATTTGGTCTTGGTATGTACTTGTAGTGCAATTTCTATGCAAATTGAGCAATAGGACCCCAAGCAAATTTGGGGCTGTTGTAAAATTCGTGAATTTTGGCAGAATTGGCTTGTGCAATCTATTTGAGAGTTATGTTTGATGTCATTTGAGTTGTTTGAGCAAAGAAAATTTGGGCCTTTTGACTGTGGGAGATAAATTTTTACCCATGGATGCATTTGGAGTAGGAATTGTAGCTAAAATTTGGGGCTTTCTCATGAAATTAATGTATTAGCATGTGATACAACTGCAATTGCTTATAGTGTGCTGTAGCGCACACATTTCATACATTTGAAAATTGATTTGCAAATCTGAATTTTCTACAATTACTTGAATTTTCATTACCGGTCGGTATTTGCTTTGTACCTTGGTCATTAGTGTGACATTTGGCTCACATTTGTTGACTTTTGAGTCACTTTTGAACTATAAATCATGGCTGACAGTAGTGATACTAGTAGTCTTTTACACTTTAAGAAGCTTGAGGGTGCACCCAACTTTTCTATGTGGTAGAAGCAATGTTATAATTTCTTGGTGCAGAAGAAACATGTGAAGCCTATAAAGACAAAAGGGGTAAAACCAACAACCATGGATCCATATGAGTGGGATGAGTTAGATGAGCTTAGACACTCTACCATAGAGCTTTTAGTGTCAGACACTTTGCTCTTCAACATAGAGAAATGGAAATTTTCTTATGATATGTGGCAACGAGTTGAGGAGTTATATGCTCAGAAAAGTGCAGCTAACAAGGTTTATTGGTTGAAAATTTTGATGGGCCTTCATATGAAGGAAGGTACAGCCATGTCTTTACATGATCAAGACTTTGTACATTGTGGAAAAAAGCCAATTAGTCCACCTGATAGCCCTACTCGACAACTTGCGATTGGTAAATTTTGGATTACACTCAATCATATTGCAATGGTTTGTAACTCATTTTCTATTGATGAACACAAGCTATAAGATGGAGATATACAAAGAAATGATCGTCAAAATTGGGCAGTTGCCCAAAGGATTGCAAGCAAAAAAGTGCAATGTTATATGAGACAATTACAAAAGAAAGAGAGAAGTATGCAAGGAACTATGGCATATTTGCGTATTGTGGCCGATTACATTGATGTTTTCTTATCACCATATCTAAACTTGAAGGATCGTGTGGTAATGGTAGCTAAGGTTAGTTTCTTCTTCAAGCTTTGGAGGTTGTGGATACATCAACATGCAATGTACAACTTGAAGATAAATTTCATAAGTAGAGAGGCCTACACAAATATTCAACTTTCATGCCATTTTGTTGTGCTTCTCATAAAGGTTTTTTGTGACTTTTATCCTACTCTCAAGTTTCCATTACATCTCACTAGATCGGATGCAGCTAAAATTTATTTCAGTACAATTAGAGGCATGGTGGGACAAGAGAGAGCCTTTGACTTTGGAAATTTGCTGCATAGTGTTGGTACTTCGAATAAGATTTCCATGCATGAATGTAGTTCAAATGGGGTGGTTTTCTGAGGGGCTCATAAAAAATAGAAGCATATATGGAAATACTTGAATAAAAAGGATGGAATTGTAGAAGTAGATTTAGGCAACTATGAATGTGTGCCTTTAGATGATGTAATAGTGGATGCCTTGAAATAGGGCTTGCATCAAGCACAAATGTTGTGTTAGTCATTGGGATTGAAACCTAGCAAAGAAGATAATTTGAATTGGTGGTTACACTCTTGGGAGGATACAGATTTGACATGGTCAAAACTAGATGTTGAGATGGGGGAGGTTGATGAGTACGGTGACTTTGCACAACCAAGTGGTGATAACTAACAATTACAAGAGCTTTCAGGTGGGGATAATGAGATCATTGCTCTTAGTGAGATTCCACATGAAATCGATGGGCTCTTGGATGAAGTTCATGATGACTCAAGAATTATTGCAAAGAGACACAATATCAACCCAATGGTAGAAGTTGATGAAAAGTATATTATCTTCAAGTCCACATTGATCATCCAATTGAATGGGAAATCGATTGACAAGAGTGAGGCAAAGTGTCTATTTCATTCACGAATCAAAATCACAATCATCAAGCAATGTGAATTTCTTTGGGATAGGTTGTGATTGTGCGGTATATTTTGTGTGTGATACGCAAGATCAAGGTAGTAAGCAAGCATACAAAGAGAGATGGAAAAGCCACAAACTTAAATAAAATGGATAAGTATTGTGGCACATGGTATCTTAGTCGAGTCCAAAAGATGAGGAAGAAAGTAGGACGTAGATATGTGGATTATAAACAGGGCTTTGATTTGACAATTTGACCTCAAGGGATAGAAGTTCAGCTTGGTTGGTACCAGAGGGTGAAAGGTCAATGCATGTTCACATATGACTTAACTGACTTGAATATGATTGCTATAGAGTGAGTCATTGCATTGGCAAATTTAACATACAATGAATCAAAAGACAGATACCAACTAGATGAGAATGATTATAAGATATTTAATGACTTTCTCAAGTGAGTTGAGTAATCATTTTCATGCTCAAAGTAAGTGATTTTAATCTACGAGAAGCTTTGTATTGTCTTTCTAAATAAGTTCATTACCTTTATTGTAGTGTCTTCTTTCTTGTTGGTAATGGATGCTCAAGCTAGAACTTGGCAAGGTGGGGTATACTTTTTGGAGCCCAAGTATTGTAACCAAAGAGTTCTTTTGAGATCTCTACAAATTGGTTATATGGCAACGTGCTACATTGATAGAAGTATATTTTTGTAGATCAAGTATTAAGGTGATGTATCACTGTTGCATCATGGTTGAAATATGGTGCATATATTGTAAGTAATATCTAATCTTTTTCTTTTGATTTTAGTTATGCTATATACTTTGCATGCACTGTTGATGCATGAGTGTTTGATGTGAGGAAATTTGTTTTTGTTTTGATTTTAGACCAATTTTGTGGTGTTGATCTTTTGGGATTCTCAAGCAGCATAATGCATGGAGATGCCTAGTCATGGAAGCAATGAAGTCAACATACTTATGTATTAATATTTTTTATAGTATATGGCCTTTATCATACTGCACAGTCCAAATGTATAAGGCATGCTTTAGACATGTGGATCTTGGAGTCTTTTGCGTATAGCTCTATGTTACAGTGCTATTGTAAAAGTTTCATAATATTAATATCATGTTCGAATATCCATCTTGGATCATTATGAGAATTCCATTGCTAAAATACTGTAGTATCATGCTTTAATTTGAATTGTGCAGAGAAGGGGCTATGAAAATGCACATTTGATTCGGATTTTAGATTTACAGAGGGGATATAACTATTTCCTTCAAAATTCACAAAAGGGGTATATAAAATGGTGAATTAAAAAAAAAGGGGTTTTTAAAGTATCCTTTGAACGCATGTTATATAGAGGGTTTCTATAAAGTGACCTCTCCAAGGCTATAGTATAGTGGCTCTGTCAAAAGATGACATACCAGCAAGACAGTAGGCTTTGCGGGGAGGAACATAGAGTGAACTCGACAAACATGGAGAGGAGAAGAGAAGAGAGAAGAAAATATGATGAATGGAATGATGAAGTTCTGAATCATGGAGTGAATGTCATACAAGGGAACAAGGGTGCCGTAGCATAAGGAAGATGATGAAGAAAACCATGAACCATGAACTACGATGTCATCTTGAAGGGGTGTGAGGGTAGTGGAGAGGCTGGAGAGAAGAGGTGATGGACTAAATGAATCAGCCGTGAAGAATGAGTGAGAGAGTGGACTATAAATAGGCACAATTAGTCTAGGATGCCGAAACGGTGGTCTGTCGTTTCCATTTCGGTCCGAAACAGCCGGTCCATTTTGGCAGCCTCGAAATGCCGTTTCGGGGTACTATGAGGTGAAGGGTGAAGTGTTTCTCAACACCCCCTCTCAGCCCAAAAAGGGGAACAAGAGAAGAGTGAGGTGGAGATGCAATGCTACATGTAGAAGAATGCTCATGCAACAGGTGCCACTTGGACAGTGTCCCTTGTGGGGAAATTGTTCACTTTTCCAAGCGCCCTAATACAAAGATGATGAAAACATGCAACACATAGAAGTAATGTGTTTTCTGGTTCTGAGAACCATAAGGATATGCCCCTACTCGATCTCGGGAGGTGGCTCCATGTTGACCAAGGGACAAAGAAGATCCACCATGTAATTTGAGAATACCACCTGAAAGGAGACCTTTGAAGATAGTTAGGAGACAGGATGAGCTATAGAACCCGAAACTCAACCTCAAGAGAGAAGCCACTAGCTCCATGACTCCATGCTGGATAGAATACGAAGGCCTAGCCACTAAGTCATTGTTGAAGACCCAAGGGCCCCGATCTAGGTAGATCCTCTAGATCCTAGGTATGAGTAGAGGAAATGACTGCTCAAAGGAGAGCCACTCCTCGAAAGTGAAAGGTGGTGTTGTGTGAAGAACTTCATGGCACATAGGGTCCCTCTTTGAATCGGAAGGAGTAGAAGTAGGAGCCCCCTCTAAGGGCGAAGTAAGAAAATCCCCCTTTGAATCCCAGTCTGAGAGAGAGAGGAAATCCAAACACTCATGGCTCACGGACTGCAAAGCATCTGATGATGAAGGAAGTGCCACCGGTCATGCCAAAGAAGGTATTTGGGGCCCGGAAGAAGAAGCTCGAAAGCACCCAGAAGTGGCCTCTCGAACCCGAGTGGAAGAGGGTGGGGAAAAAGGAAGCTCATGATGAGCCAAGGGTGGGGAACAATCGCGGGCTCTCAGGAGAGGGGACTATGGAGGAGATGTGGGCCGTGGAAGCCACTGTACCTAGAAGTGGGTGGGAAAAATCTCCACACAGTGGGGTGGTCTCTAGGAGGGCTTATTGCCTCGTAAGGTCTTAGAGCCTCTGTGTGCTCGAAAAAGGACTTAGTGCGCGTCGGGTGCGACTTATTTCCTTGAACATAATACTTTGATAGTCAATGCAGAACGATCTCTGTGGCCCAAAAAGGAGAGGTGGCACAAGGAATGCCTGATGGAAGACACATATACTCCGGAGAGGTGGGGAGCAAAGGTCGATGTTGACAGTCTTCAATGAGATGACCATTCGTGCCGTAGTAGGAACACCCACTAGAAGGGCAATTTGTCGAGGGAGACACCATGGTATCGGTGCAGTAAATTGGATAAGGGAAGGTGGAAGGGAGAAAAATGATATCTCCCAATGCGCAGTGGAAATGATAGAGAAATAAAATGTTGATGTCAAACCCACCACTAGTCTTTATCTTATCTGATGAGGAGGAGAGAGAAAGACTAAAAACGTAGGTTGCAGAAGAGAGAAAGACTGAAAATGCAAGAAAAACCAACAACAATAGTCAGCATGCTGAAATCAGCTCCGAACAGTGTGTGGTAGGCTGGAAACAAGGGCCAGACTGTTATAGATAGCAATGGCCAACTTGGACCGCGATGTCCTTCGTGTGTTCGGGATGTGGGCAACAAGTTGAAATGCCTGAAATCTGCAAAAAGAGATTGTTTTTTGAATGTAGAGTGATAATCAATAGTCGCTCTGTTGTAAACAGCTGCAAACTAGGGGTGGAAGGCTAGAAATGGGCACCATAATGTAGATGATAGCAAGGGACAACTGAGACTGCGATGTGCTCCATGAAAGGGGTGTGGGCAGCAAGCTGAAAACACCTAAAACCTGCAAAACAAGATGTTGATGTAGTAGAAGAAGAAGATAAGTGAATGTCGAACCCGCCACTAGTCTTTTCTATCATGGGAGTGGAGGATCTTTGCCACTGTTTGAGTAGATCCAGCTCTGGTACCATGTCAAAAGATGATGTACCAGAGAGAGAGTAAGGTTTACAGGGAGGAACATGGAGTAAACTCGGCAAACATGGAGAAGAGAAAAGAAGAGATCAAAATAAAATCTTATGAATGGAATGATGAAGTTCTGAATCATGGAGTGAATGTGATATAAGGGAACAAGGGTATCATAGCATAAGGAAGATGATGAAGACAACCACAAACCATGAACCACAGTGTCCTCCTGAAAAGGGGTGTGAGGGTAGTGGAGAGACTGGAGAGAAGAGGTGATGGACTAAATGAATTAGTCGTGAAGAATGAGTGAGATAGTGGCCTATAAATAGGCACAATCAGTTTAGGATGGTGCCTTTTTTTAGGATTGCAAACCCTAAACGCTAACTGCAAGTGAAGGGTGAAGTGTTTCTCAACAGGCTTGTGGTCTAAAAACGAGTTATAATCAAAGATACAGTCATTGTTGGAAGTTTAAGGTAACTCCCCCCCCCTCCCCCCCCCCCGCCCCCCAAGGCTATAGTACAGTGGCTCGTGGTGTAAAAACAAGTTAATATAATCAAAGATACAATCATTGGAAGTTTAAGCCTAGATGATGTTAATGTAGTAGAATATGGACAATTTGGATTTCACATTATAGTATACTACTTTTGTATTGTGGACATTGGCAAAAATTCTATTATTCACTTTTACTTGATTAAAATCACTTTTTAAATCAAGTATTCTTCTATTATTATTTATATCAGAGATATAAAAATATTATTCTATGAGATTTTATTATGTCATTATATGCCTCTTATATGCTAAGTTGTATGATAAAGTTACTACATAGATGTTATATGTTATAATTTCTTATACAGTAACTTTTTCGATGAAGTTACTATATAGATAATATCTATTTATGAAGTTACCATATAGTAACGTTTTTTATAAAGTTACTACATAGATAGTTATGATAATAAACTTCCTATATAGTAAGCTAACAAAAAAAAGCTTTCTATATAGTAAGTTTAACTAGAAAAATCTTTCTATATTGGAAACTATCTTTCTAGATTGGCAATCCAGTAAAGTTTTATTTTTCCTATATCAGACACTTTCTAGTCATGTGAAAATCTAACTAGCAATTTCTCTTTTTTTTGGTATATTGTAATTGGTTTAGAGTTTCTTGTGTCCTTCATGAAACGTTTAAGGCACAATGCCTTCAACTGGACGGCAATGTTTAGGCAATATCACGCCTTCAACTCAGATGGCAACATTTAGGGTTAACGCCTTCAACCCGGGTGGCAAGTCATTCAAATGGCATGCGGAGGCTTAAAGCCTTATGAGACAATTGGACGCATGGCTTTCGGATGGCTCGTAAATTGCAAAGGCCGAAGCCTTATCGATCGCAAAGAGTCTAAGCCTTATGGTCAACTTGATCAATAGAGTCCATGGACGCTAAGGCTTAGTATAAAGCAAAGGCTCAAAGCCTTGTTATGTTAATCAGACGCCAGAAAACGGTGAAGGCATGAAGCCTTATGGTCACTCGAACGCCTTATGGAGGTTCAAAGCCTTATGATGACAATCAAATCGAGCATTTTTATGGTCGGGGAACAGTAAGGCTTAAGGCGCCCTATGATTAATATAGCTCTTGGACATTAACGTCAATGCCCATGAAGTCTTGCACTTAAACCTTGTGGCTCTCATTTTAAGCCATGCTCATCCATGTGCACTTCTATGGCCAACTCTCTCTCTCTCTCTCTCTCTCTCTCATCTGTGTGGATAAGTGGCTCATTAGAGAATTTTAGTGGTCAAAAGGAGGGCAAATAAGAGGAGAGAGAAGGAGTAGCACGTCCAATACAATGGAGGCCAATGTTACATTAGATTTTCCTAAAAATTACTCACAAAATAGCGAAAAATACACGAAAACCTTTTTTGTTTAAAGAGAATACCCTCTAAATGTCACTGTCTACGGACAAGAAGAAGATTTGGAAAGACTCAATGGGAGGTTTTGGGAGGGAGGTTTTTCAAAAACTCCACACCTTCTCCTAGCTACTAAGACCTTCTCCTCCTTCTAGAGCTCTCTACACTTTTTCTTTGTTGTTAATCTCTAATGGCTTCCCACCCTCATCATCTAAGTTCTCACGCAAACAGTGCTACTCCCTTGCCTCGCACACCTTCAACTTCTGTCTTCTCTATCTTGGTTCCCATTACCCTTGATGGCAATAGATGGATAGAAGTTCTCATCTCTAAGGGATCTTGGGTGCTCATGCAGCCATGATGAGGAAAGAGCAAGCATGAAGGAAGTGTCTATAAATGGGCATGGAAGGGACGTGTGGTAGACTTTAAAATTCCATAGAATTGTGAAGGAGGTGCTCATGCAACACATCTACATGCACCATTAGATTGTAATGGCACCTGGATATGAGACAAACTTCCACCTCACAGGCCAAACTGTAGGTTTGGCTTACCCTCTTGGTTTTTATGTATTATTATTGTCATTTCTTAAAACATTTATTGCATTCTGTGTGAGAATATCATGTGTCACTACTTCAGACATTTATCCTTCATCCTATGAGGAATGGCAGCCCATTGAGTGCATTGTAGGAGTCATCCATGTGCTTCATGGACATGTTAGACAGCTACAATATGAGGGAAGGACTGGGGGGAGCCTTTTAGATGAATGCCTCTTCTTTTATGATCATTTTTACTAACTTCAAGACCGGTCTCACATGAAAGGTTACCTCCAAGCACTCCCTTTAGATGTAGACAAGAACAGATTGGCATTGCCAGTGCCTGATTGCTTTGGAGTAGATTCCACACGAAGCAAGATATACAGAGATGTGCCATGATCATTACAGGCTACCATTCCAACGAAATTAGTGAAGATCACGCTATCTATGCCTGTCAACATTTTTGTGGAACTGTTCTAGAAGTTTGATGTTAACGCTACCAAGATAATACTAGTTTGCATGCGAATGGACAACAAATTACTGGCAAATATACTACGGAGCCAATGGTTCATGAAATAGGTGGGACATGTACATTTTCACATTGTCCTTGATACATTTGTGGCAAAGTACATGATCACAACCTAGACTTTTATACTATCGTTCTGGTATTATTGGGAGCACTATATCAATGGAGTGCTTATGCCAATGGACCAGGAGGCTCCAAGCTTGCAAGCAACCCAGGTTATAGACATTGAGGTGGTAGATGAGGCCTCATATCTATTGACCATTATAAGCATAAGAGGGGAATGTGCTTTGGTCGAGCTTCACAAAGACATTAATGATGAGTTACCCAATATGCTACCAGAAGACTTCTACTTCGTACACAATAGAAAGCGTGTATTGAAAAGAAGGGAATCATAGATGATGTGCAAGGACCTTCAAGGTAGAGTTCAGACCAAAGCTTAGTACTACCAACCTGAGCCGCTCTTGTAACACGCAACCTTGTAACCTGAGCTTCTCTTGCAAGATGTACCTTGTAACACACGACCCTTCTGTTAAGGGATCTTTTGTAGCACACCTTTTGTTATAGAATGGATCTTTTGTAACACACAAAGCCTTTGGTAATTTATGGATCATTCCTATCAATTTCCTCTCTACAATTAGTTGCATTATTGTTTTGGTGTATTTTCGAGTGCAAAGATGGTGTAATCAACATGACGTAAATGACACAACAAGCTATACCTTGTAACACACAACCCTTCTTAAGGGATGGGCCTTTTATAACACACAACCCTTTTGTTAAGAATTGGTTCGTTGTGTCATTTTTTTAAAATTGTTGGTAATGCTATTGTTTTGGTGTGTTTAACAGTGCTTGTCTATGAGGAATACAAATATGATGTAATTTAGAAATTTTCTTAAATTCACAAGGTATCAAAGAAGACAAGGACAATACACTATCCAAATGTCTTTAACAATCAAAGAATAACGTGTTTCTACATTATATCATTTGACCATACATATTCAGTAGCATATCCTTGAAACCAATACAAGTGCGAAAGATATGGCTTCAATCTCTCAAAAAGATCATTATCCTCATCACCCTTAAATCCAGGAGCCTTAATGAGGCTTCCAATTGGATTGTACCTTGCTTTTTCTGGTGTTTCATCAATAAACATCATATTGTTAGGGTCAATTTCAATGTATGTGCAAAAGGTTTTGTAAATAGTCCATGGCCTGGCTCATAGGGATGCTCAATTTCTGGGTCCTCATAACACGGGGCCCTATTATAAAAGAACTAAAGACGCTGCTCAAGATCAATTTGTATATTAAATGATAGCAACCGAAGTATAGGAGTCAAATACCAATTCGGCATTGATGACCATATGCCTACCCAAAATCCCTTCGGCAAAAAGTCTACTATAAAGTGTTGAAGTCTTGGCCGCAACATAACATAGTGTCCCCCAATAAACCACTATCGCAGACGTGTATTTCGAAAAGGGCTTCGCCTTCTTCGTAAGAGTAGCCCATTGACATATAATATTATCAATCTCTGTACCCAAAACAAGAAAGCATGTCACCAATTCAAACATCCAAGATACTTAATGGAGAAGCTTAGATGACCAAGACCACTCAAACACAAACAAAACATTAATAATCAAAACTCAAATTGGAAATTCTACCAAACAGTTTGTTTACATGAATGGATATTGAGAAACAAAGTTTGGTATATTCAAGTAAGCCTACTAGAGTTACATGAATGGTCATATAGAAGACTAATTCATAGGACACAACAAGAGACTATAAAGAATTTTGCAATTACAAGAAAATTAAAAATGATATCCAAGGAAAGGCACTGAAATGCATGGAATCAATCCAATGCGAGGGAATGTCATGAGATATGGCCCTCTTGCTTCACCGCGAAGGGCGTCTCAACCTGAGACAATGCACTCCTGCACTTTCCGGCTGTGCTACCTGCAAAGATCTGCTCCCAAAACAGAAGATGAAAGCAACACTACTCCTCTTACCAGAACACCGCGAGCTTGGCTTGCTTTCTTGAGCTCCTTACCACGAACAAGGCTCTGATACCATGTCAAGATTGTGGGAGAGAAGGAAGGAGTCTCGCTTGAAGCTTTCTTGCTTGCACAATGGGGGAAGACACACAAGGGTGGAGGCTGAAAACAGTTTTCCTCTTCTTAGTTGTGTAAGACAAAAGAACTCTAGTACAAAGAAATAGAAGAACCCTATATATGGGTCTCAAACCAAACTCAACTAACTAAGGTGGCATACTAACTGAGCCACGAACTAGAATAGATAAGGATAGCTATCATGTAGCTATTATTCATGGGCGGTGTACCAACCGCATCTGCAACTGACACGTCGGTGACATAAATACACAACGGTCACCCTGGCGTATCACGAGTGGAGCTCGATATCTCAACAACTATGTGAGCAGTTGTTTGCCTGTCATGTAACCCCCCTCCTTAACTTCTGAGTCGGCCAATAAATATTTATCTTCTTCATCTGCAACAAAACCAATATCAACATCACTGAATTCAGCTAATGCTGCAAGATAGTAGTCCTCATGCATATTTAGTTGCTGCATAATGTCCCCTAAAAGAATAAACTCTTCATTTTTCAAGTCCATCTTGAAACTTGGTAGGCATGATAAAGGAAGGCCTTGAGGCTTCGTCCTCCATCTCTTTACCCTTCCCTTGGGCATCCACATTGAATTTAGGCACTACACGGTTGCTACCTGCCAAGGCTCGCTCTTCCTTTAAGTTGATGGGTATCTCTCCATCATAATCCTCATCCTTTTCTAGTTGAGCACCCTCAAAGGTGGATAGAGCCTATGCTTTTGCATCATCTCGAAGTTGAAGGTGCAAAAAATACAAAAACTTGTACTTGTACTGAACAAGTTGACATGGGACAACTGTTTAGGCACATTATGCCACATGAGGGGATCTTCTCCAAATCCCTTCGAAGATTTCTTGCACTTGGTCTATTTGATGACCAAAGCCCTAGATGGACATAAGTCACTCCATCCACCACAACAACACTCACCACAGTCAGACTTTTGAATCACGTTCATAGTCCTTGAAGGCATTGAATGCTAGCACTTGCTTTAATGGAAAATCTACCGTAGATATACAAGAGAGCTCGTGTGCTCTAAGCACAACAAGTACTTTGTAAAAAAATTCAAAAAGCTTGTCCTTTGGAAGCTCCTGGGAAATCTCATCATCAACAAGAAGAACGATGTTGAACAGTGAACTTTGGGCCATCACTTGATCACAACTCCTAAAAAAGGGACTCAAGAAAATAGGAACCAAAGATTAGTAAAAGAATCAAGAAAATAGAAACCAAAGAAAAAAAATCAAGAAAATTGAAAAAAAGAAACTTCAGGCCAATGGGCCAGAACGGTGTGAGTGAGGCCCAAGGACCTTCCTAGGGGGCCTCTATCACACAGCTATGACCCATGTTGATCGCACTCGGTGTGTTGAAGGCCAATGGGCCAGAACGGTGCGAGTGAGGCCCAAGGAGCTTCCTAGGGGGCCTCTATCATCGCACCATTATGATCCATGTTGATCGTGCTAGGCGTGTTGAATGCTAATGGGCTAGAATAGCACGTGAGGCCCAAGGACAAACTAGTGCAAGGCCCAAGGACTACCAATTGGTCCCCTTATTGCACGGGAGAGTTCTCCTAGTCTGACAGTGTAAATGTTTTGACCTGAAGGCAAAGATCCCCCAAATGACCTAAAGACTAACAAAGAAAAGTAGGGAGAAGATGAGAGGTGCAAGAGAGGGATTGCTCTTGGTTTGTAATTGGAGAAGACGAGAGGTGGCGAGAGGGGCCATCGTCGTACACCGTTGTGACCAGTAAGGGAATATTAAGCATACCTTGTACGAGATGGAAAGGAAAGCAAGTAGAAGACAAGAGGTGCAAAAGGAAAGAAAGTAGGGAGAAGACGTGAGGTTCGTCAAAGCCAATCGCAGGAAGAAGATGTGAGGTTCATTAGAGCCAACCACACACAATAGTGTGGAGAGGATGGACTTCGGAGGAACACGACTCACACGAGTGATTTGCTGGGAAGTGTGTCCGTACTATTCACATTTAATGCCACTTGAAGTGACCCGCATCAAGTTTGTTACGGGCCATGGCCTCAGTGGAAGATCATTCCTTATTATTATTATTATTTAGAGAAATAGAGTTTGATTAAAAGGAAAAAAAAGAAATTACAAAGTGCTATGAGGAAGGTCCATGGCGAGACTCTTAGTAGCAACTCATACTAACCATGCATGCAAGCTCATAACTAAGCACATAATAGGAATCAAACCCAATATGGAATGTACATAATAGGCTCAGAACCAAGCACATAATAGGACAAGTTTGTAGACAAAACACAAGAAATGGACACTGAATTTTCTAATCATCTTGAAGCTGAGGATGTGGTCATGATGAACAATTTTTCCATTTCCCCTTCTAGAGAGAATCAAGGATCCCTAATGTCACAAAGGTTCAACCTAGCACTGGAAAAGGTTCAACCTAGGCACAATGTAAGTTACTTCTTTGTATTGCCACATGTTCCTTGCCTCTTCATGTTCATGTTACTCAGCTCATTCCCTTGCCTCTTCGTGTTTGTGTTTCTCACCTAGTCCCTTTCCACTTTGTCCCTACATCTTCGAGTTGCTCACTATCAAAATACAAAGCTTCTCATCTACTAAGGTACATTAAGCCTATCATCTTCCAAGCTTGGTTGTCTTCTTTGTAGTAGGATTCCATTACTCTCTGTCTCACTTCCTCTCTTCTTCGGCCATCATAATGCAAGAGAGGCTCCTCAATTCATCAACATCACCCCCCTCGCCCCATGATGACCGCCCTTCCTGGGCCATCACAGTGCGAGAGAGGCCCCTCAATCTGTTGATCGTGCCCCCCTCACCCCATGATGACCCCCCTTCTTGGGCCATCGTGGTGCAAGAGAGGCCCCTGAATCCATTGACCGCACCTACCTCGCCCCGTGATGACCTCCCCTCCTGGGCCATCACGGTGTGAGAGAGGTCCCTCAATTTGTCGACTGTGCCCCCTCACCCCGTGATGACCTCTCTTGCTGGGCCATCAAGGTGCCAGAGAGGCCCCTCAATCTGTCGACCACACCCCCCTCAGCCCCTAGTGACCTTTCCTCCTAGGCCGTCATGGTGTGAGAGAGGCCCCTCAATCCGTCGACTGCGCCCTCCTCGCCCCATGATGACCTCCCTTCTTGGGCCATCATAGTGCAAGAGAGGCCCCTCAATCCATTGACCACACCCCTTGATGACCTCCCTTCTTGGTCTGATGCAAGACCTAAGGACTTACTATCATATGCTTGTTGTAGATGCCACGATAAAAAGGCCAACCAAAACAAAGCCTCGCATTAGACCAAGTTGATATTATGTTACAGGTTTAGTCTAGGAGATGAAGATACAATGTGTAGAGGGGAGTTCTTGACGAGCTTAGGCACATTTCACACCGCAATCCCAAGACTCCCTTTCCAAAGGGTTGTCAGAGAGATTTGCGAGCATTATAGAATAGGGATCCGATGGACCGCCTCTACCCTCCTTTCCCTCCAAGAGATCTATGAAGATTTCTTGATTGAATTCACGGAGGATTCCTACATGCTTGGTGCACATGCACATAGGGTTACTAGATTCTTACACGCTTGGTGCACATGCACACAGGGTTACTGTGATGGCAAGAGACTTTGACACTAACAAGAGGCTCTGCTACAAATATGATCAATTGTTTCATCCTCGTCCCATTCGTGACCCTCGCATGCATGACATCCTTGCGATCCCTCTTGTCCATATAGGGTGCCATAACATAGAACCATATCAAGTTTCCCACCCTCTCAATACAAGGTCGTAGAGAGGGCATGGATCATAAATTTTTGTTGAGGAAGTTTTGCAAGAGCAGCCCCAGCCCTAGCCCCAAGAGTCCTAGCCCCAGGAGCCCCATCCCATGGCCAAGCCGGAGCCCCAACCCTAGCCCCGGCCCTAGCAGCTAGAATCCCAGCCCCAGCCCCAGCCCCAGCCCTAGCCCCAATCACAATTGGAGCCCCCGCAGCCAAAGCCCCAACCAGGCACAACCCATGGTTTCTTTACCATTCTAGGGGCCAGAAAGGTTCTATCGATAGACTTGCACGACGTGCAGTGCATGCAGTATTTTGAAAGCCATATGACCATGGATACAGTAGTGCATGCGGCAATGTTGTAAGTATTCTATTCAATTGTCTTCTGTTTAATAAGTATTTGATCAAATTCTTGAGTCTTACTTGCCCAATTGTTATTACGTACAGGTTCAATTTGGCATCTCTAGTAGAGGAACATCAAAGATAAGTTTTTGTTCTTGGCCCTCTATTCTCCATTGCATTGCACAACGATGCACAAGTGTTCATCTGACAGCTTGATTGGTTCAGGCCTGTCATGCTAGTGTCAAGATTGTGGGAGAGAAGGAAGGAGTCTCACTTGTACCTTTCTTGCTTGCACAATGGGGGAAGACACACAAGGGTGGAGGCTAAAAACAATTTTCCTCTTCTTAGTTGTGTAAGCCAAAAAAACTCTAGTACAAAGAAATAGAAGAACCCTATATATGGGTCTCAAACCAAACTCAACTAACTAAGGTGGCATACTAACTGAGCCACGAACTAGCCTTTTCCCGCAGCATATACTGTCCTCTTGCTTCACTGCGAAGGGCGTCTCAACCTGAGACAATGCACTCCTGCACTTTCCGGTTGTGCTACTTGCAGAGATATGCTCCCAAAACAGAAAATGAAAGCAACACTACTCCTCTTACCAGAACACCGCGAGCTTGGCTTGCTTTCTTGAGCTCCTTACCATGAACAAGGCTCTGATACCATGTCAAGATTGTGGGAGAGAAGGAAGGAGTCTCACTTGTACCTTTCTTGCTTGCACAATGGGGGAAGACACACAAGGGTGGAGGCTGAAAACAGTTTTCCTCTTCTTAGTTGTGTAAGCAAAAAAAACTCTAGTACAAAGAAATAGAAGAACCCTATATATGGGTCTCAAACCAAACTCAACTAACTAAGGTGGCATACTAACTGAGCCACGAACTAGAGTAGATAAGGATAGCTATCATGTAGCTATTATTCATGGGTGGTGTACCAACCGCGTCTGCAAACTGACAAGTCGGTGACATAAATACACAACGGTCACCCTGGCGTATCACGAGTGGAGCTCGATATCTCAACAGCTAGATGATGCTAAAATCATCTGTATAGCTATAATGAAATGTATGTTGTGCCTATTAAAGAATATCTTTAAGAGGCCTTAAGCAAGCATGCTACCAATAATTATTTTTCCCTGTTAACTTAGTGAGCATTGAAGCTTGTTGTTGTATTCGGTCACAACGAATATAATATTTTTAGCAAATTTGGGGAGATCTAGTGGATTCCATGGTTTAAGTAACCTCAACATTATATTTAGTTATTTCATTCTATGCAAGTTCAATGCATTTGTTATAACATCAAGGTATCTTTGTAGTTGTGCAAAAAATGGAGGGGGGGATAGCGGATGCGATGCAAATACAGTGGGTCGTGGTGCCTATCTAGTCAGACGCGCTCTCTTGCGGATGGAGAACCACTCTAAATGCCTCACTTTTATCCATGCAAATTCTTGATATTCCTAACATAAGTAGAGTTACTTATTCATGTTTATTTATATGTATGCAATGTGCATTGATAGGTAAGGTGCATGTATTGCTTTGTTTTCAGGATGTTCCATTGCACTGTTATAGTGAAGTATACCCTGGTCACTCAACAAGGTATATTGGTTCGCATTTGATAGCCGACTGGCCTAGGAGGTAGCGCTATGAGACGTTAACAAGCGGCAACAAATTGGAGCACCTTGTACAACAAGAAGAACTAAATCATGTTGCTGCTATAAGGCATGCAGAGGCTATGCAACAATTTGAAATAGACCAAGCAGAGTTGGACGAGTTTGTATGCGCGAGAAGGGTAGTTGAGAGGAAGCAAAGAGAATAGCTAGAACAGGTAGCATGGGATGATATGGAGGCTGCCCAATGACCACAGGGAGCCCCAAACACGACCCCCTCCATAGTGCCAGGGGAGTCAATAGAGGGGGAGAGAATCGGCTCATTGATGACAAAATTAGTAGAACTGACTCCAGAACATCAAATGTATTATTATTCAAAAGCATGTATTATACATTGGGGTGATCATAGTTATCAAGTTTAAAGTGTATCATCAATTTGAGAGGTCTCCTCTTGCATTCTAACCCAATGACGATTGTGATAGTGTGGACCTTGCCTCCATTTTGCAAGTCCTTCAAGTGCATTTGAATTTCTAAATGCTTCGATCTTATTGTCTTTCTTTATCCTAGCATCTCGTATTGCTTATGCAATGGCTGATGATTTTAATTCCTCTTTTGTCCGTAGTATCTGCAATATCCTTCTATAAAACCATTGGAATAGCTCGCAAAGGCTGTTGGCTTTTCTACTACCACCACCATGTTGGCTATGCCTGAAATACGCATTGCATGTCATGTAATGGGACTTTTCCATGCCTTGTGTACTCTAAATACTTGGATCTCCATCCTTTTCAATGAAATATGGCATATGATTGTATATGATGTGCTACAGATAAATGGTTAGTCTCTAAATAGTGTTTAGTAGACATAGACAATTTTATACTAACATGTATGAAACCAAAGACTTGCCTTACCATGTAGTGTGTGAAATTGATGACTTCCCATGCTTTTAGGAACTCTTTCTTGAATAGATCTAGAGTAGTCTAAAATTTCTTCTTTTCTGTATTTGTCCATGTCTCCTTATCCAGCATCTGGAATATAATATCCATAGCATGCCACACTTCTGTCTTTGCATGTCTTGAAAGAGGTTCATGATCCTTTATTGTGTTGTGCAGCCTTCTCCATTGCTCAAATTCAATCCTATTTACATGCATCCTTTTGTAGTACTTTCCACGTTTGGTACGCTTTTGTTGCTTGTTGTTGATGGGTCTCGAGAGGAATCGTCTTGCCTTCACGCCTCCAAGAGAAACTTTTATTGGTATGTCTATTTTGTTGTTTGACTTTTTTTGATCCTGCACAATTTGTACCTCTCCTCCATGAAGCTTCATGTTTGCCAATAACATCTCAGGAGCAGCAATCCCCTTCTTTCGTTCTGTGTGGTTCTTGATCTTCCAAGCAAATCCAATGTACAGGTTGACAAGCTTCTCAATCACCTGACAATGTGCATGCATTGTACATATATGTACATTCGATAGAGGTATATCAAAGATTGGTTTTAAATCTTTGTTGAATTGGTGAGACAATTAGGTGCCTTCTTCCACCACTTTTGATCAAGTACTTTTGCATCCTCCATGCAATACAAGCAAGGAAGGGCGACTGGCCTCTGTTACAATTATATAAGCACTTTAGAGTCTTCAAGTCTGATGCAAGATGCTAAGTTATGTGAAAGTTACCCTTGTTTGGAATCAGTAGTGTCTTTTGTCTTTTCATTTGAGCATTAATAACACATGGTAGTGGTGTCTTTTGAAAGACCCATTCCAATGCTTCATAATTCTTTGACACAACCAAAAATGTCCCAAGCCACCATAAATTCATTTCGGACTATATACTAAAGTAATAGGGATCATCCCTTGGCATGTTTGCCATTGCCCTATCCATCAATGCAATGGCTACCCTCTCCATCTTAATGTCCTTCAAAATTTGACACTCATCCATCTTTAATGTAAAGCTCAATATGCCATTTGTCTTTGCATGTGAGATTTTGTAAAACTCAACCATTCGGACCTTTAGTATCTCCAAATCCATGAAGATATTGTTGTATTCGTCATAGAAAACCATACCCTGTTTTGCCTAAAACTCTCCATTGATGTGATAGGGCTTTCCAACATACTCTTCCTATTTTAAGTTAAGATATTTCTGAAGTTTCCAAATTGCTATAGTTGTGGGTAGGCACTTTGGCTTAATACCCTGTGATTTAAATGAACTTATAACTTCTTTTTGTAAAAAACCACAGCCATTGCGACTTATATCACTCTCATCCATGTCGCTCTGTATACCCTCCACTGAAATTGTGTTTTGGCTCACAAATCACTCAACAACTTGCCTCTGCACTACCTTAAACTTCTTCCCCTGTATGAGTTCTTCTGCAATCTTTGAGCTAACAAGTGGCTTAGGTCACTTTGCAAGGTTGACATTGGGGTTACAATTTTCCTTATTTGGATGCAGCACATTCCTAAACAAGAGGGACAATATAAAGCAAGGAGACATAATAACAAAAAAGCATAGAGTAGTGAGACAAGAGATTCCTAACCTGATAGCCTGTATTTGTTTCTTCATACCTCCAAAGCCCACCGCCAAATCCTCTATGTTCTTTAGTTCTCCTTTCCTTTGTCAAGGGCCAAGCAATGTTTGCTTCTGTCTCAAAATTTGTAGTTGCTTATTTAGCCTTTCTATCTCCTGTTGTTGGGCTTTGATCTTTTCTTCTTGGAGATTGCATTTCGCCTTTAAGTTATTGATGGTTCTGAAAGATGAGAATGATCGAAGCTTTCTTGGAAGAGCTATGGTAGGAGCGCAAGAGCAAGAAAGAGAGAGAGACCAAATGGGAACTCCAACAGTCACAATGTGTGACTGGGAATTCCTTTATTCAAACTGTCACTGAAAGAATAAAGAATAAAGTGACATTGGTGGGCGCCCACCACCTGCAGTGTGCAGTGCAGCTAGGTAGAGGCACCTTTACCCCCAACAACCTCCCACTTAAAGGAAAAATTTCCGAAGTGAGGAGTAAAAAGAGAAAAAGAAAATATAGTACAATGTACACATGTACAACTGGATGAGGAAAAATGTCATCTCATCCAATGCCCATCAATCTCCCGAGGAAGGCAAAGCGCTCAGTAGTGAGCATTTTCGTGTGAGTAGATTGACAAAATTTTTGTCAGTGGAGATCTTGACAAGGTCAAAAGACTTACCCTCCACCATGACCCCACGTATGAAGTGATACCTCACCTCAATGTGTTTCATCTTCACATGGAAGATCGGATTCTTGGCTAGTTGAATAGCACTTATAATATCCAAATGCAGCATAGGTATAGAATCAATCTGAGGTCATGAACCAAATGGCCTCCTTGCAAGCCTCAGTGGTTGCAACATACTCAACCTCAGTGGTAGAGAGATCCGTACACTTTTGAACCATGGACATCCGAGAGACAGCATCTCTAGCTTAGGTGAATACATAGGCATGAGTGGACTTCCTACAATATGCATGTCCTACATAATCGGAGTTTGTGTACCCCACAACTCATATATCCTAGCTGCCATAGCAAATACACAAATCTGTTGTGCCTTTCAGGTATCTCATGATACTCTTCACGGCATCCCAATGTTTCTTGCCAGGTGTAGCCATATATTTTGCCACAACACCAACTGTAAAGGCAATATCTAGTCAAGTGGCTATCATGGCATACATTAAACTGCCCACAGCTGATGCATAAGGGATCTTAGCTATCTTGGCCCTTTGCTCATCTATCTGTGGAAAATTGGCCTGTGAGATCTTCACATAAGAATGTAATGGATAGCCAATAGGCTTCAGTCCTGCATGCAAAAATGCTTAAGGAATTTATGAATCTACTCCGCCTCTGAGAGGTAGAGTAGTCTCCCTGATGCCTGTCATGCTTAATGTGCATACCATGAATGTGAGAGGCTTGTCCTAAATCCTTCATCTCAAAGCTCTTCTTTAGCTGAGATTTAAGAGCATTCGACTTATCATGATCTTTCCCTGCTATTGGCATATCATCCACATAAAGTACCAAAATAAGGAATGAGCCATCACGTGCTTTCTTCGTATAAAGACATGGATCCATAGCACTCTTGTTGTAGCCCTATGACTGCATAAAGGCATCAAACTTATGATACCACTCCCTAGGTGCATGCTTCAAGCTGTAAAGACTTTTCTTCAACTTGCACACTAGGTGCTCCCTACCAGGTTTTGCAAAGCCCTTAGGCTACTCCATGTGAATCTCATCATGAAAATCCCCATGCAAGAATGTAGTCTTGACATCCATCTGATACATGTCCAAGTCAAGCTGCGCAACTAAGGCTAAAACCAAGCATAGGATGGTCATCTTGACCACATGAGAAAAAACTTCATCAAAGTCAACTCCATGCTTTTGCTTAAAATCGTCAGCAACAAGTCTTGCCTTATAAGCCAACTTGGGGTGCCCAAGGGTACTTTTCAGCTTGTACACCCATTTACATGGCAAAACCTTATTGTTGTTAGGCAATGCAACCAAATCCCAAGTCATATTCTTATGTAGGGAGTCCATCTTAGACTGCATAGCCCTCTCCCAAGAGTGACTATCACCCCTGCGCATAGCCTCATCATAGGTGAGAGGCTCTCCTACATCTATAAGCAAGACATAATGCATTGAGGGCTCAAATCTATCAGGTGGACGTTGTTGGGGGTAAAGGCATCCCTGCCTAGCCGCCCATGTATTACTACACTGCAAATGGCGGGCGCTCGTCACAATCACTTATTCTTTATTCTTTTAGTGATAGTTTGAATAAAGGAAGGCCCGGCCACACATTGTGGTTGTTGGAGTTCCCATTTCTTGTCTCTCTCTTTCTTGCTCTTGCTCTCCTACCATAGCTCTCGTATGCAAGCTTCGATCCTTCTCACCTTTCAATTGGTATTAGAGAAGGTCCTTTGCGAGTGCTTCCCGGCCTTCCCCAACATCTACATGAGGTATGAAAGCTTGCTTCTCACTCAATTCTCAGCAATTCTTTGACATGAACAGCAGGGTTTCATGAAGAGGCAGCCATAGCTTCCATCATTGAAGCTTGTTCTCTTCACCTCTTGCTTGGACTTGTCCTAGGCTTGTGTAGGCCTATTGTAGGACTTCATTGGGCTCTTGCTTATCTCCTACCCACCCTGATTTGACCTCTCAAGTACAGCAGCATGCTCACATTTTATTTGCGCCTTTTTGTAAAAGTGGCTCAAAAATCACTCCTTTTGTCATATCTTGGGCATTCGAAACCCAATTCAGGAAAGGTAAGAGTTTAAATTGGGGTTTTGGCACACTCCGAACGTGATGGTGATGTTGGATTTGCCAAATTCTGATGACAAAATATTTTGCAATAGATTTCAGATATGAGAAAACATGTATTTGTATGCCTATGGCTTATTTGATGCTTCTACTGATGTCTATTGATACCGTATCACTTGTGGATGTCATGCCTCTTATGTGAGATGCATTTGGAGTTGATTTAGCTCAACCATTGATTGTTTTGAACAGACCCAAATCTGGCCAAAACACAACATCACTTATCTCTTGAAGTCTATGTTTATCGGGATTGATCACTTGATTCATATTGATGTCCGAATGATGTCTACATGTATGGAGATGCTATGTTAATGGCTTGCCATCATTTTGGTACTGATTTGAGGCGTGAAACACTCAGTTTGGAGCAATGAATGTTTGTTGTAAACAGTTGGGCTGAAGCTATTCTACTCATGTATGCTTATGCATATGCTATTCGGGTCATGTCTTGGAGATGTACATTGATGTATTGACCATCAAGGATTGGAAAAGAGTTCGACATTGCTTCTTAAGCATTGGTTGAGCTTGAGCTCCGCTTTCCATAGAATTTGGATATTTATCTTGGATGTATCTTGGCACTTATCGGTCTATGCTTGACTGCTTTGGACATGCACTTATGCTCATGTCACCTACCTATGTTAGTTACATTATTTGAGCTTGGATGCTATTGGAGCTTTACTTCGGCTTGACATTTGATTGTTTGGAGTATATTTTGGAGATTTATTGGCTTGCTAGAGTTTATTTTGGGATATACTTGATGTCTATGGATGCTACATATGGATGTCACACAGCCTCCATGTCCGGGATGTCTCATTGATGCTTGATCTTGGACACTTGTCACTAGTACTTGTACATGCTTGTTGGAGCTTTGTTGCTTGATATTTACAGCCTTTGTGCCAGTGGGAGTATCTTTGGATGCTTGACAGACATTAAGCACGCAGTTTATGCTATTTGAGATTTTGAGACTGTTTGGGATTTCTTACCCTTTGGGATGATGCATGGTTCATATGTCTTGGTTTCTTTCGATGCTTATGAGCTGACTCTTTGACTTGGGTCCCTTTCCTTGTGAGCTAACACCTACTTGTGTCAAGTCTTGGTAGTGGCAGGCACACTTTGCTCTGTTGATTGGGGGGTGTGCCTACTCACTCGCAGATATTTCATGACATGTTTGGGAGTTGGATTCATGCTTATCGACTGTCATATGCCTATGTTATTCTTGCATGATGCTTGTTATGGTCTTAACAGTATATGATTGATTTGGGATCCGCTTCTGGCACAATTAGCTCTCATTTACTAAAATCTATCATTTACTACAACAAGCTGAAATCTGAAGATTTTGAGCACTTCTTTGAGGAGGGTAATGCTTACTATTTGATGTTATCTTGGTCATATATGGTGGATAGGTGCTTCTCTTTGTAAAATCCACTCTTTCAGCCAGTTTTAACAGTGGTTTTAATGCATTTTCTACTAATTACAGCAACCTGCAATTTTGCCTTTTTGCATTGATTTGGGACAGTATGGCTGGTCATCTGAAAGACACAGCTCTCTTTAACATTGTCAAGTTGGATGGTACCAACTATGGGTATTGGAAGTCCCAAACATGGCAGGTTTTGGTGCAGAAGTTGCATATTAAACCCTTGAATTTCAAAGGTGTCAAACCTGAAGATATGGATGATGATGTTTGGATGGAAGTTGATGAGCTATGCAAGTCTACCATTATTTTGTCACTCTCAGAAGAGGTCCATCATAATGTTGTTGAAGATGAGAATCAGAGTGCATGGGACTTATGGGAGAAAATTCAAGAGCTTTATGCGCAACAAAGTCCTGCGTCACAGATGTATGACTGAAGCAGTTAACGGACCTTCGCATGAAGGAGGGGTTATCCCTATCATCTCATTTCAATCAGTTTGATGCTATTATGAAGAATTTGTTGTCACAAGGTATTGAGTTCAATGATAACTTACACACGTTATTTCTGCTTGGCACCCTTCCTGAATCATGGGATGTATTCCATACTGCCATATGCACGAATAAGCTTGATGGGCTGAAAATCAAAGATGTTGAGAGTGCTTTATTGACAGAGGAAATCAACAGGAGAAACAATGATGTTTCCCACTCTTCACATGCATTGACCGTTAGAGGTGGCAGAAATGGCAGGCATGATAATGATCATAAGGACAGGAAGTCTTAAAAGTCTAGGTCCAAGTCATGTGGACTCGTAGTAAGTCCCGTGGATGGAAGTCTGATCTTACTTGTCATTATTGTGGGAAAGCAGGACATATTAGGCCGTAGTGCCATAAAATGCACGACGATAAGCACAAGGAAAAGGGAAGTATAGTACCTGCAAAGTCTAGTGTGAAGATAGAAGAGGTTCATGTCACACAAGCCACTGATTCAGATGATGATTACATACTTGCAACTTCTTCATGCGATGCCTTGCAGACTTGTGAGATACATTCTTTGTATGCGCAGTGCTGGCTCTTGGATTCAGGTGCGTCCTTTCATGTGACACCCTATTGAGATTGGTTTCATACCTATTGTACCATGTTTGGTTCTGTGCGTCTTGGTGATGATAAGTCTCTTGACATTATGGGCATTGGAGATGTTAGGTTGTAGTTTCCTTCTGGCAACTCTTTTGTTTTGCATGATGTACGCCATGTATTTGCGTTGACTCGCAGCATTATGTCAGCTCGATAGCTTGATGGTGCAGGGTATTTTGTGTCTTTTGGAGACTCTACATGGAAGATTACTCATGGCAGACTTGTACTTGCAAGAGGTGCCAAGTCTGGCAGCCTCTATCCCTTATTTGTATCAGGAGCTACATTGGATCATGTTTTGTATGTGGGTTCTATTCCCCATGTATCCCTTTGGCATGCTTGTTTGGGGCATATGTCTCTTAAAGGAATGAAAATGCTCGGTGCTTTGCAATATCTTTTACCTTTTGACTCTTCGCATTTTGATTCTTGTGATCATTGTTTTATGGCTGGCAGACTAAAAATACGCACAAAAAGTTTGGTAACAAATGCATGGATGAGCCCTTGGCTCTTGTGCACTCAGATGTATGTGGATCCATGCCTTGTCAGTCACTTGGTGGGGCAAAGTACTTTGCTACTTTCATAGATGATTACTCACGTAAGGTTTGGGCTTATCCCATAAAGAGAAAATCTGATGTCTTAGACACATTCTAGCATTGGCTTGCATTGGCAGAGAAAAGGCTAAAATGCCTAAGATCAGATAATGGGGGTGAGTATGTATCACGTGGTTTTGAGCAATTTTGTGATGAGCGGGGTATTAAGAGTCAGTTGATCGCCCCTTACCCCCCTCTTATGATCATTTGTGTGTCTTTGTCTATGAGGCATTCTTCCATATGCCCACAGAAAAATGCAATAAGTTGGATCCTAAGAGTGTCAAATGCATTTTCGTTGGCTATGGAGATGCAGGAGCCTGATGGGATACCGTCTATGGAATCCGCAGGCGTGAAAAGTGATCCACAGCCATGATGTCATCTTTCATGAGGAAAAAATGCATATGCAGCTTGAGAAAGTGGTTGAGGTACACAGAGTTATCTTTCACGAGGAGCCACCTGCTCCACGGCCAGCTAGATAGTGCGTAACATCACCTAATGCTCATGGCCCAGATGCTAGACATGCTGATGCTAGACATGATGTCGGTCAGGAAACAGAGCCTGGGTTGAGGTGTTCTACTAGAGATAGATGACCTCTTAACCGTTTTGCACCCTCTATGGATTATGTACTGGTTTACAGATGCAGGAGAGCCTCTTACTTATGATGAGGCTATGCACATGGGTGATTGTCACTCTTGGGAGAGGGCTATGCAGTCTGAGCTTGACTCATTGCATAAGAATAAAACTTGGGATTTGGTTTCCTTGCCTCAGGTAAGAAGGCTTTGCCATGCAAGTGGGTGTACAAGCTGAAAAGTACCCCTGGACATCCCAAGCCAGCATACAAGGCTTGATTGGTTGCTAAGGGTTTTAAGCATGAGCATGGTGTTGATTTGATGAAGTCTTTTCTCCTGTGGTCAAGATGACCACCCTACACTTAGTCTTGGCCTTGGTTGCATAGCTTGACTTGGACTTGTACCAGATGGATATTAAGATGGCTTTTTTACATGGTGACTTGCATGATGAGATTTACATGGAGCAACCTAAGGGCTTTGTAGACCCTGGCAAGGAACACCTAGTGTGTAAGCTAAATAAGAGTCTATATCGCTTGAAGCAGGCACCTAGGGAATGGTACCATAATTTTGATGCATTCATGCAGTCACAGGGCTACAGCAGCAGTGCTATGGATCCGTGCTTGTACACGAAGAAAGCTCCTGATGGTTGCCCTACTCGACCCTCCTACACCTTGGGGATTGGCCCCTTGATGCATTGCTAACACATATAACACACACGAAATAGACTCCACTCTTGGTATCAATATTATATCATTCCAGGAATGTACCAGTCCTCATTTACTTGTCCCCTTAGACCCATTGTCTAGACCTATAGCTTGGGTGCCTTACTCTCTCCAGCGTGGGTCATTTATCATTCAACCAAGTGCTATGCATGCCAGGAATAGATACCATGTGTATGATTCATGCAATGGTGAATGATTGTGCACAAACAATTATGGTTTAAAATCAGCCTATGTGTCGTGCAAAAACAATCCTTTTAATGAATTTTTGCTAATGCGCAATGCCTCGTTGTAGGAACCTAGTACCAAGGCAAACCTCGTGCTGCTAGATCCATTATTTTCAAAATAAACCACATCCTAAATGTTATGCATAAAGAGAACAATCTGACTTTTTATTTTTTCAACGCTTAAACTAATGTATAACATCATCCTCCCCCTCATCGTTTAAATTTTGCTGCAGTCCATAGGTGTAGGGGGTTTTTAATGTCATTTTTTGTATGTAGAAGTAATAAATACACACTTTAACACAAAGGACAAGGCCAAACTAAGGCTTAACCTCATGCTTCAGCCACGTCAGACATTCACATATATAAATCTTACTTTTTCATTTTTTAAAGACGCAAGAAATCCATTTTTTTATTTTTTCTCTATTTTTTCTATTTATTTTTAATAGAAAATAGGTATTTTTTGTTTGTTTCTGATGACTGATCATTGGAACTGAAACTCAATATTTTCTCTTATTTTATCCCGTGTCGACTCATTTTTTCTCACTAAAAAAAAAACTATCAATTTCCATCAAAATTAGTGTTTTTTCGGGTTTTAAAAATTTATAATTGTTGTAAATCAATACAAGTTCTGCATAATAGTGATTGCAACCCTCAAACATAATGCAAGGAACATTCAAATAAAATTTCAGCCCATATGCACACCATTTAGACCATGAACAATAAAAAACAAGCAAAATTCTTTCATAAAATAGAGCATATTGCTTTTTTTTGCGTGTTTTGGGTTTTTTGAATATTTAATTGGGATTGTATATCGACCAACGAGCCATGGATTTCAGCATAGGTCTTCAACCTTCAGCCTCCCCAGCCTCTTGGAACAATCTAGTGCCTCCCGGACAAGAATCCATCACCCGATTCTCTTCTTCATTCTTGCCGCATGAAGTGCCTCTATGTAGGAGAGAGAGGGAGGAGAGAGAAATACTGGTTTTTGATCTCCACAACTAGGCATCCAATGGAGGAGCAGAGATCGGTGATTGAAAGCATAGATTGAATGTAGATCAGGCCTAAGATCAGTTGGGGGGGTTGCTTTTAGCCCCCATAGCCCCCTCTTCAACCATGGATGACGGCACCTTCATCTACACGGCCAAAAAAACAAACCCCCCCCCCCCCCCCGCCCCCTCCCCCCCCCCACATTTTTTGATTTTTTGGGGCTCCCCAAAGGGAGCCCCCAAGAGGCATGCATTTTGGACTCTCTTAAGACATTTTGGGCTTGGCTTCTTGGGCATCCCCATTTCATCATTTGGTACCCAATTCGCTGTTCGAAAAATCCTGGGCATCCGTCTTGAAGTCCCGCACTGTCGGGCATCTCCTAGGGTCTCGTCTAACATGCCAAAAAATTATGAAAATTCACCAACTATCGTCTAGTGGGTCTTTTAAGCACTTTTGGGCATTGCCTCTTAAAATTGTACTGATTGTCATCGTGGCCTTCGAGGAAGTCTATTTTTTCCCTGAAATTCAAAAAATTTGGCTATTTTTAAGCACTTCTCGGTATAAAAAATCATCCGTCATTGGCGACCACGGGATAGGGCGACTTAGTGCATCGAATCCGACAAACCAATCTACACATAAACACAACCACAAAGAGCATCAAGTTGATACAAAATAGATACACAACAAAACACATCACAACTCTCATCCTACCCCCTCTCAAAACCAAGGCATGAAATCACGAGGAGTAGGCCTAGCATAATTTGATAGAAAGCCCAACGCTAGTCAATAACCAACCGCTCCAACATAGCCAAGCTAAAAAGAACTATCAAAGAGGTCATCCTAAGTGGTGGTCTGAACTACCTACCTAGCCTGATCAAGAAATAGTTATCTTTTACCACTTTTCTCTTTAGCCTCTTATTTTCCATAGTCGGGCGTGTAAAAAGAAGGGAGTTGAGCGTAGTGACCCAAGGAGAACAGCGCATCGGCCTCAGGTCCTGTCTCGATACCCAAGAACCTACCAAGCCCTCACAAGGTGAGATTGAATCCTTTTCTAACGCTCACTTTTTTACACACCTCCGTATATTCATATATTTTCTTTTAAATATTTAGGGTTTTGCCTCTTTCCATCATTATTTTAGTGTCTTCTCTAGCTGCCTCACAACTAACAGAAACTCCTAGAATGGCCGCCTAGCAAGTCAGCAAAACATGGTCACTAAAATTGCCTTCTAAATCAGGTCTTTCAATGCCTTTGCAGGAGGCAATGACTACTTAGACCTTCCCCAAACATACAGAGCCTAAACATGGGACTTCATGCCTCAAGTGCCGGTCCCCAACAAACAAAAGAAAGTAACCCTTACATGCACATATCTCATTAATTGCTTAAAGGAAAAGATTGGGAAAGGGGACGAAACCACCTGGAATGGCCACAAGACGCTCCTTCGCAGCAAAGGCTCCCTCCAGCGACTTCATCAACCTGTATGATGCAATCACTACAACAAAAAACCATTAACTGTACCCGCACCAAACAGATATGGGGCCCTCTTGACCTAAAGAAATAGCATCACTGCAAACTAGCTGGCCCTCTTGGCCTAAAGAAATCAAACATGACACAACAAAACTAATCGGCCCTCCTGGCCTAAGGAAATAGATCATTAAAAGCTTAAAACAACTGGCTCTCTTGGCCTAAAGAAATAAAAAAAACTAGCTCATATAGATCCCTCCTTGGAAGAAGGTAGATATACAAAAATACGCTCCATTCCAAGGGGAAAAATAGGGCTATCAGCCCTAAACTAAATGCATTAAGTTGTGAGCCATACCTCCTGTATATATAGCAAGAGGCGTACGCATAACATGTCATCTGATCAACCTATGGGTTCGAGGATAATAGTGGTAGATGGATCTCGGCCACTCTTCGCATTACCCATATCAACCATTGCCTACCATATAACACGTGGTCTGATAACATTCCCCACAAGCGACCACGTCCCGTCTCGTTATTAAGAGCGACATTCGAACTAGGACCACAGTTGAAGAAGAGGTCCTCTTCATAAGAAAAATTAGCTAAGGAATCTGCAAAATGATTCCAATAACGTGGAATGAGCTGAAGAGATATGCTCTTAAATTCATCAAGTAGGGTTATAGCAGTGCGATGAGACATACGAATGATGGGATTCCGGACTGTATATGCCCCATTGAGTTGATTTAAGATCAGCTGGGGAATCCCCCTTTACCAACAACCGTTGAAGACCACCTTTCTTGGCAATATTCAGCCCCATAATCAAGGCTTTATACTCTGCCATGTTGTTAGTGAATCCTAGTCCGAGATAAACTGTTGATTTCATTACAACCCTATGTCAGGGATCTCGGATAACTATTCCAACACTCCCTTTTTTATTAGGCCCCCAAGATGCTCCATCAAAGTATAATGTGTACATCCATAATGGGTTTACACATCCATCCATCAAGAACTCCCCTATTCGTAATTATGATAGTCAAAATTCAACATATTGAGAGGATGAACTGATGGATCCATCCCACCTTCTTCATTAAACTTAATAGGGATGCTTGTCAAAATCTGCAAACAGTGAGGGCAGAAAACTTTGATCTCCCACACAAAGGTACCGTTTTCTTGCTCAATCACGTTGTATCCTTTGCTCCGCCAAATAAGCTTCCCTTGATGATATCTTTGCTTGAGATATGGGTGCTCCAAATAAGGGATTAACCGCCCCATCAACTAGTTTAAGCTCTCCTGCATGTCTCAAATCAACCCTAGCATAGACCTGCAATGCATTTAGCGCATTAGCATATTCAGAAATAATAAGGTTTAATCTTATTAAGATTAACCTTATTCTTAAATTCCACTTCCTATAGATAAACTAATAAAGCCGTGGCTTTAATTTTTACCTAACCGAACTATCTTGTAAGGGCCATCTGATCTAGGTTTCAACTTTCCTGGAAATAGCTCCCTACGTGCATTGTAGTATAGAACTAACTGCCCTTTCTTAAAGGTATATTTCTTTGCTTTTAGATCATGCAACCACTTCATCTGAAGACTAGCTATTTCCTGGTACAACTGACTCTACAATTTAAGTTCATCCAAGTGGGCTATAGTCGTAAAACGCTCAAATAGGGCATCTTCATCACCCAAAGAATGATTGATTGCGAATCTTATGGTCGGCAACTTAATTTCTAAGGGCAAGATACACTCCTCCCCATAAACTAATTTGAATGGGGTGTGACTAGTGGCTCGCTTAAACATCGTGTTATACGCCCATACCGCCACATATAATTTTGTATCCCAGTCCCGCTTCTTTTTGGAGACTATTTTGGATAGGATACCCACCAGCTGCTTATTGGTACTTTCAACTTGTCCATTCGTTGCAGATTATAGGGGGTTGTCTTGTTATACTTAATTTTCCATGCTTCAGTTAGGCTTTTAATCACCTTGCTCAAAAAATGGGTTCCATGGTCCAATACTATTTCCTTTGGTGGACCAAAACGGCAGATGATCTGCTCAAGTAGGAAACTAGCAGTCTCTTTTGCATTATCCTGCCTCGTCACCCATGCTTCTGACCACTTTGTAAAGTAATCAGTTGCTACTATAATGTATATTTTTTGAGCAGTAGACGACAGGGTAATAGGTCCCACAAAATTGATGCCCCACTTCTCAAATGGAAGGGTAGCCATAATCAGCATAAGTGGACACTTCATATTCTCTCTACTGTCATGTCTTTGACATGTATCACATCTCTTGACATAGTCAAATGAATCTTGGAAGATGGATGGCCACCAATACCCAATTCTTAAAGCCTTCTGTGCCGTTAACCGCCCAGCAAAGTGCTCTCCACAAGTGGAGTCATGACACTCTTCCAATATAAATGGAACCTCGTCAGGCATCACACATCGGCAATAGATATCATCAACACCCTGTCGATATAGTGTTCCTGCAATCAAGGAAAATTTCATTGCCTGCTGTTTAATTTTCCTCTTCTCCGATTTTGATAAAGTAGCTCTAGTCTCTCCTGTAGAAAGATAGTGCGTTATAGCGGCATACCAGGATGGAATAGACGCCATATCAATCTTGAACAAAGTTTCCATATCACTTCCTTCAATCGAGACCTCTTTTGGCTCTCTGAAATCCACAAGACACTCTACAATGCCTTGAAGCTTTGGCGGCTTGCTCTTAATCTCATAATCAAATTCCTACAAAGTGATTAACCACTTTGCTAAAAGATCAAGCGGTTGTAACTTATTCAACAACAATCGAAATCCTTCCCCCTTTGTATAAAAAACCACCTTCTCATAAAGAATGTAGTGCCTGAACTTTTTGGTCGCAAATACCATCGCAAGGCACAACTTCTCCATATAGGTATAGTTAATTTCCAATATACCAAACTTTCGACTAGAAAAAGCTATCGGATGGTACCAGTTCTTCTCCCAAATTTGGGATAAGTAGCAGCTAATACTATACATGGTTGCTGCTGAAAATATATAGAACATTTTGCCCCTTTTGGATGCTTCTAAAATAGGTGCTTTGGCAAGCTCTTGCTTCACATCATCAAAAGATACTTTGCAAGCATCACTCCATGCAAACTGACAGTTAAAGGACAATAGGTTCGTCAGTGGCAACATTCTTTCTTCCAAGGCATTGATAAACCTCCGATAATACCCTACCGATGACAGAAAACTATGCACTTCCTTTGGACTACGTGGCGGACTCATGGCGACTATAACCTTGATTTTTTCACGGTCAATCGCAATCCGTACGGAACTAATCACATGGCCTAACAATAGCCCATAAGGCACTCCAAAGACGCACTTTCGTGGGTTAAGAGCTATGCAAAATTGTCTGCAACACTCGAAACATTTCCGCAAAATAATCAACTACCTTTCTCTTACGGTGGCTGCCCCCAGGTCATCAATGAATACTTTCAACTCCTCTGGGGAGATGTTACCAAAGGTCTTGTTAGCTGTTCTTTGCCACAAACCAGGTGCATTACGTAACCCAAATGCCATCACATAGTACGCAAAGGTACCGAAGATAGTGATAAATGTCATTTTCAGCTTGTCTTGCTTAGCAATCGCCATTTGGTTATACCCTTCAAAGTAATTCATGAATGAATATATTTCTCTACCCACCAATTGATCCAAAATTTGGTCAATAAACAGCAACGGTTAGTAATCTTTAACAGTCTGTTTATTTAGCTCTCTAAAATCTACACAAAGATGAATTTGATTATTATTATTCTTTCTAATCACAGTTGGCGAACATCGTTCAGTGTGCTAAATTGGGAAGATCAAACCTGCCTTCCGCAACTTCTGAAGCTCTTCAAACAGCCCATCCCTTAGTTCAAAAGGCATACACCTTACTTTCTGACGTATAGGGCAGGTACCTTCCTTTACAGGAATGGTATGCACAGCCAGACTTAGAGGAATACCCCTAAGATGTCGCGGAACTGCTGAATCAGAGACACATAGTCCTCTCTCTCTTCCGAATTAAGCATGGAATCTAATTTGATTGGCCGCGAATCATTAGGTGTACCAAGGTCCAACTCAATAACGTTTGCATCTCTTATTCGATCTTGAGGCTCTATTGACTCATTCAAGGTTATCTAATAAATATCCTCTATGTGGACACTTTTTTAGATCCATCGCTCGATGACGTCTCACTACCAGATGGACCATTTACTATTTCTAGTTTAGTGGAGGATAATGGAGCTCTCTCACTCTGAGGAGACTCAGGATAAGCATCCACTATTACACGATGGGCACCTCGACCTAGAATCACTTGTCCAACAGATATATCGACTTGATAGTCTGTTTGTAGAATCCATGGCCTACCTAGCAAAAATCGATAGCTAGGGCATCACACAAACCTTATCACCCTAAAGCCTAGATAGCATTCCACGCTCGCAACTGTAATGTGGACTTTAGTGATGCAACCTTCTGGTTGTCTTAGACTATCATTAGCCATCCTAAGAAGTGTGGAGTCGTCTTTTTGGATCTCTAAACCTAACCTCTCCATCAAATGTGAACTCATGATATTGACAGAGGATCTAGTGTCCACGATAGCTTGCTCCACTAATATTCCATCCACATATGCTGGAACCCTAGGGCAATGCTTTTCAGCATGATTGAACCAATCTTCTCCCACTCTAGCTATGCCCAAAGGTTCTACAATATACCATATACACATGATTTTCTTGAATTCCTTGCATGCTCTTGGAGAAAGTTTAATCAATTGTAGGATATTTACGTCTAGTTTAACTTGGCAAAGAGAACTTGCTAGGTCAAAGTCGTGGTAGTTAGCCAAATTTCTCTTCTCGTGCCAAACCATTCTCTCCTTTGGTCTTTCAATCAGCTTTGGTGCCTCTTTTTTATCCTTTGCCTTCTTTCTTAGGAATCCTTCATCCTTTTTGGGATCAACTTTACTACCAACAGATCTTAAAGGTCCACCTTCCATATCAGGATTCAGGACTTCTTTTCCCTAGTATCTTGCTTAGGGCTTCCCTCGACGGGTTTTACAATTCCTTTGTCACCCTCTTTGATCTTTTGACCTCTTGTTACGGCTCATAGATTAGAAGTTTCAACATCATTGACACATATGGCCTCAATAAGGCTGACTCCACTACCATGAGGTAACTCCTCTACAATAGCCTTTCCTCGTTGTAGTATTTGTCTTGGTTCCTCATCTTGCTGGAGATTATTCCCTTGTGCACGATGGTTAACTAGACCTAATTGTTTACTCCCTTGTTGGACAGAACTGATCTTACTCCAACAGGTAGCAGCTAAGTGGCCAGACTTTTCGCAAATATCGCATTTGACATTCGAGCAATTCCTAGGGAAATGTTGGCCCTCCTGAGGGCATCGACTCCCTATCAAATTCTATTGCTTCTTAAGAAAATTGATGTCCACAGCTATTTCCCTGTATTATTCAGAAATCATATCGGTATAGTGCTTAATCATGTCGTTAACTTCACCAAGGACATTAGAGGCACTTGACTCATAGTCGCGATCATCTATCTATCGTCCCATTGGCCAAACTACTTGATTAGGAATTGGTCGCACTAACCTACTGGGATAACATTAGGATTCATTGTTTGGCTTCCACCATTAGTGGGGCCGCCTGACTAGCCATGGGCATAGTCATACTAGGAGGGGCTGGTAACATAGGCAAATTTGGTATGATACTCCCTCGCCCATTCGTGTTTAACATGGGGTCCCCTTGACTCCCGTTTGTTAAGACCAAATTATTACCATTCCAATTTATCATTGCTGCATAAGCCACTTGCAAGCGTGACTCTACTCCTTTTGCTTGGGTAATAGTAGTGTCAATGTCGGCCAAAGCGACACTACTAAGCTGCATTTGGATATTAAAATCCAATCCATGTAGGAAATATTGCAACTGTGTAGTTGGAAGGGGAATATAAGTATTAAGTTTGTGAAGAACTTGCTTAAGTTTCTTGGCATAGGCCTGGACATTCTCATTCGGCTCTTGGCGTGTTACATTCAAGACATGCAACCAATACTGTCCACCCTTCTCAGGAGAAAACTCTCTATGGAAAGCTGTAAAGAATTGGGCATTGCTAGTTATGGTTACGGCTTCTAGACCGTGATACCACACTGTCGCTCTTCCTTTTAATATCATGTTGAAGAACATCATTAGGTGTCCTTCATCTTGGATTCGATAGTTGAACATGAGCGTTTGGAACTCCTTAATATGAAGTTCTCCATCTTCTTTTGCTAACCCATGGAAAATGGGCAACGGTGCTCCTAATATCGGTAAATTCTGTGTAGCTGCTAGAATTGCGATGGGTT
Organism: Lygodium microphyllum; assembly: GCF_053477565.2. Lineage (NCBI taxonomy): Eukaryota > Viridiplantae > Streptophyta > Polypodiopsida > Schizaeales > Lygodiaceae > Lygodium > Lygodium microphyllum. The sequence goes on from NC_141141.1 coordinate 91,522,051, forward strand.
GTGCCATGGCTACAACCGGATTGACAACAAGTTGTGGGTTAATTAACTAGAAGTAGGGAAGTACTAAAACTTCTACTTGCACTCGAAGAGCTACTCGTAACACTTAGGTTACTAGAACCACTACTTCTTATGCGTAATGAGCTGCTCCTTTGAGGAAAATAGCGGCTTACAATCTCCAACCGCCATCTAGCTCTCTCAACAAGTTCTGCTTTTTGTATTTCGGCTTGACGGTCCTTGTTAGAGGACATAGACCAACTATTTGGTCCCTCAAAACCCTAGATTTGAGAACCACCACTTGTTGGCGGCTCCCAGCAAATGTACCACTGATGGGACCTAAAATGGGCTAGCACTGGCTATAGCACTATCCGGACCTGTAACATGCACAAGACAAGCCTTGGCCTCGCGGTTAGGAGCGTCTACAGGACACATTGCCCTACCATCGTACGTACATTTTGCGTTTGTATAGTGTTTATAGTCCAACCATTAACCTTCTCAAACTCCTCAGAGGGAGACCATATACATTTTGGTGTAATTCACCACATAGAACAACATAGGAGGCACCCCTCGACGATTGCCGTGGTCCCACTGTGACCCTCTTACACCTTGGGGATTGGCCCCTCGATGTGTCGCTAACACATATAACACACACGAAACATACTCTGCTCTTGGTACCAATATTATATCGTTCCAAGAATGTACCAGTCCTCACTTACTTGTCCCCTTAGACCCACGGTCTAGACCTACAACTGGGGTGGCTTACTCTCTCCAGCATGGGTCATTTATCATTCAACCAAGTGCTATGCATGCCAGGAATAGATACCATGTGTATGATTCATGCAATGGTGAATGATTGTGCATAAATAATTATGGTTTAAAATGAGCCTATGTGTCATGTAAAAACAGTCCTTTTAATGAATTTCCGCTAATGCACAATGCCTCGTTGTAGCAACCTAGCACCAAGGTAAACTTCGTGCTACTAGATCCATTATTTTCAAAATAAACCACATCCTAAATATTATGCATAAATAAAAAAATCATAATTTTTATTATTTCAATGCTTAAACTAATGTATAACATCATCCTCCCCCTCACCGTTTAAATTTTGCTGCGGTGCATAGGTGTAGGGGTTTTTAATGTCATTTTTTGTATGTAAAAGCAATAAATACCCACATTAACACAAAGGACAAGGCCAAAATGAGGCTTAACCTCATGCTTCAATCCTGTCAGACATTCACATACATATATCTTATTTTTTCATTTTTAAAAAAACGCAAGAAATCTAAATTTTCTCTTTTTTCTTTATTTTTTCTATTTATTTTTAATAAAAAATATGTATTTTTTGGTTTTTTTCTAATGACTGATCATTGTAATTGAAACTCGATATTTTTTCTTATTTTATCCCATGTCCACTCATTTTTTCCCACTCAAAATCAAAGAAACTATCAATTTTCATCAAAATTAGTGTTTCTTCGGGTTTTGAAAATTTATAATTACTGTAAATCAATATGGGTTCTACATAACAGTGATTGCAGCCCTCAAACATAATGCAAGGAACATTCAAATAAAATTTCAGTCCATATGCACACCATTTAGACCATGAACGATAAAAAACAAGCAAAATTCTTTCATAAAATAGAGCATACCACTTTTTTTGCGTGTTTTGGGTGTTTTGAAGATTTAATTGGGACTATCTATCGACCAACCAGCTATGGATTTCAGCATAGGTCTTCAACCTTCAGCCTCCCCAGCCTCTTGAAACAATCCGGTGCCTCCGGGGACAAGCATCCATCACCCAATTCTCTTCTTGATTCTTGCCACATGAAGTGCCTCTATGCAGGAGAGAGAGGGAGGAGAGAGAAAGACTGGTTTTTGATCTCCACAACCAGGCAGCCAATGGAGGAGCAGAGACCGGCGATTGGAAGAGTAGATTGAATGTAGATTAGGCCTAAGATCAATTAGGGGGTTGCTTTCAGTCCCCATAGCCCCCTCTTCAATCATGGATGATGGCGCCTTCATCTGCATGGTTGAAAAAAACGGTGCCTCCCCCCCCCCGCCCCCACGTTTTTTGATTTTCTGGGGTTCCCAAGAGGCATGCCTTTTGGACTCTCTTAAGTCCTATTCACAATTGACATTTTGGGCTTGGCCTCCCGGGCATCCCCATTTCATCGTTTGGTACCCAATTCGCAGTCCATCTTGGGCGTCCATCTTGAAGTCCCACACTACCGGGCATCTCCCAGGGTCTCATCTAACATCCTAAAAAAATGATGAAAATTCACCAACTATTGCACAGTGGGTCTTTTAAGCATTTTTGGGCAATGCCACTTAAAATCGTATTGATTGCCACCATCGCCTTCGACGAAGTTTATTTTTCCTCTAAAATTCAGAATTTTTGGCTATTTTTAAGAACTTCTCATCATCAAAAATCATCCATCATAGGCATACATTCCCCCAGCATTCGGGGCACAACCGAGCATCCAATGTCAATGCCAACCAAGCATAAACATAAAGTGCTGATGTAACACTATTTGTGGCTACTTGTGGAATGTGGAAAACATTCCTAGATTGAGGTAAATTAGTCCACAAATCAATGCCAATGATAACCACCAATGTCAAGCAATCAAGGGGGTGTTCCCAAGTGCCAAATGAAGTGTTTTCAAGCTGCCAATGAGTCCCAGGGGAGGGCTGAAGTAAAAAATGAATTTTTTTTAAGGTCTTCAAGCTAGCCCAAACTAATTTGGGACTTGATGAAGGGCTGGCCAAGGTCAAGGCAAGGTTGGGGGAGTAGTCAAGGACCCCTAGGAGCTCCCTCTCTTGAAGGGCAAAGTCACCGAGATAGTGAGTAGGCATCACAAGAAGCAAGAGGACATGACTACCCTGCTTCACAAAACCTCTAGACTGAAGTAAAATAACAAAAGAAAGCTCAAATACCTCTGAAGGAATGCCTTGAGGATGCCCAAATGGGCCAGGTAGGTGCTTGGGAAGATGAGGAGTGTCGAGAGCTCAGGAGAGTCGGCTATGGCTGCCGGGAAGGAGACCCAATGAGTGTAGGTAATCGATAGGAAGTTGGAGTCACAAACCAAGTCGGAATGCTCAAGCAACCATGCGCTGATACCAGTTGAAAGGTGAGAAGGTGTTAACCCCAATACGAAGAAAGCAAAAGGAAATAAAAAAGACGCAGGGCAAAGGCGGAAAAAAGGTAGCTCGACTGAAGAAAGAATAGGAGAAAAGGCCAAAAGCGCAAGGGCAACCTTAAAAGTCCAAGGCAAATACAAAAGGGGAAAGACGCATTTTAAAATAAAAAGGCGCACCGTGAAATCTTATTAAAGAGCATCGGGCTCTCACCCGTGCAATTTGTAAATGTAGACGGGCGGTGGAAAGGAAGCTAGGAAGATAGAAGGACAATGGGAAAAAGGGCCTAGGCTACGGCCGGCCATGTAAAGGGGAAAAGGGGATGACCACCCAAAAGGGATTCAGGGTTTTGTATATAAAGTTGAAAAGTGAATGAGAAGCTCATTCTTGTGTGTGGCCAAAAGTAGCTCTCTTCTTCTTCTTCTTCTTCTTCTTCTTGCTTGCTTGAGCTTGTGCTTGAGAGAGGGAGTGTGAGAGTGTGAGGGAGTGAGTGTGTGAGGATGAGGGACTGAGGAGGAGAAGCTCTCCATCTTCTCCTCTCTTCTTCTCTTCTCTTCTCTTCTCTTGTCTTGCTCGCGGCAATGGAGCTTGGAGTGTGGAGCTTGAGGATGGAGCTTGCTTGAAGCTTGCACTTGGATTGTGGAGCTACCGGAGTGTGCGGGAGAGGAGGTAACTTGAACGGCACAGAGGTAAGCTCACTACACCCTTAGATGTGGATGGCGCGTCGGTTATGTGAGAGGTAGCCATTAGTGCTCGGCTTGGAACGCTTGAAACAATAAGCGGTCCATGGGTCTTGGCGGTTGAGTGAAAGCTCCCACATTTTGGTTCCGTTGTCGGGACCAAGGATTCAAGCCTTGAGCGCTTGCGCGCTTCGAATCGAGCATTGGAGTAGGGTCTTTCCCGAATCGGTGCTTGAGGTAGATAGGTAGAAAGTGAGGGGGTTGAAGAGGGTATTCGATCTCCTTAGCAAGTAGGTTTTTTGCTTTCTTGAGATTTATGTTGTGGAATGAAGTAGTACAGGTATTTATTTTGTGATTTGGATGCATTTAGGATAGGAAAAAACAAAGAAAAAGAAGCAAATAGTAGGGTTTTCTGTTGCTGTATAACAGACTAAAACAAGGAAACAGGGGACCAGATTCAAGTTTCTAGGTGAGACAGGGACATGGAACTAGCTGTAAGGTCCTGTAGCGCTGGGAAAGGACCTTAAGAGGCTTGGGAGGCCAGGATAGACCTCATTTCCTTGGTTGGCCTTGTGAGAGAGAGAGAGAAAGAAAGAAAGAAAGAAAGTTATATTAACATCTTCTAAAGACCAAAACTAGCCTATGAGACAAACTGTGATACAACTGATGAGGTCCAGCTATCCAAAATAAAAGTGCTGAATGAAAAGCTAAAAAATGGAAACTGAAAATATGGTGTTGAGTGTGATAAGTGTCGTGTATGTGTATGTGCATATGTAGCTCTGGTACTCCAGATAATGGCTACAAAAGGGGAACAAATGTTGGCTGTGATAGGGGAACAACTGTCGGCTGTGATAAAGTGGTGCGATGTGTATATGTAACAGATGCAGGGAGATATACTATCCTGGGATGTAGTAGCAGTCGTCGAAGTCGCTAATAGCAGGTGATCCCTCCTGGATGCAGGATGTGGTACATCGGCGGTGAAGAAAGAGCAAACTGGAGATCTGAGATCCAATGTGTTGAGTGTCGTCGGATCTCAGTCTGCTATCGATGTAGATGAAGAATCCTCCGGATCTCCTGTCGGTGTGGTTGTGGGGTCCGAAACCCACGGATCCTTGTGCGGCGTCGGGTACGCTGATCCTCAGCTTGCTGTAGTGTGAGCCCGGAGGTCTGGCTGGAGGCTAGTACAGTAGCTCTCACTCTGCCTGTCTGAAAGAACTGTGTAATAGTCGTCTGGGTGGGCCCCTCTCTGACTGGGACCCGCTGTGTGCTGTGCTCTCTGATGTGCCATGCCTCTCCCAGAAAACGGCCAAATGATCTCTGATTCATATCAGTCATACATCCCTGAAGTGAGCTGCTCAATGTGTATCTAGATCTCAACTCTGAGTATGCCGGGCATTTGAGAACAAAATGCTCCTCACTCTCCACCTCTGATTTGCAAAGGGGGCATATCCTCTCCTCCCGTGGGATGCCACTGGCTCTGCCACTCTCAATCATAAGCTGATGTGATGATACCCTGAGCTGTCCAATAAGAACTCTCAATCGATGTGGCATATAGATCTGCATATATCTCAGAATCTCTATGAATCCCTGCTCTGATATGCTCAAGAAATGTGTATAATAATGTGCCATCTTTGATGGCAGTGGCTATGCAGGGCTGACCCATGTCCTCTGTATACAAATATGCCATATCTCCTGTCTGATGACTCTGTTCCTCTCAGAGAGAGAGAGGGTGTAAGTGGGAGCCTGAGTATCATATAGAAGAGGTGGGAGTCTATCAATGTCCAGCCCATGTCTGTCAAACCAAGCTCTAGTCTGTGCATACCATGATGTGGTATCCCCCGCTCGAGCCATCTCCTGAGAGGCCATATATGCTTTGTATGCAATGCGATCTCTGTCCATATCTTGAAATCTGTGTAGGAAGCAGACTGTCTGAAATAATACCTCGACTAGCATGGGCGGTGTGGCAAGCTCTGCTCGCATAATGTCATGTGGGACTGAGGCCTTGCTGCGAATCAATCTAGATATCATGATCACCTGAGGTCTCTCCATCAATGTCCATACATAATCGGCAAGGCCTGGCCCCCATATAGCTGCTCCATACATTAGTGCTGGAGTGACTAGAGTATCAAAGAGCCACCCCTTGGTGCGGGGCTCCTGAAAATGTGCCTGATGACACTGTCGCTCCATAAGAGCCAATGCTGAGTATCCTCTAGTGAGAGAGAGAGAGGGGGAGAGAGAGGGGGAGAGAGAGAGAGAGAGAGAGAGAGAGAGAGAGAGAGAGATAGAGATAGAGAGAGAGAGAGAGAGAGAGAGAGAGAGAGAGAGAGAGCTTCTGGTTCACAGGACGAGGAAGCGCTACTTCGATTTCTAGGCGCCAACGATTTGTGCTGCTCCAAGTGAGTCCGGTGTTCTCCAATAGTGCTCTAATCAGATCTGGGAAGTATGTGGTGATTGTGTGTAGCAGACAGTGAGGAGGGTTCAAACGCGCCGGAATCGCGCCCGCTGCCGATGCAGTCGGACCAACTCGCAGTGATCCGAAACCCTAAATCGAACCACTTGCACTCTCGAGTCGGACCGTCCGACTTTCAGTAACGGACCGTCCGACTGAGAGTGAGTCGGGACTAGTTTGGTTCGATTACCAGAATCGAACTAGCCCGATTGGACGTGCCACGTGGCACTCGGACCACAACCCGTCCGACTCGGACACTCAGACACTCGGACCAGTCCGAAATCGAACCAAGCCAGAATCGGATCACCCTGTCCGATCCGATTCTCAGGATCGGACCACTTTAAAAATCAGACCACTTTTTTGATTCGACTCCCAGAATCGGACGTGACCGAAATCGGACCACTGGTCCGATTGGACCAACCCAAAATCGGACATTCGATTCTGATAATCGGACTCCTGAAAATCAGACATCTGAGAATTGGACAGAAAATTGTCAAATTCGGACATGTATCTAGAACACAAATTCTGACGCATCTAAACCCTGAAATTGACCCCAAAGACCACGTAGAGCAAAGGCACATCATAGATTGATTATTGGGCTGAAACTTAGAGCAAGTAGTTCAAAATTTGGCTATAAATGGTCCTCCAAATTGAGAATGGTGTTTACCGTAACGGCCCTGAGGGCTGGGGGGGACTTCCCTCCCCCCCCCCCCCCCCCAGACCCGCGCAGAGGCCCCCTCCACACCTCCCCCGAGTAGGTTGGAGAGAGAACACACACCGTGATAGGCCTTCCAAATTGGAGCCTAGTGAAGTAATGGCTCTACGCGAGCATGGATTCTCACTTGCAAAAGAGCAACCAAAAGCCCATACCCGAATAGAGACAAATAGAGACCCTAGAACCTCAATGGGCCCATCTAGCCAACAAGGGCAAAAAGGCCACACTGCAAAAATACATACATGTTGTATTCGGACTACATCTAGTCAAATAAGAAAGCAACAACATCAAGCTACAATAGCGAGAATGTCTAGATATGACAGTCCTGACAAGAGATGTACCTTGAGCAACACTTCACAGACGATCCAAGACAACAGTGGAGAATACACGTCTGGTCGTGCAGTCAAGAACTCAAGGGCATCTGTTAGAAGGCTTAAATTTACAAGCCAAGACCCGGAAGATGAAGACATAGTACCACCTGCTTATCTTAGCGTCAAGCTCATTGCGAAAAGAGAGCATACTATCGATGCTCTGATTGATGAAGGAGCAGATTTTAACATCTTGACCTATGAATCATGGACCCTACTAGGCCAACCAGAGCTCACACCGACTAGTGCAACTCTTAGCCCTTATGGGGGACACCCACAAGCACTCATAGGGAAGTGCAAAATCCTTGCGACAATTGAAACAGAAATCTTGCCTATCCTATTTCATGTTCCTCCAAATAGTGCTAGCTGCGGGAAAGAAACCCTCTCCTAGGTAGACCCTTCAAAAGGACGACCAAGTGTGAGGCCGACTATGTAGCACAGAGGATACACCTGACACTATCGGGTGTGAGGATAGTCACAACCTTTAGCAAGGGTGACCTCATCAAACCTCAAAGGAAAGGCAAGGAAGGTGATGACATAATAGTCAAGCCTACAAACGAGGGCAAGGACTTGTTGGAAGAGTTGATACAAGCACAGGTCGAACAGCGAGAACCAGTGAGTGAGGCCATGCTTGAAACAAAAAGGTCAGGAGACAAGGCCAAGGATGGAGTTGGGACTTACAGATATCGTAGAAGACCATGAAAGAAATCCAAACCTTATAGATGCAGGCATCGATGGAGGGTCAATACAACGCCGCGATGGATATCCAAAGCGTTGCTACGTGCTCGAGGGTACTACATAGGCAACCGATAGATTTGGGTACCAAAACCCCCTCTTAAACCTCCTTTGTCGACTGAAGGCCAGGACGTATCAAGAGAAAAGAAGCATAGAAGGAGATCGAAACGAAAAACCAAGTCCCAAGTCAAAAACAGTGGAGTGACCACGCCCCTCATGATCGAAATCAAGAAACCCAACGGGACCAATTGGATGGTAGATCCTCAGCCTAGTGTGCTTGACAAGCAGACATCAGATGTAATCGTTGAGGATACACAAAAGCCACTAGTGCCCAAGGAGTTTTTGATTCCCCAAGAGGATAGCAAGCATCATAGGCACAACATTGCTCAGGGCAAGGTTAAATGCTCAACAAAGCAAATAGCATAATCATCTGACAGCCACAAGCAAATCTCCCAGCCAGTGTCAAAGCCACTTAGGAGTTCCAAGTCTCCCATACCCTCTTCCCCTAAATGGACACATGAAGCACAACTCTCGTCAAGTGAGGCTACTCAATCCCAATCTCGACCTACACCAAAGCTTCCAAATGTCCAAGGGGCAGGATACGACACCACCCTTAGCTCTCAACCTAAGGATGTGCCTGTGCAATCCACCGTGGTTAGCTCAACCGCTACTCAATCTGCACAAGTGAATACGCAAAGGGCAAAAAAAGGCACGACCACTTTTGATCTACCTAAGGACTTGACACCGCAAGCTACCAATGGTAGCCAGTCCACTGAACTAGCCACCACTACTTCCGATCAGAAATCATAGCAATCACAGCCCTTGGCCGTGACAATGCCCCTTGTGGAACATGTCCTTAGTAGTTTACCTGTGGAGGGGGTGTCGCAACCAACTTCCTCAACAACTCCAGCACTTTCAAAGTGCCTAAAGCCTAGGCTGGAGGAGTTAAACTCAAGGGAGTTGGCTGAAGGGCTAGACTCTCCGAAAAGGGAGGTAGGTGTGCTCTCACAAGGCTATTTAGCAGGCCACGACCTTGTCCCGTAAGGACACATTAGAGAAGGAGAATGCTGAGGCCCAACCAAGCACATCACTGTGGTCGACCTAGCCCAGGGTCCTGAGCCGTTAGATGCACCTGTGCTGACCAAGAGAAAGAGGAGAAAACAATGAAAACAACAACTGTTGCAGGTAGTTGCGGACCCCAAGAACATTGGGACGAAGAGTGCTGGAGAGCTGATGAATAAAGCATTGAGCCCATCCACCAATGAACCCATAGATGTCTCCCCTAATAGCGGTGAAACCTCAAACACATCCGTGTGCTCTGAAAAATCAAAGCAGTTGTCGCCATCAATAGTTGCTTCCAATGCTCAATCCACTGACAGTAGAACCCACATCAACCAATCAAGAGTGGATACAACACAGTCACAACAAGGTGACGAACTCACACTAGTCACATCCAAGAAGAACCATAACGCAACAACGAAGCCTCTAGAGAAACATGGAAACCCCAAGGGCATGAGCAATCCCAACGTTGACCAATCTTGCTCATCTAGGCCTGAGCCCCAGCTATGCTAAAGCCCAGGCAAACTCCTAGAACCTTGCAAGAGATGGCAACCGAGCAAGCCCTCGCTGAACATAGAAGTGTTGCAGAATACTTAACTGAGTTGGATGCTAAGCTCAAAGTGTTTGCACGTATCTACGTCCTTGTAGACATGGGCGCATGCCCTAAGGAGCAGCTTGAAGAATACTTGCCATTCCCCTTATCTTGGGAAGAGCAAGAACATCTTGACGAGCACTATAACAAGCTCTTACATGAACGCATGCAACTCATCTCTGACGAGGAGGCTAACAAACTGCGCTTAACTGTCACGTTCAATGAAGTGCTCTGCCTGGCGACGACCAAATCTCATAGACATAGAGCAACTAAAGCGATTAACAGAGGGCCGAAGTCAATTTGAAAAGTGTTGGTGTGAACGCCGCATTGCAATGGCCGAATTAGGGGCTTAGATTATGACAGTCTCTGAGGAGCGATTGGCCAAATGGCGATCTCAAAGAGACCCAACCTATGTGGCACCAACTCTCTGTTTGATAAGGTTCTCACTGAGGAGGAGTTGCATGTTGCCAGTAGACTCGGACAAGGGTCCATGCTGCTCGATGTGGCAAAATATCTATTGGTACTAAGTAAGCTGCCACGAGTACTGGATGCATGTGCCACGCTCTAGTACAACCTCGAGTTCTACAATTGGTTCTTATCCTCGTGAAGTGACATTATGTATATAAATAAACACTGATTCTTGTGTCACCTTGTATAAACAATATCAATACACACAAGCAATGATGGTCAAGCACAGGGACAAGAGTTGGGTCTGATAGGCTAATCTCCTTAAGTCCTCCTCTCACCACACATTTAAAAGCTGTGTGACCATCCCCACCTCCAAGTGAAGGGCATGCAACCCACATTACCGCATAGGAAGCCTTGACCAACAACACTGATGATATAGACAGGGTGCAGTCCCTTTCTATACACCTTCTTCCCTTTTTGGTCTATCCTTCCGAGGATGTGCCCTATCCCACTCCATGGCAACCAGTCCACACAACTTAGCATAAGCCAATATCGGCTAATGGCTAGAGGCAAAATGAACATCATCATGGGGGCCATCCCTTCACGACAAACACTGCATGCCTCACCCCTCCCCTTCTTGTCATATGCGCTTGAGAAACCACACTAAAATCCCTTCCATGCAAACAATTGTATCCTGTATCAAGGTCTAACCCTTGGATTGCATCTTGCAGGCTTCCAGATGGAACACATGGAAAACCATGGACATCTGACATGCAAAGACGCTCTTCACAGACGATAGGAGCATGTGGCACGTGCCTCTCCACCGGAGCGCTATGTGCCCACCCTCAAGAGGTATGCCAAGAAGCGAGGCCCTAAGCGGCACCATCCCGGACGAAGGCCGAAGAATCCTTGAGTCAAGAAAGTCAAGACTCAAAGAAACGCATAGCAGGTGGCAACACCAGTGGCACAAACCCCAACGTACGCTCGGGCACCAGATGCTCAAGAGCAGAAAAGGCGGCCTGGGATAGGGCAGAATTTAATGAATTGTTTAAAGACATTCTGGAAACGGTAGTGGCCCGGGACTACACCATTCATGTCCCGGCCGACATGTTCCTTGCCCAGCCTCACGGGAGTCCCGCACTAGCACCACCCTGGTCGCCTAGCCAACCAGACTCACCTCGCCTAGTACCTATTGATTAAGCCCCTATGATGTACAAGTAGCTCGACAAGTCAGCATGCCAGAACATTTTGTTTTTTGATGAGTAAAGGGGCAAGATCCCCACTTGTACACATTCCTGTTACTTCTTGTTAATGTATGCGACCTTAACAAGCAATAAATAGTCATCCCAATAAACATCATAGAATTCTAAAAAATTATTGCTTATCATGATTACATTGGTTCGATGCACTTAACACAAGCAAGCATATACTCTCACGAAGTGACAAGTGGATGCAGAATGACACAGGTCAAGGTCTAGAAGCGTTTAATATCCAAGTCACCACAAGACCACCAACCCCACAAAGAACCATTATGGAGGAAGTGACAAACATACCAAGAAACCAAAGCCATGACGGAAACGCCACTGGATGAGAACCCAAGGACACCTCTGCAGAAAAAATACATATTGCAACTGAGCATGGCCAAAGCATAATCGTCGATTACCCCCTCCTTCTTGGTCAAACTCAATGTTTGGGCACGAGCCATGCTCTCAACAAGGGCAAACGTCTCTACTTCATCCAGGATTCAATTCACAAGATGTTCTACCCTTGTCCATGCAAAACTCACTCCAAGTTCTACCTCAATTGTTCGATGTCTCACATGTTACAAAGAGGTTTGCAAAATCTCAAGTGTATCTCTTCATCTCAACAACAGTTCCTCTAACATCAAGGCTGGTGACACAATCATCTCTGAAATATCAATTCTTCATAGCCTTTGGATCCCAACATTTCTCAATCCAAATGAAAGGCTAACAGCCTCAATGTATGGCATTGATTGTATTCATTTTTTTTCCACCAAAAAAAAAAGAGAAAGGAAGAAAGAAAAGAAAAGAAAAGGAAAGAAAAGAAAAGAAAAAAATCACACACGATCCAGCACCGCACCTAGGGGTCCTCAAATTAGGTACGTCCAGTGGCCTTGGTCGGCTGGCTCCGTCCCTAATCCCCTAGCCCTTTGTACATCCCATACCATTGTTCAGGGCACATTAAGGGCAGGACATACCTAGGGAGCTCGCCTCGCCTATGGTTAGTAGACCTGTCACCCTGAACCACTTGCCATTTCTTTTGCATTCCATCTCAATGCCATTACAATCAACAGTGGTAAGCAAGGCATGAAAGACAATGGAAAAGTACACCATACTTTTCAAGCACTACAAGTAGTCACTAGCCACCAAGAGCTAGACATCAAGAAGCTCAATTATGCTACATGGCCTTGACAAGACCATAATGATGTCTCAAGCAATCTTCAAGTGCACTCCCCGTCTTCATCGACAAAATTTTCCATCAACTTAGCCCCTTGCTTTACTGACCCATTGCTATACAAGGAACCATGCCGACAGTCTTCTAACTAAGGAATATCTAAGTATGCACAAGCACTCACATAATACCTGCACCGAAGTATATACACAGTTTGGATCCTCAAGTGCAGGACAATGCTCTCAGCTTGCTTAGAGTTCGACTTGTCTCCCAAACTAATTGCACTATGTCTTGTGCACAATAGAGAAGAATAGCACTACCCTTAGGGAGAGACCACATGAGAGGTTTTCAATTGCAGGTGTTGAAGACTCCAACAAAAGTGTCGTTCGCTCTTCATCAACACCCAACTCTGAATGCTTATCCCTTACCATCCGACAATCCCGCAAAGAATCGTCATGTGTAGAATCCCCAACAAACCAACACTTGTGCTGGCCATCAATGCAGTCCCCAACAGAGAATAGCCCTATCACCAACTCCAACAACCTTCCACCAGCCACCTTGGTCACCAACAGGCCCCCAGGATCTTCTGCCACACCAACACCAACACTCCTCCACGAAAACCACATGCGTCCTTGTCACCCACGTCTTCGGTGCATGCTACAGCCTGCTACCTACGACGGTGAGTGCCATGGGACTGGCACTCGTCTAGGAGGGGGGTAACGTTAACCCCAATACGAAGAAAGCAAAAGGAAATAAAAAAGACATAGGGCAAAGGCCGAAAAAAGGTAGCTCGACTGAAGAAAGAATAGGAGAAAAGGACAAAAGCACAAGGGCAACCTTAAAATTCCAAGGCAAATACAAAAAGGGGAAAGGCGCATTTTAAAATAAAAAGGTGCACCCTGAAATCTTGTAAAAGAGTGTTGAGAATCTGCCAATCACACCCTGTGTATGCCCCTTTGTATGGAACAACTAGGCTAGGAAGATGCAGTTCATTCTAGGAAGAGAGACAAATCCCATAGGCATAGTGATGTAGTGTGCTACCAAGCAATCCTATATAATGATGTACTTGACTATCACTTTCATATGATGATAATGCAATAGTACTTGTCTCTTTCTATCAAGTCCCTGTGTCATTGTTAGTCCTACACAAGATTGTGTTTATGAGTTCAAGTCTCAATCTTGAAACCTAATTCACTTGTGTAATAGTTGTCTTTTTTGTCAATGTCAACATGAGTAGTATCTTCATCTTCCATCCTCCATAGCTTTTGCCTCTGCCATGCTCTAGATCTCGCATCTTTAACATGGTATCAGAGCTCAGCTGAGCATGGCTTAGCTCTTTTCTGCTCTCTCTCAGTTCCTCTTCAACTCTGGTCACCACAGTTCCAGCCCATGACTTCATCTCTCAACTCTACCTTCACTTGAGCTTTCATGGTAGCCATAGCCAGGACTGCACCCTGCCTCCTTGGAGCTTCTTGATCTCCTTCCACACTCAATATTTTGACCCGCTTTCTTCTAGAGATATCTTGCCTAGGTCAGGGCGAAGCCTCGTGGTACATCACAGTCCAACATTTCTCATCATCGAACCCAGCATTGCGTGAATTGGAGATCGTTGTTTAATCTGCACCTCTGCCCGGTCATACACGCCATGGAGCCCATCTGTACTGTGACGTGTCCTGCAACCATAGGGCTTTGTAAGCCCATGACCTAAGCTACCTCCAGCTCGAGTTTGACGCCGGATGATCGTGTTTATGGGCTGATGTAGCAGAAAAACCAGTCAAGGCTGAAAACCCTAACTGTGGGACTCCATAGCTATTTTGTCTCAAGCTTTCATTTCACTTGATTTTCCTCATTGGCTTGAGTCAAGCAAAACCCTGCCACTTTGATTCACTGATTTGATTAGTCTCCAACAACGTTTGTCCATCAAATCAAGGAGGGGAGATCTCTGAAGCACTTAAAGACCCATTGAAGATTTGAAGACCTCTCATGGACTTGAGCTCCAAAGCTTCATTTTCTTACTCTTTTCACTCAACTGAAGGTTTTGCTAATCTGATCTGAGTATTTACTCAGTGTTCAGCAAGATTTTACTAGCAAGGAGGGGACTCAAACAACGGGTTCATCAAGCAAAGGATCGGCATCAAGAATCACCATCTTCAACTCTAGTATCCCTTGATACTTAAGAGTGTTGATTTAACACTATTTTCACTTGTGTTTTTTTAACACATTGAAGATCAATTTGGTTGCCACTTACTCACAGATTTAAAGCAGATTCTTGGTCATATCAATGACAATCAGGAAGATTTCTATGTGGATACACTTCATGAAGAGTAACATGACTTGTGTTGCTTATTTACATGACATAGAAGATGTTCTTACTCTACCTGCAGAAGGAAATGGAGCTACCTACACCAAAGAGAAATCAATGAATCCATTTGAAGATTCTGAAGACATGTCTACCACTTTGCTTGAGGGGGACAACTGGAAGAGAAAACTCAAAAATGCTGCAAGCAAAGTCAATAAAGGAGCAGACCAAGAAGATCATGAAGAAGAGAAGAAAGATAAGAAGATTTTCCATGATGCTGACAAAGAAATAGCATATGCTGAAAAAGACCACAAGGGCCTATCGGTCCTTGTCTCTCATTTTCTGTTTTAAAAGCATTGTACCTGCCTTAATGTTCCTTTCATAAGCTTGTAAAAACTCCTCATGTAGCCTTGTACTACAGCCTCTGTACACTTTGTGAGGCCCCTGTTACAGCCTCTGGATGTCCACCATGTTTATGGTACCCACACTTAGCCTTTTCTGCGACAACCTCTGGTGTTTTGCCGTGTTTGTGGTATGCCCACACTTTACAAGTGCTGCTCTCACTAAAGCCTCTACACACTTTGTACTTTCATGTTGTGATTGAGGAGGGGTGTTGAGAATCTGCCAATCACACCCTATGTATGCCCCTTTGTATGGAACAACTAGGCTAGGAAGATGCAGTTCATTCTAGGAAGAGAGACAAATCCCATAGGCATAGTGATGTAGTGTGCTACCAAGCAATCCTATATAATGATGTACTTGACTATCACTTTCATATGATGATAATGCAATAGTACTTGTCTCTTTCTATCAAGTCCCTGTGTCATTGTCAGTCCTACACAAGATTGTGTTTATGAGTTCAAGTCTCAATCTTGAAACCTAATTCACTTGTGTAATAGTTGTCTTCTTTGTCAATGTCAACATGAGTAGTATCTTCATCTTCCATCCTCCATAGCTTCCGCCTCTGCCATGCTCTAGATCCTGCATCTTTAACAAAGAGCACCGGGCTCTCACCTGTGCAATTTGTAAATGTAGACGGGCAGAGGAAAGGAAGCTATGAAGATAGAAGGACAATGGGAAAACGGGCCTAGGCTACGGGCGGCCATGTAAAGGGGGAAAGGGAATGACCGCCCAAAAGGGATTTAGGGTTTTGTATATAAAGTTGAAAAGTGAATGAGAAGCTCATTCTTGTGTGTGGCCAAAAGTAGCTCTCTTCTTCTTCTTCTTCTTGTTCTTGCTTGCTTGAGCTTGTGCTTGAGAGAGGGAGTGTGAGAGTGTGAGGGAGTGAGTGTGTGAGGGTGAGGGACTGAGGAGAAGCTCTCCATCTTCTCCTCTCTTCTTCTCTTCTCTTCTCTTCTCTTGTCTTGCTCGCGGAAATGGAGCTTGGAGCGTGGAGCTTGAGGATGGAGCTTGCTTGAAGCTTGCACTTAGATTGTGGAGCTATCGGAGTGTGCGGGAGAGGAGGTAACTCGAACGGCATGGAGGTAAGCTCACTACACCCGTAGATGTGGATGGCGCGTAGGTTATGTGAGAGGTAGCCATTAGTGCTCGGCTTGAAACACTTGAAACAATAAGCGGTCAGTGGGTCTTGGCGGTTGAGTGAAAGCTTCCACAGAAGGATTTAAGCTTGTTTGGAAGAGCTATGGTGGGAGCGCAAGAGCAAGAAAGAGAGAGAGACCAAACGGGAACTCCAACAGTCACAATGTGTGATCAGGCCTTTCTTTATTCAATCTGCCAGTGAAAGAATAAAGAATAAAGTGACGGTGATGAGTGCCCACCACCTATAGTGTGTAGTGGCGAGTACTGTCAGTGTAATAATACACGGGTAGCTAGGCATAGGCACCTTTATCCCCAACAGGTTCTGCTCTTAATGTGCATCATTGCACTCTCCATTCCAGGTGTTGTAGAGATAGCTTTGCAATAGCCAAGAAGGCCAATCTCACCATCTCCGACAAACCTAAAATGGGTAGTTGGGTTTGAAAAGTGTGGGGTGCTAATAGTGTGAGGATCCTTGGGATAAAGAGAACCATCACACCAAAGGTCAACATGCCTTGCTCCTCCCTCACTTAGTTGTGTCTTCACTATTTCTGAGATGTAATTTCCTCCCCTCCTTTTTTGTAATGGAGCATAAACATTCTCTACGTCTATGTGGAGGTGATACTTGGCATTAGTGTTGAGAGGAGGTTGTTGCATGTTTGTGTCTGCCATTGCACCTATGTGTGGTGGATTCTGTGAGTTTGTAACTGCCATTGCACCTACTTGTGGTGGATTTTGCATCATTTCTATAGAAGCGGGAATGGCTTTAGAATAAACTCTCATTTTTTTAAAGTTTTGAATTGGGGGCATTTAATGATGTTTCTTTCACCTTAGGGAAGAAGCTGATTCAGTATCTCGATCATTTACTACAAATGGGGACACTTTTTGGCCCAAAAATGAGAAAATGTGCTATTTTTCTAGAGAGAGAAAACTCAAGGTTGCATTTTCTTAGAGGGCCCGTTTTTTACCAATAAAATTCTCTACTGTTACAAGCAAAAATGGGGTGCAAGACCTATGGTTGAATTAGAGGACTATGTCTACTTGTGGATGCAATTTGAGAGGTTCAAAGTGTTGGGATTGAGGGTGGAAAGAGGAAGAAAGAGAGTAGTCAAAACTGCCAAGCCATGAATTCAATTAGCTCAACACCATGAGATTTGTACTTATGTGCTCATTAAGAGATGATATTCTCAACAAGAAATTGTACAAAGTAGGTGTTGCTCTCAACTTGATTCTTCCATTTCCTCCTTTACCTTCCCCTACATGTACTCGCAAGTCCCCTCTTGCCTTCCTTTCTTTGCAAAGAAAAAATGCAAGCTCCATAAGAAAAGAAAGTGCAAATGTGAAAATTTGAATGTGAGTTACACAACCCAAGCTAAAAAAGCAAACACAAAAGCACAAGCTTTTGTACTGTCATAGCTCCTCTCAACCTCAACCTCCTAGCAAACCCCCTACTTGCAACTTTGTGGAGTATACAAAGACTGAAATTTCTTTAGTTTTTTGAATTTTTTCTTAACTTTGGCAACTTGATACCTAAACTCTACATTCACAAGAAATCTTAAATCTATCAATAATTTACAATCAATCATCCATATAACAAAATTGAAAGATCCAACACACAAATATAGACCAATTGCCTCTTAATTCACCTTTCTACACTAATCCGTGTGATATTTTGGAGTGTGATCTCCTATTCTACCACTCAGCCTCCTAGAGCACACATGCTTATTTGCTCAAATTTGTCGGTCTTGGAAATGGAACCAAAATATTGATGCTCTCATGAGCAACACCACTTGGCCTATATACCACTTATTGATTCAAGTGTCTCAAGAAATCAAAGTGTGGCTACCTCCCACATAGCCAATGTGCACTCTCCAATTGAATGTAGTGAGCTTAGCAACCGATCCATTCATTGTAGTCTTGTTACAAAAATCTGCCAATAGCTCCATGATCCAAGGAATGCACTTAAGCAAGCTCCATTCTCATTTTTTACCTAGTAAAAAATATTACAACTTGCATGGGTGCTATGCTCTACTTTCAAAATAATATTACAATTATTTGTATGATTGTGGGCTTTGTTCAAAAATTGATGCCTTGTCCCCTTCACTTGATTTGTAATTCTCTTTATTTTTTCCACCTTTGTGCATCTTTATCGATTTGCTTTGCTATCCTAGTACCTTTCGTCCTGTGGTTAAAAAATGCATTGGTGTATAGTTTTGATGAGTATATTTTGGTAGCTTCTTCTCATGATGTCTAATTGATTGATACTCATTCATTTTTCTCTCAGTATTGGTTTCTTGTTTTGGGGGCTTTCTTTTATGTGACCTTGCATTGTGGTTGGTTTTATACTTATCATTCTATGACAAGTTTTGTGAGATTGGGGGACGATCATGTCTATGATATTTTTGGAATTGGGGATGCTCATTTGCAATTTTCCACCAATTTTTTTTTGGGTTGCATGATGTACGACATGTGCTAGCCTTGACTATAAGCCTTATCTTTATGGGATAGTTAGATGATGATGGGTATCATGTTTCATTTAGTAATTTTGATGAAAAATAACTTGTGACAACCTCATTTTTTTTAGAGGTGCAAAGAGTAATAGTCTTTATTAGCTACTTATATATGGAACTACTAGCCATATTTTGGTTGTAACTAATCTTCCACACATATCTCTTTAGTATTATCGTCTTGGGTATATGCCATTAATAGGAATGAAAGTCCTAACTTGTTTGTTGTATCTCCACCTCTTGACTTTTCATATTTTGATTCATGCAATCATTGTTTATATGGTTGGCAACCTCGTAACACCCCTAAAAAGTCTGGCACTACATGTGCATGGGTAAGGCTTTGGTTCTCATTTGTTTGGAAGTTTGTGGTCCCATATCCTATTAGTCCTTGGGTGGTGAAAAGTACTTCATTGTATTCATTGATGATTATTTACATAAGGTCTAGGACTATCCCATAAAGTAGAAGTCAAAAGTTTTGAATATGTTTCAACACTTTCTTGCTATGGTTGAGAACCTGTCTAGATATAGGTTGAAATACCTATGATATGACAATGGGGATCTAAAATTTTGTGATGAGAGGAGTATTAAGCATCAATTGACCAGCCCTTACACACTATCCTAGAATAGTTTTGTAAAGCTCATGAATAGAATTATTCAAGAAAGAGTCTACAATATGGTTAGTCATGCAAGCTTACCAATGCAGCTAGTATTGCATTTTAATCTATTAATAGATCCCGTGCATTGCTCTTGGTGGTAGACTTACAAAGTGCATATGGTTTGGAAAACCTCCTACATATATCCATTTTTGAGTCTTTGGATGTGAGGCATTCTACCATATTCCCAAATACAAACACAACAAGCTAGATTTGAAATTTGTCAAATGTAACTTTCTTGGTTATGGTGATGCATGTGAGATGGGCTATCATCTTTGGGATCTATAGAGTTAGTAGGTAATCCCTAGCCATGATGTTGTATATAATGAGAGTAAGATGCATAAGCAACTAGATCCATTGATTAAGATATGCAGGGTGACATTTAAGGAGAGCCTCCTATTATACTATATCCAACCCAACCTATAGCTATTGATAATGTAGTGGCCTAAGATCTACTTGTTTTGTAGGATCATGATGTTGGACATAGAAGATATGATGTACAAGCCCCCTAGACCATTTTGGGATGCTCTACTAGAGCCTCATGTTCTCTTGATGGTTTTGAGCCCTTTATGCATCATGTCATGGTGATAGATTTTGGTAAGCCCCTTACTTATAAGGAGGCTATGGTAAGAGGTTATAGTCACTCTTGGAAGAGGCCCATGCAATTTGATTTTGATTCACTACATAAAAATCATACATGAGATTTGGTTCCATTTCCTAGTGGAAGATAAGAATTACCATGCAAATGGGTGTATAAGTTGAAGAGCACCCTTGGTCACCCTAAGCTAGCATATAAGACCCATTTGGTTGCTAAGGGTTTTAAACAAGAAAAGGGAGTTGACTTTGATGATATATTCTCTCCTATGGTCAAGAAGACTACCCTTCACTTAGTTTTGGTCATGGTTGCCTAGATGGATTTTGATTAGTACCAAATGGATATTAAGATGGCTTTCTTATATGGGGATTTGCATGAGGACATCTACATGTAGCAACCTAGGACTTTGTGAAAAAGGACAAGGAACATCTAGTCTGCAAGTTGACAAAGAGTCTTTATGGACTTAAGCATGTACATAGGGAGTGGTGTCACAAATTTTATGCCTTTGTGCATTAACACGATTATTCCCATAGTGATATGGATATGTGTCTTTACATGAAGAAGGTCCATGATGGTAGACTTATCATTTTGATACTACATGTTAATGATGTAAAGAGTGCTCATACGAAGATAGATTCTTTGAAGACTTAGCTCAAGAAGATCTTTGAGATGAAGGAGATGAGTCATGCCTCTCACATACTTGATATGTGCATTAGGTACAATTTCTCTAAGAGCTTTAGAATAGCAACTTTCTTACACAATATATGGGAGCTCCCATATCATAGATACCCCAAATTAGCACTAGCTTCCTCGAAACAACTAGTAGAGATAAGTGAGAAGGAATGTTGGTACTCACATATGGAAACTTGGATGGGCTTATATGAATTAGACAACAACTAGATCCCATCCTTTGATTATAGCTTAGACTCTCCTATACTCCCCCTTAGCTAATCTGAGCTGATGAATTCAATCATCACAACTAATGTCCTAAGAGTTGAGACACAAAGAGAGAGGAACTTCATCCACCTCTCCCTCTAGGACCAAAGATGGAGTTTTATTGGAACCACTTCCTACATCTCTTTGAGGATGGTTTCCTACCACAGTATATGGATATGCACCTCTCTCATAGTATGTGCGTTGTTATTGGAAAGATGTGCATCTCCTCTCATCACCTAAGGATAGAGATATGTAGATGGATAGAAATTCTAGGAGAAGATAGGATATGCCAACTCTTTAATAGAGAGCTTGAGACAAGGGAACACTACATATGTAGATGTACGGTGTACTATATGATATACGATGAAGATATCATTGTCTCAAGGGCTTTGGACCCGAAGACCAGAGATGTCCAAGGATTTTCCTCCTAGAGCTTCAAATGTTTTTGTACAATAGTGCTATGAGAGAGAAGATCGGTGTACTAAGAGGGACCCAAGAAAAGATCAATGACAAATTTCTTCCGTAGACTGGATACCACAAGTACTATGGCTTAGAAGATACAGATTCATCCTACTAGATTGGACCTACCCCACATCACAAAGTCACCCTAGATAGGGCCATTGCACTATGCTAAGCATACTGACCTTGATCACCCATTTGACCACTAAGGGGCATACATCAAAATCAATCAAAGACATTTTTGTGTGAGACATAGGAGACTCACCCCTCGACACATTAACAAAGTGGCCCTATATCACATCATAGTTGGGATGATGTGCTGATTGATAACCCCCAAATTTGTGCAAATAAAGGCACCAAAATGTGCTCACGTGGAAACAAATTTTTGTAAAATGACTCATTGCAAATGTACCTCTTGTCAAAAAATTCAAATATGAAGCAATGTAAAATGTGTAGTCCAAAAGGCTCACATTAAAAGGATGGTCAAACACCTTTGTCCCATTCTCAAAATAAAGGGTCTTTTAGACCTTAGCCAAAATGTATGCAAGTTTAATTTTTATAATATCAAGAAAGGAAAAGGAAGAGGCTTGTCAAGTGTTTTGAGGAGGCGGGATGTTGAGGTGGTTACATCCTCTCTCTTCCTTTATCTTCTCATCTCACGCTTCATTTCTCCCTCTCCCTCATTTTTGGCACAACTCTTATCTCTCTCATTTTTGTTTCTTTCTCTCTTGTGCTTCATTGTAAAATCTAATGGAGAGCGAGGAAGAGGAAGAGAGTGAGGATGGAAGCATTGTTCAATTTCTTTGTGCTTTCCTCTTGTGTGTTCTTGGAGAAATAGTTTCTTGGCGAAGAAGAAGGTTTCTTGTAGGTTTTTGTGACCAACAAATGTATTTGCAGCCTCTCTTGGCCAGTGGTTTGAGCTTTTCTTTGTGCCATGGCAAGGTGCTATTCACTGACCTTGAGATATAGAGAGGAGCTATTATAGCTAGATAATATAATTTTAGATATTGAGATCTTTAGATTTTGAATGTTAGATTGTACTAGAGTATATTTATCTTTCACTTTTCATGATGAGATAACACTAGACACAAATGTACATTGATTTTATCTCATAGGCCACATTGGCCTTTTCTAGATGTTTATATATATCGCAACTAGTAAGTGAAAATGAGCGCACACACACACACACACACACACACACACACACACACACACACACACACACACACACACACACACACACACACACACACACACACACACACACACACACACACACACACACACACACACACACACACACACACACACACACACACACACACACACACACATTCATAATGGGTAATTTACATTATCATAGAAGGCATGTAATAGCTAGATGACAAAAGTCAAATGGCATGAGATATACAAAAAGTCATGACAAAGAAGAATATGATATTTCTGTATGCCAAGGAGCTAAATCCTCCCTAGGGAGAAGATCAACACGTTGCACAAGATCTAACGCTAGTGTAGAAGACCCAATGTGTCATTGGACTCTACCCATGAAAGCATTTTAGATTATCCAATTATGACAACAACCCCAAATTCTCAAAAAATGTGATAACATCTTCATATGTGGCTGCACCGAGGTGGATACTATCTATCATAGAAGAAGTACATTCACAAAGTACTTAAGTGGTCCCATACATAGAGTAGTAAATTGATTGGCACACCTTACATTCCCATGTAAACGTTAGTGAGGCCAATTAAATGATGAGAGGGCCAAAATGGCCAAGATTCTATATGTATCCATAGCGGATAGCTTGATGTATACCATGATAGCCAATAGACGTGACATAGCATTTACAATGGGAGTTGTGGCTCCTTATGTGGCAACACCTAGCAAGTGACATTGTAATGCCATGAAGAGCATCATGAGATACCTTAAGGCATTGCAAACTTATACCTTTGCTATGGCAACCAAGACATTGGAGTCATGGGTTACATAGAATTTGATTATGCAGGACATGAAAATAGTAGGAAGTCCACCTCTGGCTATGCCTTCACCTTTGTTGGAGGTGCTATTTCTTGGATGTCTAGGGTGAAGAAATGCACTACCTTGTCTACTACCAAAACTGAGTACATTGCAACCACTGAGACTTATAAGGAGGGTCTATGGTTAGGCCACTTGCAATTGCAAACCTTGGTATCACAAAGATGACTCCTACATTGCATTTGAACTCTATGAGTACCATTTAATTGGCACGTAGTTTGATCTTTCATGTAAAGACCAAACATATTGAGGTCAATTGACCACTTTATCAAAGAGGTGGTTGAGGACAACCAAACAAAGCTTTTCAACATCTCTATAGAGATGAGAATCCTATTGATATGCTTACTAAAACTCTTGTAATGGAATGCTATGCCTTCCTTAGAAAGATGATGAGTGTAGGATGAGATGATATCTATTCCTCATCCAATTGTACTTATATGTGAACATTTTATTTTGTCACTTTTTTCTTATTTTCTCCATACTCATCCATATTTTCCTTTAAGTGGGAGGTTATTGGGGATTAAAGGCCACTACGTCTAGTTGTGCACATTTACTCTATACTTAGTGCACATACACTTGTACTTTGCAAGTGGTGGTGGCTATTCATCACTATCATTTTATTTGTTATTATTTCTACGAAAATAGAATAAGGGAAGACAAATTGTGATTATTGGAGTTCCCACATGTGGTCTTACTCTCTCTTCTTGCTCCAATCTCCATGTGCTCTCACTCATGCTTAGCCCTTCCACCTTTCAAGTTCCTAACATTCAATATAGATGAATCTCAAAAGTGCTCCATTATTGATACAATTTTGATATATATACGTTAAAAAAAATCTCTTCAATTGGTGGCAATACACATTTGGAAAGCTACTTCCTTCAACAATAATGATTTTATGATAATGAAGATTGCTTTGAGGAAGTTACCAACTTAAGATATATTGAAGAAATGGTCAGAAGTTCCTTCTAGTTTTCCTCCATATCCTTTAGAGAAGAATGTGTGTTCAATATGTTTTAGGAGTGTAGGAGAATGATGAAAAAATGGATTTTAAATGTAGATCTTCATGATAAGGTTGCATAAAACAAGTGTTGCTAGGTTATTAGGGGAGAGAGAATCTTAGTTTTTGGTGCAAATGGTAAGTAACCAAAGTTTTCACTTTGAAAACTAACTAGGAATCCGGTTTTTTTTAAATCTCTACCTTTTTAAAGTTTGCACACTAGATCATGAAGGTTTTGAAAGTCTATTTATAACTAAGGAAGTGGTAAGGTTATCATTTTTAAATTTATTCACCTTGTTGGGATGATATAGTTCTTAACATTTGATTTATAAACTTTGAATATAAATACTATTGGCCCACATTAACGCCTCTAAGTGTCCTCTTTCCAATATTTCTCTCCATTCTGAGAACTAGACATAGATAAATAGAAAGATATCCTATGTTAAAATTGTAGCAATATTTAGCACAAGTTGGTTTTGTGTATATTTCCTCTATACATGCAACTTTTACATCAAGGTCAATGGCCATAGTTTGCAATATTAATATATTCCATATGTTGGCTATTGAGGACAAATTGGATGGAAGCAACTATCAATTGTGAGCTTATATGCTATGTAATGTATTGGTTGCAATGGGGATATAGAACATTATGTTGGGGGTAAAGGCACTTGTGCCTATGCCACATGTGTATTCACTACACTAATAGTATTTGCATACCTGTATATTGCTCGTGCTCAAGTAGTGGGCACCCATCACTATCACTTTATTATTTATTCTTTCAATGACTAATAGAATAAGCAAGGCTAGTCACACATTGTGACTATTGGAGTTCTCACATCTTGAGTTTCTCTCTCTTGCTCTCTTGCTCCATCCACCATAGCTTACACCTCTATTACTTCTGCTTGCTCATGCTCTTGCTTGGGCTTCTCCCTTCAACTAGTATCAGAGCATTGGTTTAGGAAGCTTCTTCTTCAATTTGCTTTAGCCTGTGTTGGGACGTAAAATGAGCCTAGCATTGGCTCTCTAGGCACTAGCCAGACCTCTAACACTCTCAAGACACCCCACACGGCCTTGCGACTAGGAGCGTCTAAAGAACACACTACCCTAACTTCTAATATAGATCTTGCATTTGTAGTGAAACGTAGCTCAATGTTTGCCCTTCCTTACTCCTCAAAGGGAGATCCCACACATCTTGGTGTAGTGTACCGACGTAATACAAACATAAAGGAGGCACCCCTTCGGCTAAATGCCGTGGCCCCACTGCAGCTCTCCTACACCTAGGGGATTGGCCCCAAGATGCATTGCTCTAACATAAAGTATATACTAACAATCTCTACTCTTTTGATATTTCCTTACCAAGCTTACCCCACGAAACCGTTCATCTACCCTACAACTCGAGTTTCCTTACACACTCCACGTAGGTCAATGTTTGGAAAACAATTCAATGCATCTAGGTTTGATACCATGTTATGCTCAATCCAAGTATAGATGATCATTGTGCTCAAGCATTTTATCATTAGAAACCAGCTAGGTGAAGTGCAACAACAACCCTTCAATGATTTCAACTAATCGTCCGTGTGGCGTTGATAGAGACTAGCACTGAATTTCTTCGTGCTACTAGTCTCTTTAACTCAAATGATAGTTTATCCTATATATTATGCATAGAAAAATGGATCAAAATTTGAATCATTTTCAGTAACAACTAACCACTTTCACAAACCCTCTTCTCCCTACCATTTATATTTTGCATTCGTTGGGTAGGTGTAACATTCATTTTTATGTAATTTTTCATGTAAAAATCGATAAAAACATACTCTAAGATAGAAATAAGGCTTAAATGAGGCTTATCACCCTCATGCTCCAACCCTGTTATTGCTCATGAACATAAAATGTATTTTTTTCTATTTTTTAGACGTAAAAAACTAAATTTCCTCTATTTTTTCCATTTTTCCTCATTTATTTGTTCAAAAATGTGGTATTTTCTGATTTATGTGTCTTGAATGATCTTATTGAATGAACACTAGTTTTATAAGTATTTTATCACATATGAACTTCATTCCCCAACTCAAAATGGAAGAAACTCCCATTTATCATTTTAAAAGACGCATTTTGGGTTTTAAATTGTTAATTACAACTATGTACGACTACGGGTTCTGCATTTTATCATGTGAAACCCTCAAACATACTTCAAACATGATTCATACAAATTTTCTTTCAATGCGCACATCATTAAAGCCATTAAACATCAAAACAATGAAATTTTCTTTGTAAAAATTGGGCATATCACTTATTTGCATGTTGCATGTTTTTATGAAATTGTTTCAGGTAGCCAACGGATTCCTCATCAGTTCCCCAACAATGCTAGACATTTCCTCTCATCCTCTTACAGCAAGCATCCTTCATCCCCCTTCCTTCTTGATTTTCTACGTCGTATGATCAGCCCCTTAGAGGAGAGAGGAGGAGAGAGAAAGACTGAATTCTATGCTCTTCAACCAGGCAGCCATTATGCAAATGGAGATGGATGTTGGAGAATGAAAAAATATAGGAGTTCATTGTTGTCATCAGTTTGGGGGGTTCTTTCCAAGCCAACAATGGCCTCATAGCCAAATCGTCGCCAAAATTGGGGGGGCGGCAGCATCACGATGCACCGTTTCAAACGGTGCCCCCCCAAAAAAAGTCATTTTTTTGGGGCCTTTGGTTCCCCCCCAAAAGGCCCATGCCCAACCCTCTTTAAAACTTCGGGCTTTTTTCCCTTTGGCATTGCTTGACTTCATATCTCCACCATTCGGCTTCCGAATTGACCTCTGAAAATTTTTGCCTTCCCTACTCGAGGCCCTGTACTACCGATCACTTACTCTAGCTCGATTTAGTATCTAGAAAATTATGAAAAATCTACAAGTGCTCTTTGAAATCGCTTTGAAATCCCGTCTTCAGTGGCTCGTGAAAATTGGCAATTCTGTCTCTGCCGCTTTTCCGATGAGGTTCAATTCCTGCCTTAAATTTGCACTTCCCCACTTCTTTTCCAAACTTTAATGGGCTTTAAATTTTGCTCTCATTGGCGACCATGGGATAGAGCGACTCAGCTCGTTGAATCCCATGAATAGAATTGCACAAACATAACCATAAAGAGCATCAAGCTAAAACGAAAAATACACAACAAAACACTCCATAGCTCTTCCCCTACCCCCTAACAAAATCAAGGCATGAAAATCCACAAAGGAGAGGCTCAACATAATTTGA
Source organism: Lygodium microphyllum (assembly GCF_053477565.2). Classification (NCBI taxonomy): domain Eukaryota; kingdom Viridiplantae; phylum Streptophyta; class Polypodiopsida; order Schizaeales; family Lygodiaceae; genus Lygodium; species Lygodium microphyllum. Next base: position 91,549,855 of record NC_141141.1, read on the forward strand.
CAGAAATCCAAAGTGAATCTCTAACCAACTGCTCTAACATGGACTAGCTAAAAATCCTATCAAAGAGGTCATCCTAATGGTGGTCTGAACTACCTACCTACCTTAGGACAACTAGACCAAGACCTCCTACTAGGCGAGGACTCCTAAAGCGTGATCATTATAGTTTCTTCTGATAACATTTTCATTCAAGATTTCTCAAGTTTGGGCATGTAAAAAGGGGGAAGTTGAGCATAGAGTGACCCAAGAACCTACCAAGCACTCACAAGGCAACACTTAATCCTTTTTTAATGCTCATTTTTATTTTTGATCCAATCTTTCTTTCTTTTCTTTCTCCTAGTTGCTACCCCTAGGAAGGCAAGGCATCGGTCCTAACTTGTCCCCAGAAACCTACCTCTACAAGGCGATAATCAACTTCTTATGTGAACTTTCTTGTTATCTATTTCCCTTTTCTTATTGTAATTTTTATTTTTAGATAGATTCAGGACTTGCTCTTTTCTTTAATACTTTGGCTGGCTTCTCTAACTGCCTCACACTAGTAGGGACTCCTAGGACAGTTGTCCAACAAGCACGAAGGATAGGGCCACAAGGACTACCCTCTAGCACAAGTCTCTATTGCCTGACAATGTCCTAATAGGAGATAGAAAACTACTCAAATGTCCCCCAGATATACCTAACCAGATCCTAGGACTTCACGCCTTGATTGCATGTCCCCACAAACGAAAGGAAATTAACCCCTACATACACATATAACATTATCTACTTAAGGGAAAAACTCGAAAAGGGGAAGATACCACCTGGAATGGCCACAAGAAGCTCCTCCATTAGCAAAGGCTCCCTCTAGTGATTGCATCAACTTGTATAATGTAATAATTGGAACAAAAAACCATTAAACATCCCTGCACCAAACATACATATGGCCCTCTTGGCCTAAGGAAATATAACATTTTACACCCAACAAAACTGGCCCTCTTGGTCTTATGAAATAAATCATTTAAACTCGACAAAACCGGTCCTCTTGGCCTTATGAAATAAAGCATTGAACCACCATTCGACATAGCATATTGTTAAAACAATCCCTTGGTCCTAACGTTACTCTACTAAAGTACAAATTTGACCAAGGATAAGGCCTTGTGGGCCTTACACTAAGTGCATCATGTTATTAGCTACCCCCTGCATAAATAGCAAGGGGTGTCCAACGAATATGATGATACACAATCCTATGTGTCCATGACAAAGTAAGGAGGTTCTCACTTACTACCTGACTCATGACTCAAACTAGCCAACGATGTCTGAAATATGACGTGTCAGTAAAGAAGACCTCAAAGTAGTCCAGAGTTGATGTTAGGAGATAATTGCAAGAGCTCCCTTGGACCACAATTGAAAAAGACATCTTCTACGAAAGCATAGTTAGCCAAGAAATCTGCAAAGCAATTCCATTGTCGAGGCAGTAATTGACAAGTCACCGTCTCAAAGATATGCAACATATCCAAGGCTACATGACGATACATTCGTAAGATGGGATCCTGCACACTATCGGTCTCATTTAGCTCATTGATTACTAACTACGAGTCTCCTTTAACCAATAACCCTGGCAGGTGCCACCACATCGAGCTATGTTCAACCCCATGATCAAGGCCTTGTATTCTGCCATATTGTAACATGGTTATCCAAGCACGTTTTTAGTAGTCCATCAAGAGACGAATCTAAGCATCGCTGCCCAGTACTCCCATAGAATGTTACGGGGTTTTTTTCCTAGGGTTTCTTGAGTCCGCCATGCAACGGAACGTTCACAGCCAAACCCACTGGGATCAACCAAAATTTTGGGTTCCTAGTGGTCAAGGTCTCCTGACATCATTCTAGTGTCGGGTCTTGGACATCCTACTTTACATAGAAATACCCAAGCCGAAGTAGATCCATATGCCACACTTGGTTCAAAGAGAATGGGAAATGAGAGGGATGCATCGCTCAACCTCTCTACCCATAGGGCATAGTCCCATTTTGATCCCCTAAAGCAGCATGAATCGGGTTTCTAACCTAACAATTTCTAAGGGTCGAACCTTGTGAGAAGCCTCCCAATTCTCTAGGACCACCCTATTGTAAGGCAGATCTGTTGAGGGTCCCACCCACCCGCTTCCCTCAATAGGCATTCTTTAATTATTTAATTAGGTCCTATCACATTTATGTGTGACATTTAAATTCAGCTTCCTTAATTAAGCCTTTTAGGAAATAGGGTTCATTCGCGTAATTTAAAGCACAGACACGAATACAGAGTAAGCACTCCTTTTGAAAAGTTCCTTAACTTATCTTCAAGTTAATCTTTGTCTCCTGCCCATAGAGGATAAATTACATGTCCCTTCTGCCCTGTAGAAGTAACTGGTCCAAATCACATGGCACAATAATTTCCATCATTTATCTAGAATAGGATCTTCCAATGCCATAGACGTTGGGGCCACAGAGGTCTTCAACTTCATTTTGAACTTGGCAAGGGGTGTCCAGAGCTCCACCTGACCTGAAGCTTCCTAGGAGTGAAACATTATTTCCATGGTTGGCCTTTTCACCACTTGACCTTCAGGCCATGTGAA